>NC_136503.1:48391542-48816542 GCF_053919585.1 Euprymna scolopes
TATATATATTATAATATATATATATATATTATAATATATATATATTATAATATATATATATTATAATATATATATATATTATAATATATATATATATTATAATATATATATTATAATATATATATTATAATATATATATATATATTATAATATATATATTATAATATATATATTATAATATATATATTATAATATATATATATATATATTATATATATATATATATTATAATATATATATATATATATTATATATATATATTATAATATATATATATTATAATATATATATTATATATACATATATACATACATATATACACACAACAACACGTTGATTTATACAAAGAAAACAAACTTAGCCGCCGAATGTCTGAAGTCATTTTCATTGGTTGAAACAGGCGCACAGCTGACAGGCATTCGCCTGAGTTTAAACGTATATAAACATTCATTTTTGTTTAATTTAACTGCTTTTATTTTTTTTTTAATTTATTACATACTATAAAGTCTGATTTGCTTTATAAAAATGAAATAGGTTTCATTTATAAAAAAAATGGACTTTTTTTTTTATATCGTTGTTGTTGTTGTGAACGAGATTTTACGAGATGCCGGCAGCGACGCTTCTGATTGGCTGTCACAATCAACATCCCCAGTTTGAATCTTCAAATCTTATGGCGCTTATTTCAACCAACTTTCTAGTCTCGCTGTCAATATATTATCTAAAGGAAAAATATGTTTGTGTGAATTAATTTAATGCATTGCTCATTATTTTTTATCAATTGGCTTAAATAGAGATTTCGTTTGTAATCAAGTTTCCTATACGCTCCCTAGAAGTAGTTTACTCCGAAAATTTATTTTTTCTTGTTCGCGCACATGCCAAGAGAAGCGTGTAAACTGACAATTTAACTTTGAAAAGAAAACAATATACGAATCGGGTAAGTTTTTTTTTAATTTTTAAAAATATTATTTGAATTTTTTTTTTTTTTTTTTTCCATAAATTGCTAGAGATTTCAAGCTTGTTAGCATTCGATTCTATTCCTATTCTTATTCATAAATTTACTTGTTCTTTTTTAATAACTACTTCGATAGAAATGGCGATGAAAATTGTTAGATGTATTTAACACGGATTTTAATTAAATTATCAATTAGAAATACATTTGGCACGGATTTTTCCAAATAAAAATGCAATAAACAATTTTTCTTGAATCTTTTTTTTTTTTTTATAAGTACTTTTGCATTTTACAGATCGTGCTGAAATGATATAAAAAAAAACAACAAAAAAAAACCATTTTTAACATAGGGAGTGGCATGTGTGAACTATTCTGTACCTAACAATAAAAAAGATTAGTTAAAAATTGAGTTTAACATGAAAATCCTAACTTTAACGGTCCGTAAACTAAGTGCCGATCAATTTGAAATAAATCTTTGTATTATTCGTAATAAATTCTGGAAAAGGCTGAATCTATACATAATTTCGAACTGAATTCACGGGATATAGACTGTTCAACAACTAGAGCCAGAACTTAATTATTAGTTATCACCTGTAGTAAGGATGAAACCATCAACCTCCAAAAGCTTGTCACTTGGAATGTCATTAATCAATTCGCCATCTTTTTATGTTGGAAAAGATGCTCATGGAGATGGTCGGCGATTACATCGGCTGAAATTTGTGAATATAACCATCCAAGATAAGGATAGTAGTTGGAATACTCCAAATTGTCAATTTTTTTCTCTCCAAAAATTCCAAAACTATAGCTGAAAACTTAAACATTCTTTATACACGAATTGCACATGACTTTTCAATTCAACAGCGAGTTAATGAACTCTTTAAGAATAAATTAATGAAAGTCCCAGATCAGTTACTGTTTTAAAAATGACAAAAGCTATTAAAAGTAATAAAAAAAATTTTAAATCTTTATTTCCCTCTAGTTTCCAGTCCATAAGAGTTATGTCTTTTACTCTTCCCTCCCGCGCCATTTTTTTTCCCTCCATAAATAATCAAATCGAAATCTACTTTTGAAATCTCTGTTCAATTTCTATTGTCGAAATGATTTCACCGCCCAGATTAAATAATAATAAAAACTTTAACTTTTTAATTAAAAAAAAAAAAAATTCTCATTTTACAAAGAAAAGTAAGCAACATTTAGGGATTGTTTTTAGACAATCCAATATACCGATTGTTATTAAACGATTAGATTTTTCTTTTCAAAATGATTCCCTTTCGATTTGCACGATTTTTTTTAATCGTGCAATTTATTTACATTATGCATTTGTGTGTACTGAATGACTTATTTGCATATTTTTTTGCGTATATCTTTATTTTTTTTTTCTAATCATGGAACCTACCATCGTTTTTTTTTTTTTTTTTTTTTTCTTAATTTGTATTTTTGGTTGAATGATGGCGTTTTTATGGTCTCGCTTTCATCCAATAAATCGAAATATTTTGCGATTTACTTTTTTTCTTTATGCATATCATCCCCTAAAAATTATATCTGCATTTTGGCAATTTTTAAAATTTATTTACTATTTGTAAACGTTAGGAATCCCAAGAGTTTTCAGTCAATACTTAACCATTAAGTATTGATGGAAAATCCCGAGGTAGTTTACTTTATGCTGCACTTCTATTTCTTGTTCTCTTTCGGTGGAGGAGAAATCCTTCACGACTGAGGCAATTTTTATTTTTGTACCTTTTCTCCACGTTAAAAAACGACCCTGGTGTCTAACTCTGTCCCGTGGGTAGGCATAGTAAATAGGTACAATTTTAAAGTAATGGGAGGAAATGTTTAAAAGGGATAGGGGCAGACGACACTAAGCATGCGGTGGGTAAGGTTAGTGCTAAAATGTTTAGCCCTTCAAAAAAATGTGGGTTTTAGCCATTTTTGGAACTTTCTGAAATCCTTTGATTACTCATTTGAATTTTAATTCACCAGTCCTGAAGAAAAAAAAGTTCGGTAATATTATACAAACACCGTGACAGCGAATTAACCCTAACCCTAACGCTGTCACGGTGTTTGTATAATAATACCGAAACTAATATTTATTTATTTATTTTTTTTTTTTTTTTATAGCTTGCAATGCAATTTGCAATTACATCAGTTAAGAAATAAAATTGCAAGTTCACTTATTCAACCAGACTATTTTTAAATAGTGTTTTCAAGTTGGTTGTACGATCTTATTTTATTTATTTATTGGTAAATTGTTAGGTGAAAGTACAGAGTAGTTACAAAACACCTTCCTCTCCCCAGGTAAACAAAAGCTTTCTAAATATTTTAGTACGATTCAATAAGTGCACTAACGAGTCCATGTTGGCAGCCATTCGCCAAATGTAACTTGTAACAAATCTACCCGAATGACCCATTCGGGTAGATTTGTAAAAAAAAAAAAAAAAATACATTTTCGATTCATGTCCGTAAACGATATTTCTTGAAAAATACTTTTAAAATGAACACCATTGTAGATGTTGAAGAAAATATCAACATTGAAGTGCTAGCATCGTTTTCGATTTGCTTATAAAGATGGCGACTATTTTTTTCTAATAAAGAAAAAATGGCCGCAATATCTTTAAAGTCTCGACAAAGACCTAAAAATAAGAAATAAATTAAAATGGTAGAAACTCACCCAATAAATGTTAGTGTGACATTTATTGGGTGGGTTTCTACCACCATTTTGTTTTATTTCTTATTTTGAATTGATTGTGGAGTCTTCAAATACATCGTGGCCATCTTATAATAAAAACACTAAAAACTTATCCAGGTAGGTAGAAAAGTAACTTATCTTGCATTTGATAACATTTATTTATATATTTGTTTGACAGTTTTTTCGTACCTCTGTGTATTGTAATATGACCTCCCCCCCCCTTTTTTTTTTTTTTTTTTTTAATACTTAAAAAAAAAAACAAGTTTTAAAAACTTGTTTCATTTTGTGGCTGACAGACGCGTAAAATCTTTGTAAACACCGGGTGCCGGTGTCGAAACCATGAATCGGATACTTATTGAGGGAGGGGGTAAATTTTTCCCACCAGTTTTTAGAAAACTCCCAAAATGACCAAATGAGTTATTTTATTTATTTATTTATTTTTTATTTTTATTATTTTATTTATTTATTTTTTTTTCAGAAAATGGCTGCACTTGACATAACTCGTCATTATTTCAACTCGTTGAACCGTAAGAAATTGTCAGAAGATGAAAGCTTTTCAAATTTCGCGAAACCCAATTCACCAAAGAAAACTACAAAGATGAGCTACTTGGATGACAGTGGATACGTCAGTCCTGAATTCCTCCCTGTTTCCCCTTTTCAATTGGAAGGAGACAAACGTAGGCACCTTGCAGCCACTAAAGTGGCCATAAAAGTTCTTTTGAGTCCTGTGAAAGATTGGGTTGAACCCGAAGAGGAGAATGTCGTTGGAAAGATGCAATTGCGGGATGTTCACCATCTACGCCAGCATCATAGTGTCCCGGTGGAATTCAGTCGCTGGGCATTTTGTAAGAAATTGGCGGAAGTCTTTGATGGTGTAAACATTATTGGCAAGAGAATCGGCCGCCAGAATTGTGATATCATTTCCAAACTTCACAACAGAAATGTTTTTGATTTCACCAACAAACTAATAGGCTACCTATCACCTGAAGATATCAACAAGTAAGTGTGTAAATTGTCTTATTAGGGTGCTTGTTAAGAATTTAACCCTTTTTTTTTTTTTTTTTTTTTTTTTTAATACAAAAACAAAAATTAAACAAATACACAAATCTTTGATATATCCACTCGTCACTAAATAAATATCCTATTACAAAGATCAAATAAATTGATCAAGTAGGTTTTTTAAAACTAAAATCAAATTTGGAGTGAGTGTTTTGATCCTCCGTAACTTTTTTAAATAAAGGGAGACGATTCAATTTGAACTACCGAAATCAAAACCAGCATATAATGGATATAATTTTTGGAATATGACTTTTTTTTCTTTATCAGGTTGAATTCTAGATAAGAGCTCTTATTAGAATGGAAATTATCTTCAATCAGATAATTAAACAGGCTATATATCAACAAAAGGGGGGGGGGGTAAAAAATTATGCTACTAACGGCGAAATAAGTTACTCTTCTACCTACCTGGATATTTTGTGTTTTAACTTTAAAGCGTTTATTCGTTTTGAAAACACAACTTAGAGTAACTTAGCTTGCCTTTGGTAACCTTCATGACAGTTTTGTACTTATGTTCGATAACTCTGAAAGCGGGTATCTTCACCCTTTACACCGTCATTAATTTCTAGACTGTGCTGAAATAAATAACATTTTGAAAACCAATCTTAACATGAGGGGAGGGTGTTTTGTAACTATTCTGTATTTTCACCTAACAACTTAATATTTTAATATAAAAAGATATCTGAAAACTTAAATACTATTAAAAAAAAAAAAAATAGTGCTGTTCAAAAAGTGTATAAGCAGCTTTTTTTTTTTTTTTTTTTTTTTACAAAGCCATAAAAGATCGATTAAATAATTCCCTTCAAGCTGTTTTTATATTTTATTTGCATCATTGAATCAATTTACATTCTTTTAATATCAAATTTAATTATATATAAGAAATAAGTTTGAATTTAGAGCCAGAGAACAACAAAAGATAAATGTAGAGCTAACTCTCTCTCTCTCTCTCTCTCAATATTGCAGATATAAAATTAGGAGAGATGTAGTTCTCTAGAGCTATTGTAGATTCAATGTGGGGTTAAAATAAATGAAGGCAAAAACAACCAACAATAGTGTATGATGGTTTATGAGATGGTATTGTTTAGATATAATGCAATGCAGCAAATATTGCTCAATGCTGTCTATTGATTTTGTGAAACCCTCATCTCTGAAATGAAACGTGTAAATGAACTTATATTGAATCCACTTGAATATTTTTTTATTTACTCTAAATTTTTTTTCTTTTTTTAAGCATGTGTTTGGTGAGCAAACGCTGGTTAGAGTGTTGCAAAACAAGTCATGTAGCGCAGCAAAAATTGAAAGAGTTAAAAAAATCAGTGAAAACCTGTCAAACTAACAAAGTAAGTATTGTTTTGTTGAAAACACATAACAGTATTTTCTCCATCTTTCTCAAGAATGTACATAAAGGAATTTGTTTTTATTGAAAACCCTGCAATGATATATTGTAATGAACATTTTGTTAAAATCAACTAAAAGATTGTTGCCTTATCTATGATTTCCTCGGTGATTCTGCCACGGGAGAAAGAACACCAAACAAGGCTAGGTTGTGCTTAGATGTGTGTGATATTGTCTGTTGTCTCATCTTGTCAGGGATCTGTCTTTGTCAATCTCTAATCTTTCTGCTAGCATCACCTGGTTGGAAATTAGGAACATTTTATTTTTCCCCTTCCTACTATGACTTCGTTATGCTGATTGTTCAGTAACAAGTTAGGGGTTTATTGTGATGGTGTTGTATGTCTAAAATTCAAAGGCCTCATCTTTTGTTATTTTTAGAGTACTATCTTGTCTTTCCTGGTGGTGGGAGGCTATACCATCACATAATTCTCCAACGTTATTATACTAGTTGCCCCCCCCCCTCCATTGCATTGCCTGGAAGTCTTTTATTTATATTTTTTTTATCTATTTAAGTAACTAATTTTTTTTTTTTTTTTTAATCTCTTCTCTCCAGGAAAATATAAAAATCCTGCCTGAAAAAATACGAGAGAAACCGAGGCGAATGACGAAAAGTGAATTATTCAGAGAGGTATGTAGGTTTTTCTTACGATTCCTTTGTTTTAGAACATTAAAGTTGCTTTTTAAAGGCCTTGTTTTTTTTTTTTTTTCAACCCTCACCATCATAAAAGCATGAATTTATATTTTCATATTGTAACAACACACATAAACCAACACTTGTTTTGGATGTATCAAGAAAGTTTAGTTATTTGGAAGGAAGGGGGTATTTTTTTTTTTTTTTACCTTTGATAAAATGGGCTTCTTTTTCCTCCCGTCATATATTTTATCTCTATTGATCTAGAAAAATTGCATTATTACAGCAAATTGGTATATAGATTCTTTTTCCACTTAGTGAAAACCTCCAAACTAATAAGCTTTTAAAAAAAAAAACAACAAAAAAAAACAATAATACAAGATAATGATGCTTTGTGTACTTGTAACGTTTCCATTAAATCAATTTTAAGTTTGAAAGCATTTTTCATGGATTTTTTTTTTTTTTTTTTTTTTTTTTTTTCAGTGTGCTAATACATTAAAGAAAGATGAATCATTGCAAAAATGTCCGAAATGTGAACATCCAGCCAAAGTGCGCCCTGTTGAAGATCGGGGGATTTGTATGAACAGCCGTTGTGGTTATCGTTATTGCTCCAAATGCCGCTCAAGGTACCATGGTTCCGATGTCTGCTTTCAGGTGGGGACTAAACGTTTAACCAAAGAAGTAGTCAATACTCGCACAGCCAAAAAGTATTTAAGACGACTTTAATCCAATCTGAAAATGGCTGCTGCTGCAGTGAAACTACAATCTGCATGGCATTCACATCAAACTGTGCCTTTTCTGAAGATAAAAGAGCCATCTGTAAGCCAGCCTGTTGGTTCTTTTGTACAATCCTCAGCCAGTGGAACAGAGATGGGTTTTTCTTTTCCCCTTGAATGAAAAGAAAGATGTGAATGCAGATAACCAAATGATCTCTTATTTCACTTGAAATTTGGATGGAAATGAAACTGAAGTCTTTCATATGACAATAGCAAAGTCTGTGATATCGTCATCAGGGGTAGGTTGATGGGATGGGAAGTCTGGTGTAAATATAACTTCACACTTTTTTTTTTTTTTTTAAATATGATTTACAGCACAAAAGAAAACAAAAAAAAAAAAGACCATTCTTTCCCATTGCCAAATCTTCAACTCTCTTCATTTGTCATTTCCCTCCCATTTGTTGGGGTCATTCTATGTGTGTGTATCCATTAACTCAAGACATTTTTAATACCATTCCAAAAAAAAAAAAAATCTACCGGGTGCAATTGTGACTCTGGAGTTCTTGCCCCAAAAAACATTTTCTCTAGTCCTGTGAGCATGTGAATTTGAATGTTGTCTCTCATCCTTTCAACCTGGTGATTCGCTTGTTCAAGTGTTTTGGTATGTTCTGGAGACCCAGCTCACACATACCACAAAGCAGTTACACTTCATGCTGAACATTACAGCAATGTTATTAGATTGTCTAATAACTCATCTTCAAATTATCAGTAAACTGCCTTTTTTTTTTTTTTTTTCTTCTTATGGGAGCAATAAAAACTAAATTATTAATACTTTTTTTTTTTTTTTTTTTTTTTTTTTTCTTTCATGAAAAAAAATGTATGTAATGCTTATTGATAACATTTTTAAAAATAATAAAATGAGCCCGTTGGCTTTTATTTTGAGCTTGACTCGTTAAAAAAAAAAACAATTTTTTTACTAGGCAGTAAAACTTAAATTTGTTTTGTGATAAGTTAAATTTCATTCAGAAACTTTATTCAAATTGTAAATGATTGGAAGATTTTTTATTTATTTGTCCATTACAAAGTTAGATTTAAAAAACAAAAACTGGCCATTGTAAAAACAAAAATTAAAGTTTTACTGATGGAGAGTGGATCTTAAAATGGAAAATACATCAAAGATTTTTATTAACTTACGCTACATGGGTGTTCTGACACTTATCAAACAGATTCTCTATCCCAACGATAAAACTATTTTTTTTAGTCGCAGACTTTAGCTGCACATGCTTTAATCGGTTAAGATTAATTTTTCAAATTGTTATCTTGAATATCTACTAAATGGTGTGATGTAAATAAACTGTCAACAACTTACTGACAAGTTTTTGTCAGTAGATAAATTATTATTTTTAGACCTCCCTCCCTTGTACCTGCAATTTGTAATCAAGACATTGTATACTGCATCATGGGTCAGCAAGAATGGTAGAAAATGTTGCCAGTAATAATACATTGTTTTTTAAACATACTTTTAAAAATCAGATAGGTTTTTTTTTTTTTTCTTTTACAAACAAGATAAAACATCTAATCTTTATAAATTAGATCACTGATTTATGGATTTTTTTTTTATATACACTGGAGAAACTCAGTTCATAGAGGTATGGTATAAAAAAAAAACTATTTGGATTCCTGATAGACAAAAGTTAATTAGGTCTTGTTCTGTAAAGAGAATGTCTACTAAAATAGCAATGAGTGGTCTTTAATAAGATCGATTTTCTTTTTATTGTACATGTATAATTACAACAATTATGAACATGAGGTGTGAAGTGAAAAGATTGACAACCAAATAAAACTTGCAATCAACCCGTGGTTTTCCAGCCAATACCTCTCCACTGGAGAGATGTGAAACAAACTTGATCTGCATCATCCAAGGAACAGATGACAACAGTCTTTCGGACACTTGTTGCTAGCCTTTCAATGGCTGCAATCTCCAGAATTTGTACTGTTTTGGTGTGCGGCAAACAACGGGCTATAAAAAATGAATGAAATCTAGCAGGATCACCTAAAGAAAGATAAGGGAAAAAAGAAAATCAGAACAAAATTTCAAACATTTTTTTTCTTATTTCAAAAGCATAAAGACTATTAACAGATGCCATATTCTCAAATCTTTTTATTTTTATTGAATTGTTTGAAATAAACCATAATTTACATTTTTCAAATTGCTGACCTTGTCTTGATTGATATGGCCAGAACATTTCAGCTATTAACTTCAAGAAGCTAGTTCTCATTCCAAAATTCTTGTGGCCATATTAACTTTTCTGTCTTGTTTACAAATGAAATCAGAATGTTTAAACTCTTAATATTTTAAGTTATTATAATAGTCTCGTGGTCTAATATTAAGGATGTTTCATTTTTGTAAGGGATCAACTAACAACGTTGCTTGGTACTAAAGTTCAAATCTCATGTCGATCTGTTCTTTTCTAAAATTTTCCATATATTAAGGAAAAAAAAATATGTATGATTTACATACCCGTGCAGAAACGAAAATCTATTACAAAAATCATGTAAGTTGATCAATGATTTATAACAAATCATTGAACAATTACTGAGAATTCGTAGTTTTTTTTACTAATTTATTGGCGACAAGATTTCAAGGAAACTGAGTCTGAAATTAGATCGATTTACGTGATATTTTGTTTCATCATGGGGTACGTACATCACACAAATTTTCTTATTTTGTTTTAATATAGAGGATATTCCGGGTAAGAACCAACTTCGACTTATCTGTTGTAGATAGAGATAAGGTACATTTTCTTAATGAGGTGCAATTGTTAACCCTGAACACAATTCAAAATAAAAGGAAGCTTTTATTTCTTCCAGAAATAACTTTACAGATCAGCATTCAAAATTAATTTCTTTTATCATCTATATTTAATAAAATTGTATTTCTTGTTTTATATACTATTGAAATAAAAAATGCAATAGCATAATTTACTAAAACAAACTTTAAAATATAATTAAATTATGAAATGAAACCCTATTAAAAGGCATTTCAGTTTATTTGATTTATTAAAAAATTTGTTAAAGCATTTAAACTGTTGAATAGTAATTTTCAGCTTTGAATTTCTTAGCAAATGCTCATGTATTGAATTTTGTAAAAATTATTTATATTCAAACATGACAAAATTAGTTGTAGCTTTATAAAAATTTAGTTCAATTAATGAACACCCTATCATAATTACATTTAACTTTCAACCCCAATGAAATTAAAAACTGGGCAACACCAAGTAGAACTATTAAAGAATAAAAACATGTTTAAGATTTTTTTTTTTTTTTTTTACTAATTTATTGGCGACAAGATTTCAAGGAAACTGAGTCTGAAACAATTTATTTGGTTTTCATTACTCATGTATTTGCATTGAAATTATTATATTTTAATTAATGTAGATTTCTAAACAGAAATGCCATAGGGATTAAACATAATGTTAAATATTTTTTTTTTTTTTTTAGACCCCCCCCCCCACACACACACACAAACAAATGGAAAGAAACTGAGACACGCATGCGAGTATTGTTTTTTTTTCTAAACGGTTCACGTCTTGTAAGTGAAACAAAACAAAAACAAGTTGAGTGAGTCAAGTATGATAACCATTAGGCCAGCTTGCCATTATCTGTAAAGAGTGTTTTGAAACCTGCTTATTCATAACAAGGAAGCTGTCATGTGAATGATTCGCAATGACCTAAGTGCCAATTTTTACTCCCTTAGACCTTTCTGAATGAAAACCAGTTTCCCACATCTGTGAATACCCTATATACCAAATTTCAAGTCTGTAGATCAAAAATTTGTCGTGTTTATAGGTTGAATTGTCCTCGCTCATTCTAATTCATATACACACACACACTAGCAGGTCACTCAGTCATAAAACATGCAGATTACGTGCTATTATAGAGCCAATTCTCTAATATTATATTGTACCTCTCTCCAGCCTTATCTGTTTGCATTTGATCTTGCCAGCAACCACTGTAAAAGAATAAAAGATGCAAGAGAGCTATATGCTCAGTCCATCAAATCCAAAGTAGCTGAGCAGCGGCTTGGTTCCCACCAGTTTTGGCAAATAGTAAACAGGATCCTGAACAGAAGTGTGCGTTATATCCCAACCATCATCAACGGACCTGGGGTCATCTCGTCAGCATCAGACAAGGCTAAACTATTTGCCAAGAAGAACCTTGATCTCAGTAAAGCAACTGGCCCTGACAGCATTCCAATTATAGTGCTGAAAAAGCTCCAACAAGAATTTGCCCCCATACTTATGAAACTGTTTAAGCGTTGCCTAAAGGAGTAGTGCTTTCCAACACCCTGGAAAACCTTATCAGTATGCCCTATATTTAAGAATTCAGGTGATAAGTCATCTCCCTCTCAGTATAGACCAATAAGTCCCCTGTGTGTCATGAGTAAGCTGCTGGAATCCATGTTAAATAGAGAAGTAGTCAACCACCTCAGCAGAAATAACCTTCTTTGCGACATGCAATATCGTTTACGTTCTGCTAGATCTACAGCATATGTGCTAACGGTTATATCTCATAAGATTAGTGAATCTCTCGACAAAGGCTTCCTTTCTAGGGCAATTGCTCTTGATATATCAAAGGCCTTCGGAAAGGTATGGCATAGGGGCCTACTTCACAACATGTCTAGCTACGGTAAAACTGGAAATGTTTTCTCAATTATTAAATCATTTCTCTCTGATAGGCTCATTAGAGTAGTGGTTGATGGGCAGAAATCAGAGGCCTGCAGTATTAATGCTGGGGTCCATCCTGGCCCTAACTCTTCCTGATCTACATCAATGATCTCCCAAAACACATGCTTAAATCTTTCGTTGACATCTATGCTGATGACACGATCATCTATGGCAACACATCAAAGGCCGTAAATGACAGTTCTCACTGATCTTGAGCATGTGGTACAGTGGGGGAAGATGTGGCTGGTTACTTTTAATGCATCTAAAACCAAGCTCCTATCTTTACACCATCAACGCTCTGATCCCCATCTGGCATCAATTGAAATGGGCGGCTCTTTGGGGGAGCCCCATGTTTTGACAAGCTTCTGGGTTTGACCTTTACTCCTAATCTGAAATGGAACACGTACATCAGGTCTGTTGCCAAGGTCGCTGGGAGGATGGTGGGATCCTTCTACCGCTCCAGAAGCTTTCTCCCGATTGATGAAATTTTCTATCTGTATAAAAGCCAAGGATGGAGTACTGCTGCCACATCTGGGTAGGAGCTGCTAAAAATAGCCTATCCTGTCTTGACAGAGTACAAAATAGACTTCGTGGCTTAGTGGGGGATGCCCTTTTCTCTTCCCTGCAGCCTCTCTCCCACAGAAGAGATGTTGCGAGCCTGTCTTTGTTTTATCGGTATTTTCATGACAAGTGCTTGTTTGAGCTCCAATCTCTGGTTCCCCCTCGCCAATCTTTCACAAAAAACACCTGTCTGAAACCAATGTCATTAATTTTCCCCACTCTTTATCTGTGCCTAAATCCAAGCGTAGATTCCATGAGCAGAGCTTCTTTCTTAGAAGTGCACGACTGTGGAACTCCCTTCCGACTGCCTGTTTCCCACCTGACTACAACTTGGATGTCTTCAAGTCCAACTTAAACAAATTCCTGATGAACCGCCCCCTTAAGTAAGACACTATCAAATTTCCAATACTAATGATTACTACGATACTATCCCATTGATTACTGTACACGCAGTAACCCTTATCCCCGAGTGACTTCCGGGCCTTCATAAGTGGTTACCTCCATGTAACAAAAAAAAAAAAAGGTCATGTTATTTTGGTCCCTTAACAGCTTCTTTTTTTTTACCAGACAATAAGCCGTGCAGGCGTGGTCCCTCTTTGGGTATGCATGTGGGGGGTCATTTTGAGGCATTTCTTTTTTTTTTTTTTTTACCTCTTTTGAGCCCCTGAGTACATAACAGGAATTTTTGCAGCAAATAAATAAATAAAAAAATATATTAACTGTGCACATCTATTTAATGAATTACAATTTGTGGCAAAATTTCAGGAAAAACTAATGGACAGTTATCTGGCAATCGTCTAGACTAATGGATGCCACTGAAAACATAGGTCCTTCTCCGATAAATCAGACCAAAAAGACAAATTGAAAGTGTGCTACAGATCCAAATATCCTATATATCAAATTTCAACTCCGTAGACCAAATATTCAGAGAGGAGTTTGTGAACTTTTCACACACAGACTGACAT
The DNA here is from genome assembly GCF_053919585.1 of Euprymna scolopes. Lineage (NCBI taxonomy): Eukaryota > Metazoa > Mollusca > Cephalopoda > Sepiida > Sepiolidae > Euprymna > Euprymna scolopes. The sequence goes on from NC_136503.1 coordinate 48,405,229, forward strand.
GGGCACATTCATATATACCAGCAGGGTGCCCGGTTGTAGAATATGTTTAAATATATTTTGATTAATGCAGGTTTCATTTTTATATTGGACCCCATATATAATAATTATTTAAAGTTTGTGCGTCACAACCAAGAACCAAAACGTTTAGCTTATGATTTACTTTTTGCTTTGACGTTAATGCCTGAGGTATGAAGACATGCTTGCTGCAAGGTTAAAAATTAAAACATGAACCAATAACTATTACATTACGCATGCATATTAATCATGCCATCATTCAACTTTCACCTGGCAAATTCCATTTTTTTAATTTTCACACCTTTGCACCGACTTTCCCCAGCTAAAACCCAAATATAAAGTTTTGTATGGGTTAGAATACCCTATATATTAAGTTTCATGTCTGTAGACCAAAAAGTATTTGGTTGGCAAAATTTTTTAAACAAATATATATAGAAAGAGGTTTGTTTACTATAACCTTTTTATGCAAATATTACAAATATAAATCATGTAGAATATCTGCATGAATATAATTACACGTAATAGTTAACTAAAGATAATCATCCCATAGGTTGGTTGGTTGTTTTTGTTTTACGGCATATCAACCCTTTTCGAGTTATTTAATGCCGAATCCAAAGATTTTGAAGAAAATTTTTTAATAGAATATTTGTTGTTTTCAAGTTGGTTTCTATTTAGCCCATAGTTAGGACCCTAACAGGTACTACCACTCCGGTTCAGAATGGACCTGGGAGCAATGGTAATTAAAGGGTGGCTCCACACTCCCCAAAGCCCGCAAGCTGGGGCCTCACCACTGGATATAGTTTAAGGTCATATCCAGGACTACATCCCATAAGAAAAACAAAAAAACTAATATGGAATTAATTAAAATGAATTTTTAAAAGAATATGAAAATTAGCTATATCTTCTGCAGATGAATGCAAATTCAGGACCTATTTATAACAAAGTCGTATTTTCTTTTTAAATAAATAGAAATAAGGGTTTTTAATATGAATATCAAGACATAAAAACACATTTATAGGAGTGTGTTTGTGTGTGTATGTATGTATATATATATATATATATATATATCTATAAATAAAATGAACTCATTTTTTTCCCCGTCTGATTTTGACATTAATAGGATTAAAAATCAAGATATTTCATGCAAATATAATATGCACAAACGGCAGAACAATATCTGAGGGGTGTTATAGGCTTATTATTTCTCAAATTCCTCGATAATCTTAGATTTCTATACTTTTTCTGCTGAGAAGTCACGGCCAAAATCGGTTAAGATCAATGGAAGTGGTAAAATATTTTCTCTCTAATAAATTCCTCCTCCCCCTGCCACCACTTAACACCGTTTGGGGATCGTTCACAAGGAACAGTTGAGAAGAGAACACCGGTTTGGCTTCGTAGTTCTTTCATGTGAAGTTATTTAAAATCACTAAACTAAGCTGCAGTGCTCTGTGGCGTAGTGGTTAGCGTGCTGGACAATTCACATATTTTCATGTTCGCGCCGACCTACCGTAGTCGTTTTTTTTTTTTCCTAAACAACTGGAATGGACTTTTCTTGGTGGCCGAACTGTTAACGTTGCAGATGTGTTTTTTTTTTTTTTTCACACTTTATTTTCCTACTTTTACTCATTACTCCGGGTTTGATCCTTCCTACTTACCTACCATAACATTTTTTAAAACTCCCCCCCCCCCCCCCCCCGTCCCGGAAACAAACACTCGGGCAACGCCGGGTACCCCCGTTCGTATATATATATATATATAACAAAAAAATTTCCATGTGCTAGAACATTTTCATCTTAAATTCCGTACAATTATGTAGAACAAAGAAACTGCATAAATAGAATTCAGTGCAATGAGGAAATGAAACTCATAAAAAAATCTCATACTTTCATCATGGCCGTTTGTGCAAATTTTTTTTTTTTTTTTTTAATCCAAGGTGTGGTCATTGAGAAAAGTGCGAGCAAATGAACGAATTGGGAGGTAATTTTGCCCCTAAAGTGCCCCTTTTGGTGGGCAACTAGAGTTATCCCAGAAAATCTGTTCTGGCAAAAATTTATTTTCACCATGACTCATGTTTGTGCAAAATTTCAAAAAAATTCAAGGAGTGGTTATTGAGAACAGTGCAAACAAATGAATGGGAGTGAATTACTAGGTCCAATCCCTCATTTGTTGAGGGTACATAAACAAAAATAATTTTATTTCATTATATGAAAATGATAAAAAGACTAAAGAAAATTACTGAACCTTTTTAGTTAAATTATTTACAAAGCAAGTATTTTTGTTGAGATTATATGCAAGGTGAAAACTTATGAAATTTCAAACAAGTTTTTTTTTTGTTTTTTTTTTAAAGAATTTACCTGGATATACAAGAAAATCACCACCAAATTTTGATCCCTGGGTCAAAAAGTATCCTTGAGTCCAAAATTCTTTAAAAACACGAAATCTCAAATATTCTGTAGAATTAGTTGGAAATTTCCATTCAGCTTCTTCAACATTTTGTCGTATCCATGGATCTTCTATAAAATAGAAAATTATAACATTTTTCATCATCATATTGCATTTTCAAGTACAAGTATATTCATTTCCAAATAAAACAGTTATATTTTGAGGACTTAAAGTGTTTTGGTTTTTAATATACAACGATTTTAACAGAACCACCTTGAAATCTGTGATTATCCAAAGCGTTTTACCATCCGTGTGTATTGCTAGGATTATAACGAGATAAGAGTCAGATGTCAGGAGAAGACCAAGGAAAACCATAAGAAAAGATGAAGATGGGTTTTAAAGTGGGATAAATAAAGCACTGGCCAGAGATAAGTTAGTGTAGGAATCAATTTCTAAAAGCTGCCCAACACATGTAAAACTGATGCTAAACCAAATATAATGTCCCTATTTATCTGTAGAGAACCCCAACCTCTCAACCGCCCCAAAAAGACATTGTGGATTAGGACCAAAAACAAAAATTTTTTACTGACAAAGGACTGAAAGATGAAATATAGTATCAGAACAAATAATATATTTTGCTACTAACCAAAAGGTCAAGGAGTCATTGATGATGGTTTCATAATACAGTTATTTATTTTTATTGTGACCTTTGCTTTGTCTTAAATAGATGGGCAGAAAAATACTTGATACTTTTTCAAAGGTCACGTTTTCTCTTAGAGTGACGTCACTTGTTTTAAATAAATTTATTTTTTGTCTCTTTGTTTTAATTCTTGTACAGTTTCACACTCCTCATTTACATTAGTTTACATATTTAAAAGTAATTTGATGTTCAAACTCTAAGGAATAACATTTTCAAAAGCCAATAATTATGAAACACCAACCATAAATATGGGTGTCAAACGCCCTTTTTAAAAAAAAAACAAAAAAAAAACCTCCCTTAACCCTACCTCTAACCCTAGGTACGAGTGGCAAGCCTCCTTCTAAAACATTCTTTAGCCCTAACAATAATGCTAAGTCCAAATGGCAAGCTCCCCACCAAATAAAAACCTTCTTGAAAGAAAAATGCACATGATTTATCTCCCATAAAAAATAAATTAGTCAACTGTCCTAAAACGCTAGAACTGTCTCGAAATGGTGAATTGTATTACATTAAATTTATGTGAAACCAACCCAACTCTAAATTCTAAACTTGCTTTTGTTTTGTTTTAGTAAAGTTCAGGATGTTCACACATAATTTCTCTTAGCCTATCATTAACCCAAAATCAAAGTAGCAACCTTCCCATCCCTCATAATTGCACAAAGACCCACTTAAAACCACACAATCATATTCAGAAAAAAAAAAATGAAAAACACATAGGATTTATCACCCATAGGGGAAAAAAATGGTTAACTGCCCTAAAATGCTAGAATGGTTCAAAATGGGGAATCATTTTACATTAAATTCTAAAATTTTTGTTGATTTATTAAAGTTTTTCAAGGTGTTCATGCATAATTGCCTACAAAGGTAAAATCACATATTTTGGAAAGGTGATCAGATAGGGGGGGGGGGTAATGGAAGATGTTAATCCACAATAATACTAAAGAAATATTGCAATATACTCAATTTTAAACAGTCCTAGATTTAAATTTTAGTTTCTTGTAAATAAAATGCTTTCCAATTCAACTTCGAGCTCTCTAACTTCTTTTCTTTTAATGGATACATGGCATTTTTAAGGAATTGCAGCATATTTATGTGCATTTACTGCAGATTATTTGGAAACCAGTAATTTCTGGAGATTTTTAGTAGCTTATTCTGATTCTTTGTACAAGAATACACTTATATGGCAAATTTCATTGCTTAATCTTGTGTTTTAACAAAGATATAACATTTTTACTGAAAAAGTAGTGTAAAAAATGTGATAAAACACATGGTCTTAAAGAGGGAAAAATATCCAAACATGCAAAGCACAAAAATAGTCATAACTTGTTTAATTTTAATCGGATTTAAAAAATTTAAAAAGACTCTTAGCTCATTAAGTTCTTTCTATGTATGCCATTATTAAAATATTTAAAGTCATTTTAATTTTTGCCCCCCCCCCTCCCACGACAAAATTCACCTTTATCTGTTCATCTGTCCGCACTTTTCTCAATAACTACATCTTGGAATTTCTTGAAATTTTGCACAAACATTAAACATGATATGAGTAAAAAAGTAACAGAACAGATTTTCCGGGAAAACTCCGGTTGCCCCCCTAAGGATGCCTTTCAGGTTAAAATGGCTAAAATTGACACTTTTGTGCTTATTAAAAAAAATTGAGGCCTTGGATTTTTATAAAACTTTCTGAAAAGTTGTAACTAACTGATTTCTATATAATTTTGTTTATACTTCATAATAACTCTTGGGTCTGCCCCAAGGGCTCTTTTAGGGCTAATAAAAACATTTTTGGGACTATTATCATATTTGTCCAAAATTTTCTGTGTATGTCTATTTAGCAGTTTTGCATGGTGCTGAACTCAAATTTAAATATTTTAAGGCCTTGGGGAAGATGATGGACTTTGTCATTTTTTTTTTTTTTTTTTGCATGGTGCAGAACTCAAATTTACACATGTTAAGGCCTAAAACTGTACCGTTTGTTCATTTTCATCATGATTTGACATCCCCTGGGGACTTTTGGGACTAAATGGGGGTAGAGGTAAATGCTGAATTTAGTCATTTTTTTTATGCCCTGTTCGCTGTGCACTCACGGGCGACCGTGCATGCTTCACTTGTTTCATGTGTATTGCTACAAATCCAAGCATCCTCACTCTTTCAATATGACCAAATCAACAAAGTCTCCTGTTCTAGATACGTCTCCTTATAGTGTCCAGATCTAATCTTTGTTTAAGGTCATCAGATTTGAGCCTGCCTTTAAGACGCATTACACATTTCTCTACATGCAACATAGTGTACTCAAACATCACTGGCTAAGTTGCATTTCCCTTTTCCCTTGAAATTAAAATAACCAGTGGATGGTGGCTCATATTTATGTTAAAGCTAGCCTGGGTGCCCAGCGTTGCCCGGATGTTTGTAGGTGTGTTTTGAGCAAAAAAACAAAAAGTTGTAGTAGACAGGCAGGCTCGAACCTGCGACGCAAAGGCAGAAAAGAAAGTGGAGGTGTGTGTGTAAGGGTGTTGGTTGAGCAAAAAAAAAAAAATAGTAGGCAGGCAGGCTTGAACACCTACTGCAAAGGAGGAAAGAAAGTGGAAAAAAAAAAAAGACGCGTTAGCTGTTACACCCATCGCCAAAACGCAAGTGACGTAGGTTTAAATTAAGGCTAGACAATCGAAAAGAGGTGATGACTTTCGAAAATATCGGTGAAAAAAGCGACCCCTCTCCATGGAAAAGTGCCCAGTAGAGGGTGAAGGAATTAATGTTTTTGGCCAATTTTTCAATATTTGTCGTCCAAGATGTCGGGCTTCAAAATGATACCAATCTTGTGAAAATCCGTCGCCTCTGTCAAAAGGTTTTGCGAGACATACATACATTTAAACAGACAGGAGAGATTTATATTAGACTCGCGGGGGTACCCAGCGTTTTCCAGGTGTTTGAAGGTGGTTTGGAGGATCGAACCCGAAGCCCTGAGGCGAAGTTTGAAAATAAAATCGGCCAGCCAGAATGAGTTACTGAAAGATGTTTGAATTTATTTAAGTAAGAACCAAATTGACAGGTTCACACACGGAAGTCGTCAAGCATTACAACGACGATGACGACGACGTAAGCAATAGCTATTCAGCAAATGAGGTCAATGACCAGGTTTGTTTGTTATAAGCGAAGTAAAAAAAGAAAACAACATATAAACTTAAGCGAGGGGGGGGGTAATCGAAACATCGAGGAAAAAAAACACACAAAAAAAATAACGTAAGGCAAACGAACGATGTTAAATGTAAAAATCGAAAAACAAAAAAGAAAACAGAAAAATGAACACGTGAAAAATGGCTTAAATAAGCCTGTTTCGATATTAAAATTTAAAAAATCGGTGGGTACCTGGGTGTTTTTTGGTGTGTAGTCGGGGGTGGATAATCAAAGTAAAAAAAAAAAACAGAAAAACGAACGTTAGGTGAAAAATGGCTTAAATAACACTGGTTCAATATTTAAATTTAAAAAATCAAAAAAAGAAGACATCTCACACCACGATTCGAACCCAAAAAGTTTAGATAACAAACCAATGTGCTAACCAACTGAGCTAACGCGACGTACATGAAACTTAGTCAGTTTTTCAACTATTTAAAGTAAATCAGGTCATGACGTCATCTGACGCATGCGTAGAACCGGTCGTTGTCACGAGAGGACCGTTTTTGTTGACCCCTCTGTCAAAAATTGTCTATTTCGGGGTGAAAAAATTAACGTTTTTGGCCAATTTTTTGATATTTTTCGAGCAAAGGATGGAGCTTCAATATGATACCGAGTTTGTGAATTTTCGTTGTGTCTGTCGAAAGTTTTTAGCGGACACACAAACACAAATACAAACATACATACACACATTTTCGCTTTTATATTTATAGATTAATGTAGCAAATGGACACTCTCTCCTAAATATATAACATATAATTTGGAATTTTATGATTAATCAATAAGTTAGCAAAACAAATCTATATGATTATAAAACTCTGAATGCCCTTGCTTGCCTGAATCTGTGTGTATGTATATATATAATCTATATATTAATATGATAGTGTGTTATTTTCTGTGTCATGTGTCATCTGGGTCGTTTAATTGTTATGTGTTTCCATTTCTTATAATGAATAATTTTACCAAGATTTCTTCATAAGTTTCAGTTTCGGTTATAGCTGATGGCACTTAAGTCATCTATTTTTTATAAATAATTTTATTAAGAATTCTTTATAAGTTCTGGTTTCACTTATGGCTGAAGAAACTCAAGTTTATATATATATATATATATATATATATATATATATATATATATATATATATATATATATATATATAGTTTTTCATGTTTTTATTTCGGTTTTGATTCAAGTTAATGCACCCAAGTCATATGGATTTTTTTATTTTTGAAATCGCAACTTTATAATACATAAAAGTCAATAGAACATTAACTATAATAATGTATATGAAATCTGCAAGAATTAAAATATCATATTTAAGTGTACTTTATGACCGGGCTTTGCCGGGCGTTCATGCTAGCTTAGATAAATAATTTTGCAGTTATAATAAAAAAGTTACAATAATATCAGAGTGTCTCCATTTACACTGAACATCTACAGAATGCCAAGAATGAGTACCCTATGACATTTCCACAGGTCCCGCTAGTATATATAATTATAATAAAGTCATATTCCTGTCTGTCTGTTTTTTGTTTGTTCACAATTTGGTTAATATTTGTATATATTACATACATACATTAATATTTGTATATATACAAAAGATTCACGGTTTCATAAATAGATTCACAATACTGAAAACAGATTTTTATATAGCTTTATTACTGCATGATTTCTATATATACTATTTATTCAAATAGATTCAACATTCCAAAGGTTATCTCATTTGCATATTAAAGAAAATCTTTTAACAATTAGCTGTAAATTTTAATGGAAATTAGTAATAGAATTGTTTTAAGTATTCTATTTAGAAATATTATATAAAGTTAATTTATTGAATTTATTCTTAATTTAATTTAATTTAGATTTAATATATTTTTAATCATTATTATAATCAATATCAGTTGCGTTTAAAAATGAAAGTAAGTTTTCATTTAACCTATGAGATTTTATTTCCCTGTTTGAATTTCATAGATAAAGATGACTGTTTTATGCTTTAAAAAATCTAAAATATGGTAAATTTTCAGGAAAATCATAACTTAGGATATTTGGTGTAGTTTAAATAATGTAATTAAACCCTCCACCTGGTTTTTTAACTGGCACCACGGGTATGCACAGCTAATCCAATTTACCAAATTTTCACTACTAATGATTACTACAATATTTTTCTCATTAAACTTTATCCTCGAGTGGTCTCTGGGCCTTGATAAGTGGTGACTCTTTTGTAAAAAAACAAAAAATAATTAAAAAAATCTTTCTGCCTATAATATTTGTATTTATTTTTTTTTTCAGTCATGGTAAACATACAGCCTGCAAATGGTCTTTTGGAAGCACAGTTGCAGCCCACATAAAACATACTTTTCAACATTTGATGGGTAAAAATTGCAGTTTTTATAATTTAAGCTGGATCATTTAAGAAAGGGAAGAGAACCACGGCACACAATGTTGAGTCAGCGATTGTTGAGAAGAAGCACATGGTTTCATCATCTGTCAGGAAGGCAATGTAAGTATTAGCTATTTTTTTTTTTAACAGCTTGTGGAACAACCCAATAAACATATTGCCAATGATACTTGTTAAAGATATAAAACAATCTTTTTGCTGATGTCCCACAACCATTGTAAGAGATTTACTTCAAATCCCACCCAACCTTTCTTCTAGTAATCAGGTTCATCAAAGGTGGGAACAGAACTTCGACTGTGAAAGAGATATTTGAAAAATTTGTTTTTGTGTTTGTTATTTTTGTACCCATTTCCATATGAATTATGAGTTCTCAATGGTGTGTTGAGTTTTTTTTTTCAGAATATGGAATCTGGTGGATTTTATTATTTTCTGGTGCTGGGCTAACAGAACTGCTGATGCGTATTTAGCAGCAGTCACATAACACTCCCTCTAGCAAGTGCAACCTTGGCGTGATTAGGGGGCTTGCATGTCTCTAGAACCCAGATAGCTATGCTGGCGGAAGATTCCTCTCCTGGTAGGGTCACACAAGCCAAATAGGTTGAAGGGTAGAGATCAGACTAAGAGCACTCACTGGTCCTCCAGGTTGGGAGTTAGAATAGGGCCAACAACCCAATTCTGTAAAAGAAAGAAAGTTACAGAAACCGCAACATCATCTGTGGACTTCTTGGTCTGGAAAGGGTCCTCTCTAGTAGAGTTCATGACGCAAGCGGGTGAAAGCCCCCGGGAAGCCAGTGTGCCAATACACAGAAAAGGAGCATTGAGGCTGAGACCAGGGCTGCCAGAATGACATGGGCCGAACTGAGGAGGACCAGCCAGAACCGGGTCTGTTGAAGGAACGTCATTGTGGCCCTATGTTCCCCAAGGAATCAAAAGGCCTAAACAAGCAACATGACACATATGCAAGTGACCAAGCCGGTGTGCAAGGTGACATTACAGCAGAGGAAAAGAAAAGCAGAGAAAAAAAAAGAAACACGTAGCGAGCAAGTTAGAAGCACACGTCAGTGCGAGAGGAACTTTTAAAAAAAGATGTAACCCAAACTTTGAACAAAAAAAATAGTCAGACAACCGTTTGTTGTGGGGCGAGCTGCAAACATAGCAGCAAAAAGAAAAAGAGAGATTTAAATAAGCCGTATAGTGGGACAACAAGTCAAAGATGGGCCAACATGAGCGATTTGAAACGCGCTTGGCGACATGACAAGCATACTTGTTGACACCGGAGAAAAAAGTGTTCAACACTGCAGAGTTTTATGAACTCAATGACAAACTAAGGAACTTTTAAAACAAGATGTAATGTGTTGTTTGGAAAGTACCATTAATAAAGGTCTTATTTCAATTGGAAAAAAAAAGCAAGTCAAATTTTTTTTCTTTTGTTTCTTTCAGAGACTTTCATACATAGCGTCGGGGTCGGTGTAACTACATTACACTTGTCCAGAATTTTCCTTTTTTGACAAAACTAAAATAAAGAAAAGCCTGTATGATGTATGTACTCATAACAGAAAGAAAATATTATATTCCAAAAATAACCTAAATTGATCAAGTAGTTTTATTTTTAAATAAGATAATCAAATTGTATGACTAAGCAAACAGTGATGATATCACAATGTCATCTTGAAAACAAACGAATAATACTCCAAATAATTTCAAACTTGCAAGATTTTAGAAAGAACACGGAGACATTGGAAAACTCAAATTCACTTAAAATTAATTTTTCTTTATAATAATAAAAATTACTTGATCAATTTACCTGATTTTTTAGGGTGCAATATTTTCCTTTTGTTACAAGTATGTACATAGTTTTTTCTTTCTTTCTTTTATTTTTTTAATCATGGGGTCAATTCTGAACAAGCACCTATTTTTTTTTTTTTCCTTAGCAATCACAGTGCATTCATTTTTTTTTGCGGACTGTTATTTTCATCTTCATAGTTGTTGTTTCACCATGTTTCGGCCAAATCCTCCTCTGGCGTTCTTCAGGTGATTAACTGCAACAAGATAAGAATGCAGAGTCTTGTAACTTATCCCCAGTAATTAGTGCCTTCCATAGTTCTTGTTGTCTCACCATGTTTTGGCCAACTTGGGTAGGACTCGGTACGGTTCGAGGTGAGCATTGTCTGAAGATAGGGCTTTCAATCCTACCGAAGAAAGCCAGAGGATTAGTTGGCCAAAACGTAGTGACACAACAACAACTATGGAAGACAATCTATATAATTATAAAACTCAAATGACCTTGTAACCCAACATCTGGTTTACGACTTTCGGTTGCGCATGCGTACATAAACATAAACCCATAACAGCATAAACAAATAAACAAAAATTGCTACTTTTGCAGAATTTGACCTGCGCACTGAAATATTTACGTTAATATTCATAAATTATTATTTAATATGGGAAGGGTGAGGATGTTTTGCAACTATTCTGTATTACAAGTATACTGTCACAATTTTCTTACAAATAAATCAACTTTGACGCGTTGACAACGTATTGTTTTACTGTGTACGTTTTCAGCGTCCCAATTGTTTGTTTTTTTCGCGTTTAAATTAAACGATATATCAAAATTTAAATAGTGCAGATTTACCTATAAGTATGGCAAACCACTAATAATTAAACAATAACCTAAATTGAGTATTTAACCACTTATAATTCAATGGCTGTAAGTTTTTTTTTTCAAAAATAAACAATTATAAACAGAACAATTCATAGAAATCCATCTATATTCTTTTTTTCATTTTTAATATACTTTCATAGAAATGTTTCTGTTATGTCACAAAAACTATTTTCTTTATGTCACGCTCATACATTAATTCCATAGCTAATATAACATAATGGCCCAACGGGTCACAGGTAGTCTAGTAATTACTGGGGATAAGTTACAAAACTCAGCATTCGTATCCAGCTGTGGTTAATCACCAGAAGAAGGCCGGAGGATGAGGTGGCCGAAGCGTGGTGAAACATCAACTATGAAGATGCGAATAACATTTCGCAAAAAAAAAAAAAAAAAATGCCCAAGTTATAAAACCTCATCTGAAAGGATTAAAAAAAAAAAAAAAATGAAAATATAAGTAATCACGGTGTTTAATAATTTCAACACTCATCATTTCAGGTTTCAATACAAACTGGTTTGATTAAGGATCGATTTCAACATGAAACTACATGAAACACTTATGTCACACGTTGAACAATAAGCATTTGGAAGATTTGTATTTTTTTTAGTGTATAGCGATCTCTCTTATGTGCAGTTTTGATATTTTCAATTTTTTTTCTTGTGTTTTTGACTTTTGCAAATGCAAAGATGATAGCAGACATTTCTTTGGTAGCTTAAAACCCTATAACTACACCATGAGGCGTGTAAGCTGTCGGTGGTATAAAATCAGTATTGGCATTGAATGATTTCTCTGCATGCCATGTTTCAGTTAAAATGTGTGCCATAGCGCATCTTTCATTATGGTATTACTTTCCTACACAGGATGGAATTAGACATAATGTTATTTTTTTGATGTAGGAAAAATCCAACCAAAAAAAATCTAAATAAAACAAGTGAGGCATTCTGGATTAAATTGCCTTGGTTGAGAAAGGTTTCTCCCTTCACTGACCAAGGACAGAACATTCTAGCCAAAAGACTAAGGGAAACATCTTGTCATTAAATTATTATTTGAACGAAATTGTTATAAAACTTGTTAAAATTATATTGTTTTAATTTTTATTTATAAAATTACTGTATATAACTAGCTTAAAAAATGTTCAATCTTTTAATATGAGAATTTGAAAAGGATTTTAAACTAGTTTTTATGACTTTCTGTTCAACACTAAAAAGAATTCACAATTACTTTTAAATTTTTAGACACATAAGCCTTAATATACCAATATTTATCAAAGGAAAACTATGAAACAACAACTGTGACTAGTAATGAGTTGCCTGGTGGAGAGAGTAGGTTCTGTTTTCCTGAATGCATGATTCACTGTAATCAAATTAATTTGTGGAGAGTGTCCAATTCATTCTGGGCACTAGTCAGTGATAAAACAATCTATATCATTATATATATATATATATATATATATAACAAAATTATTCCTAACACAATCAGGAACATAAATCTGCCAACATGTTTCCGTTTTCTACACACTTCACGACAATTTATATATGACTATTGCTTCAAAATAATCATTAAGCAACACCACCGGACTCTACATGGCCATATTAATTCAGTCAAGAACCTCCGGAATTCCCTCACTTCATCTACCCCTAACGGTCATTCGCTAAACAACATCCAATCCCTGATCGACCGCGCATACCATTCCAGCTTCAACAATGAACAGAAACGTCTCATACGCAAATTTACTTGGCTTAAACAGAAAACTAAAAAACCGGTCTACAACAGACACATACATAATTCACAGGATTCTTCCACCGACAAGTCCCTCAAAGATCATCTTCTCGTAACTGACCTCACTAACTCTCTTTCTACAATTGAAACGGATCTCCTTTCACTTGGCCCTAAGTTTATCACCACAATGAAACTGACGGATAAAGCTAAACTCAACATAGAAACGCAGTTCTGCAGAACTGCTTACCACCTTAAATGGCTGCACGCTTTCGCCCCGCACGATAACAAGGACACCCCCCTCAACCTCTCAGGTAATCACAACACCTCTTTTCCTGTTTTTCAGCTTGATCACCCTTTATACCCACCTCCTAATAATATTCCACTAGATCTAAAACTTTCAAGGTTAAAGCATAAAATCTTCAGAATACTTGAACGCGAACAACACCATATTACCCCCAATCTTACCAGGAACCAATACCTCACACTTAAATCCCTTAAAGACAAAGATTTAGTTTACTTACCCTCTGATAAGGGCAGAGAATTTTGCGTTATATCACAGGAATCTTATAACAACCTTGCTATAGAGCATCTTTCCAATACCGACCTTTACACCCCAGCACATAATATCACTGCTGCTCGTATTGAGAACAACATTAACAAGACATGGTCTCAAATTTGTTTTAAAAGAAATCTCCCAAAACAACACAGACTAAATTTTATTACTAAATACAGCAAATTACCTACCTTTTATCACCTTATTAAAACCCACAAAAATAGCACACACACACAGATCAGACCCATTGTTTCAAGCGTTAACGGTTCCCTTTATAAAATCTCTTGGTTAATATCCCGCCTACTTAAACCTCTACTCTCTACCTTCCCAGCCCATGTTAGTAGTTCCAACCAAGTAATTAACAGACTCAACGATCTACCACACCATCTACTCAAACTATACAGATACCCATTTAGCCTAGACATCGTTTCTTTATACACCTCCATTCCTGCACATCCAGCCATCAATCTCATGGCAGACATTATAGCATCTAAAAACCCACAATGCTTCGGAATTACTCCAGGAGATCTCTTACAACTCCTCCGTATTATAGTAGACAACACTTACTTTACTTTCCTACAAAACACGTTCAAACAAGTATCTGGACTACCCATGGGCTCCAGTCTATCCGGTATTCTTGCCATTGCTTATATGGACAAACTCGAAAGACACACCCTTAGTACCTGCTATTCTTATCTCCTTTTTACTAGATATATCGATGACATTTTAATTATCACATACTCCCGCGAAGAAGCTATTAACATTTTCCACAAATTCAATAACGCCGACCCAAACTTAAAATTTACTATAGAACACCCAGACTCTTCTGAATCTCTTTCTCTACTTGATTTTAAAATACAAATAAAAAGAAATGGTGCCATATGCACTGAATTCTACAGAAAACCCGCCAGCAAACGCCTCTTCGTACATTTCAAATCTGCACTACCTTTCAAGGACAAACTAAACTACGCACATGCCGAAATCTCACACATACAAGACAAATGCACTAACATCTCCGACAAACATACACACACTAACAATTTCCTACAGACTCTCTCACTAAATGGCTACCCTAATACGATCCTATCCTCACTTAAAAAGAAAAACGCAACACCCGACCCTTCTCTAACAATTGTTTTCTAAAACTACCCTTCCTCAGTGACAAAATCTCATCTTCAATCCGAAAAGCCATCCGCAGCGAGGGACTCAACATTCAACTCATCCACACTGAATCTACTTTAAGACAACAGCTCAACCGAAAACATCCATCGCATACACCTTCCCCTTGTTCACTCTCTAATTGCCCAATATCACACACAGGTTTATGCTTTAAGAACCACGTTGTTTATGACCTACAATGCGCTAAATGCAGTGCATCTTACATCGGAAGCACTACCAGATTGCTTCACCACCGCATTAAAGAGCACTTAAACACTACTGCTTCATCGTTCTATAAACATATTCGCACTTGCATTAATTCAGAACCAGATTTTCACATCAACATTCTTGCTTCTTCAAGAAACGTAGGTCAACTTCGTATCCTCGAATCTTTAATTATTTCAAAAAATACTCCCACACTAAACAATAGACTGGAATTGAGCTCCGCTTTTATAATATAAGTTTAAAACATAAGAAAAACAATAATTAAAATAATAATAAAAAAAAAACAAAAAAAAACCTTGCTTGAATAGTCATCTCCCTTGATTCACAAACGCAACAAGTATTTCAAACATCAACTGATTTATTTTAACTTTTTCCTAACGTCATTTTTTGTTCTATATTTCGCGGTATCACGTGGCAAACTCTGCGGCTGCTTTTTCAAATTTGAACACTCTTCCGCTGTCTTCTCTTGAAAAAGGACTAATAGGTCTGAAATATATTGAGATTTATAACACCATTGAATACAACAGAAAAAAAAAAAAAAATTACTGTTGTTTAGAGTTAAAATTTGTGTGAAAAAGAAAAAACAAACAACAAAAAAAAAGAAATTTATTTCTTTTGTTTTCATTTAATTTTACTCTATATAAAAAAAAAAATCTCGCTTGTTCTTGGCTTTTAATTTTACCTTATAATATATATATATATATATATATATATATATATATATATACATATATATATATATACATACTTGCCAGGGCACCCGGCATTGCCCAGTCATAATTTATCCAGATTTTGTATTTAATATTACAGTCAGTTCTATATTG
This sequence comes from Euprymna scolopes, assembly GCF_053919585.1. Classification (NCBI taxonomy): domain Eukaryota; kingdom Metazoa; phylum Mollusca; class Cephalopoda; order Sepiida; family Sepiolidae; genus Euprymna; species Euprymna scolopes. Next base: position 48,421,030 of record NC_136503.1, read on the forward strand.
ACTATTTCATATTATATTGTACCCAATATATAGTCATGATTTCAAAAGTAAAAAGAAAAAAGAATAACCAATACCAAAATTGATAATGGGGATCATTAAAAAAGAGAGAAAAGAAAAAGGGATGGACAGAAAAAAGAAAAAGGTAAAAAAATAGGAAGGAATATAGAGGAAAGAGCAGATAAGAAATACACATAAAAATATATATAAAAAAGGTAATATATAAGTAGAAGTCAAGATACTGTAGAATTAAATTGACAATATTTTATTAAAAACAAAGAATACTAAATAAAGGTGAACAGCTTTTAAATCTGGATAAGGTTGTTCTATAAATGTATACTTCTAGATTTATATTTCTGTACTTTCGAATTTGAAAAGTTTTTTAATAATCTTTTATCTTGCGAACTTTGCTCCTATATATATATATATATATATAGTTTTTTAATAATCTTTTATCTTGCGAACTTTGCTCCTATATATATATATATATATATAGGAGCAAAGCTCCCCTCTTCGGTAGAGCACTCTCGTAAATTATCTTACTCGCTACTTAATTTAGCTGAAATAATGCGAAGCTCGCAATTTGTTTACAAACAAAACGTTTGAGCCCTCTACGAGTAGCGGACGGATGTTTATTTAAATACGCATTCGGACAGTTTAATTTCGGCCACCGATTCCGTAGTCAGGGGGTAGGACTGCCGACTGTCATCACGACGGTTCTAGGTTCGATCCTCGGCTTGGGAGAGGTGTTAGTCTAGCGGCACTGATGAGTTGTGAAACAACGAAACAGGTCTGTATGTCGATGACTAAAATATATTTTATATATATATATATATCATCATCATCATCGGCAATCACTCGTGACAAGTATGATTGTTTTCCCGTCGGTGAGATTAGGTCTGGTCATTTGTGGGTCCTCAGATAGCTGTGGAGACCAATCCTTGACTCACAGAGTTTATTGCAGTGGGGGCATGTGTGGGTGGTCATCTGGGGAGTGGAAGAGGCGGAAGGAGCTGTGTTGGTAGTACCGTGCCTTCATGGACCATCTTGCTCTACATGCCCCTCTGAAGAGCAGCATCCTCCCAACTGGTGAGGCTGAAGTGACACTGTCTCAGGTGGGTCTTTATGTTGTCCTTATATCTGGGACCGCTTTCCCTTTCTCTCTCTCTTTCATATATATATATATATATATATATATATATATATTACAATGTTTTTAGTGGAGAAAATTCAAGCAAGGACAGGAAGATAGTCCACAGAGTTTTATAATTTATATACTACTAGCGAGGGTACCCGGCGTTGCCCAGGTGTTTGGAGGTGTGTATGTAGGAGAGGGTGACCCTGTTTTAATATTATAAAAAAAAAACACGATGTTAAAAAAAATTGGAAAAACCAAAACAAATCAAAAAGGAAAAAAAAGGTGTAAAAGAGGAAAAAAAAAGTTTAGGTAGGAAGCTAGACTCGAACTCGAAGCATTGAGGCTAAGGGGGGAAAAAAAGCATGATACGTTACCCCTACACCAAAGAGACAATTAAGAACGGATAAAATTAAACCTTTAAAAACACTTGCAGGTGGTTTAAACTAACATCAATGTTTTCTAGGTCAAACATGACGTCATTGTCGTAGAAGCAGGAGGTGAGAAAATGAAGGAACGATTTTTTTCGGCACCCCTCCTTGTAGAAAAGGGTCCAATTTAGGGTGAAGGAATTAATGTTTTTGGCCAATTTTTCGATATTTGTCGTCCAAGATGTTGGGCTCCAAAATGACACCAATCTCGTGAAAATCCGTCGCCTCTGTCAAAGGTTTTTGCGAGACATAAAAACACACATACATACATACACACATTTTTGCTTTTATATATATACACTAGCGAGGGGTTTTTGGCCAATTTTTCGATATTTGTAAGGCGAAGGTTGGAAGTTTAAAATGATACCGATCTGGTGAAAATCCGTAACCCGTGTAGAAAGTTTTTGCGAGATATACAAACACACATACATACATACAAATACACATTTTCGCATTTATATATATAGACTAGCGGGGGTACCCGGTGTTGCCCAAGTATTTGTAGGTGTGTGTGTTTGGGGGGGGGGGGGTAAATAAAATAAAAACTTAACGATAGCGATTTAAAAAAAAAAAGATGGGGGGGGGTATGTGGGCTCGAACCCGGAGTCTTGAGGTCTATAGATTGAGCCTGAACACCTGCGCTACGGCGACAATATTAATGTAAGAGTGATTAAAGTGAGTCAAGTCAAGGAGGTTTGATTGATAGGTGGACGCTTAATGAGGTCATCGCGGGTGCGTTACGATGACGGGGCAGTTTTTTGGTGTTTGTTTATTTTGTTTCACTGCGGGATCGTTTTTTCATTTACTGCAAGGCTGTTTTGTCTTCCCAAGATGGTGGGAGAGGAGGGGGGGGAGGGGATTGTCCAAATTGAATAGCAATTGTCTGATATAAGAAAAAAACTGTATTGATCAAAGCTGATTGCTTTTGGACGTTCTTGGCGAATCGCGCTGGCGCTGGGAAAGATGTAACAACCTTCGTATTAGTTTCGCTTTTATTATACGAAAAAGGCAAATCTACACACACCGATCGAAAAATGTTGGATATTTAGCTTTCGAAAGTCAGGCAAATTAAATACACACACGACCCCAATTTGTAACTCATAGATATTATGATTTCGACGGGATATAAAAAGTTTTAAAAATGAGCGACGGCCTCGAGAAGCCGCCGAAAAAAATCCTTTTGCGGACATACACAAAAAGCAAACAGATATACATGCACACATTTTCGCTTTTATATTTATAGATGAGAAGGTTATAGTGTTTTTGAAATTTGTTTGCACATGTGATGATTCGTTAACAACAAAAAGAAAAGGCAGAGTACAGATTACTAAGGCAGTAATTTTATGATATCAATACCAGAGTTTGGATCTCACATATCTGAAGGATATCTTTCAAACTGAATATGTTTTATATGTGTGAAGAAATTAGCATAGTGAAAAAAACATAACATAAATATTTTTTTAAATTAGATGACATTTCTTTCTTGATAATCTACAAATCAAGTCGACAAATTATATAATATCCAGATATATATATATATATATATATATATATAAAATGTTCAGAAAGTGTGAGGGAATACATATATATATATATATATATATATATATATATATATACTTTCACAGCCAAACCCCATCGCAGGTCAAAAGAGCCAAGAAAGCTAACAAACCGGAAGTTCAAGACTCGACTTTTGCCCAACTGCTGAGCTCAAATGAGGGCAAAACTCGAGTCTTGGACTTCCGGTTTGTTGGCTTTCTTGACTCTGCGACGGGGTTTGGTTGTGGAAGTAATTTTATATATATATATATATATATATATATATATATATATATGATATTATTATATATATATATATATATATAGAACTATTAATTCAAAGTAATGTTACGACAATCAAAATCGGAAAAATCAGAACTTTTGGGGTATTGGAAAAATTTTAGCTTAACTTTTGATTTCAAAAAGTATTCTTTTAATATTTTGTTTAAAACTTAATTTTGTATTGCAGGTACTAATGATAAAATAAAAATAGTTATTGATTTTAAACTACCAGTAAAACTAATATTTATATATAATAACGAATTTAGATAAAAATGGCACAAGTGAATAAATAGAAAAAAAAATAGAACAAGTGAAAAATACAGATGAAAATCTCATCTGTTTATCAAAATCTTAGATACAATACATAAAGGGGAAATATTATGTTTGTTAAATTAAAAAGAAAATTAGGCAATTGTGCGGAGGTACAACTTTTTTGGTTTTCAGTTAGAACATTTGGAGAATGCATAGCAAGGGACGACAAATGCAATTTCAGGAGAGAATCAAAAAGTTTTTTGCTTTTTTTCGTAACAAAGTCAGAATTCTGAAATTTTTGAATGCATGTTTTTTTTTTGTTAAGGAAGTTTGTTTTTTTTTTTTTAATAAATATAAGAAAATTATAATAACGCAAAGTAGGGGAATTTTATTAACAAAACAGAAATTATTATATCTATATAAATAAAACAGTACATGTGTGTGTAAATATCTAACAGGTAAACCCTTAAACTACTGGTCACACAACACTGAAATTTTCAGAAAATAATATTCATTAACCAAGGATGATTTATAGCAAATAATATTTTTACATGCATGATAATGCGTACAAACATCGGTAAATTTACATGTAAAATGTATATTAACACTGAGCAGACATTTTTTTTTCGGTCATACGCATGCACACACTTAATAGAGAACACAACATTAGGCTGGAATGCTAGATGTTTTGATTTAAATTCTAGCTGATAACACAAACTCTTTTCTTTTTTTTTTTAAATTAATAAAAAAGAATGAAATAATACAAAAATTTTACTTGCGGTTTTGAATTTGCAAGCCTATATATATCTTTTATTTTACGATCTCATATTTATTTCATATATATTTTTAAAATAGAGGGGGTAGAAAATAATATATGGAATACGTATCGTGCTGAAATAATATTTAGAAAGACATTCTTAATATGGGGGAGAAAGCATATTTTTTAAACTATTCTGTACTTTCACCTAACAATTTACTAAATAAGAAACTGAAATACGGACCGTGCTGAAATAATAGTGTTATTATTTAGAAAGCCATTCTTAATATGGGTAGGGTAGGGTAGGGTATGTTTTTTACTATTCTTTACTTTCTCCTAATTAGACCAAGCAACCAAGTTGTTTTCACCATGCATTATCTCCTCTTTAAAAACAAATGAGTGAATGGGAGATGAGGTCGCTGAAATACTGCACCAGATTAGATACTACACTTTGATCTTAGCAAAAAGGCCAAGTAAGCGTAATATAGTTTCCTACCAGGCATTATCTCCTCCTTAAAAAAACAAAACAAAGCCAAGATACAAAATAATCAACACAGAATATATTTTAAGAATGGGGGGGGATATAGAGTTAATCCTGAAAATGGCTGGAGCAGTTTACGAGCTCAAAATACTTTATTTTATATATATTTCAAAGGAAGGGGGGAGTTAGGATACGGAGTCAGGCCTGGAAACAGCTGAAGCAGTTTATGATCTCAAAATTACTTTATTTTACATATATTTATAAGAGACAGGGAGCATATGAAATCAGCCCCATAAATGGCTGAGCAGTTTAGGACCTCAATATTCCTTTATTCCATATTTATTTTTAAGAGAGGGAAGCAGTTTAAGATCTCAAATTTTCTATTTTTAAGTGATGGGGTGATATGGAATCAGTTCTGGAAATGTTTGAAGTAATTTACGATTTCATACTTACTTTATTTCATAAATATTTTTTAAAAGAGTGGGGAGGGAAACTGACATTAGGAATATGAGTCATGCTGAAATAATAGCGTTATTATTCAGAAAGCCATTATTAATATGGAAGCGAATGTTTTTAACTATTCTGTACTTTCATCTAACAATTTAAAAATTGAAAAATAGCACACAGGATACGGACCGTGCTGTTATTATTCTTAATATAGAGAAAGGAAGGTATCTTTCACCTAACAATTTCATAAATAAAAAAAAACTGATATACAGAATAAGAACCGTGCTGAGATATTAACGTTATTTAGAAAGCCAATCTTAATATGAGGAGGGGAAGTTTTTAAAAGTATTTTGTACTTTCACCTAACTATTTATTAAATAAGAAACTGACATACAGAATATGGACTGTGCTGAAATAATAAAGTTATTATTTAGAAAACCATTTTAATATGGCAATGATGTGGGTTAAATTTATAAAAAAAATGATTGTCGAAATTAGTAACATATCCAGGAATTATGAAAAATGATGAAATGTGAGTTAATTGATTGGTGTTTTTTCTTTTTAAAGGAAATAATCAAACCAGACAATATATCAAAGTTATAATTTTCGTATAGGGAGGATGGCTATAATATGGGTTAAAATTATGAAAAATAATTGTCAAAATTAGTAACATATCCAAGAATTATGAAAAATGATGAAATGTGAATTAATCGATTGGTGTGTTTGTAATGAAATAATCAGCCTAGACAATATATCGAAGTTATTATTTTCGTAAAGGGAGGTCGATAATATGGGTTACAATTATGAAAAATTATTATCGAAATTAGTGAAAAATGATGAAATGTGAGTTAATTGATTGGTCTATTTGTAATGAAATAATCGGTCCAGACACTATATCAAAGTTATTATGTTAGTAAGGGAGGAGGTGATAATGTGGGTTAAAAATATCAATAAAATTGTCGAAATTAGTAACATATTCAAGAATTATGAAAATGATGAAATGTGAATTAATCGATTGGTGTGTTTGTAATAAAATAATCAACCCAGACAATATTACAAAGTTATTATTTTCGTAAGGCGGGGTGGAGCGATAATGTGGGTGGAAATTATAAAAAAATGATTGTCAAAATTAGTAACATATCCAAGAATTATGAAAAATTATGAAATGTGAGTTAATTGATTGGTGTGTTTGTAATGAAATAATCGGCCCAGACAATATATATAAGTCATATTTTTCCTAAGGGGTGGCCATAATGTGGGTTAAAATTATGAAAAATGATTGCTGAAATTAGTAACATAGCCAAGAATTATGAAAAATGATGAAATGTGAATTAATCGACCCAGACAATATATCAAAGTTATTATTTTCGTAAGGGGGGGGGGCGATAATGTTGGTTAAAATTATGAAAACTGATTGTTGAAATTAGTAACATATCCAAGAATTATAAAAAATAATTAAATGTTAGTTAGTTAGTTGGTTGGTGTGTTTGTAGTGAAATAATCAACCCAGACAATATATCAAAGTTATTTTTGTAAGGGGGGGGGGCATAATGTGGGTTAAAAGTATAAAAGTGATTGTCGAAATTAGTAACATATCTAAGAATTATGAAAAATGATGAAATGTGAGTTAATTTATTGGGGTTTTGAAATAATCAAATTAGACAATATATAAAAGTTTTTTTTTTTTTGTAAGAAAAGCGCAATAATGTTGGTTAAATTTATGAAAAATGATTGTCAAAATTAGTAACATATTCAAGAATTATGAAAAATGATGAAATGAGAGTTAATTGATTAGTGTGTTTGTAATGAAAGATTAAGCCTAGACAATATATCAAAGTGTTTTTTTTTTCGTAAGGCTGGGGGGAGCAAAAATGTGTTTAAAATTATGAAAAATGGTTGTCAAAATTAGTAACATATCCATCAATTAACTCTCATTTCATACTTTTTCATAATTCTTGGATGTGTTTGTAATAAAACAATCAACTCAGACAATATATCAAAGTTATTATTTTCGTAAGGGGGAAAGCTATAATGTGGGTTAAAATGTGAGTTAATTGATTGGTCTGTTTGTAATGAAATAATTGGCCCAGACAATTTATCAGTTTTTGTAGGTGGTTAACAATATTTTTCTGAATTTTCAATGTTAACTTCGGGGAATGACGTCACAGTTGTAGTAGTGAGTAGAAATACACATGATTATGTTGCTTTTTAACGTGCTCTGGAGTCTAGCAATTAACAAACCTTCACTTTTGGGGTGTGGCTGGAGGGAGTAATGTCCATTTTGAGGTCAGAATACAATCTTCCACAATGTCATATTCCAAAAATATAGAATAACTATGGAATCATATTCCGGAAATGACATTGTTTCTCTTACTAATGTGTTGTTGGTGGTTGTGGTAGGAAGCGAGGAGAACTACATTAATATTAAAAATTCTGGTAAAGTAAAAGTTACCTAATGATCATTCGCATCAATGCATTTACATAATTATTTGGAAAACCTGCTGAGTTATGGTCAAGAAATGATATCATTTCACTTAAAATGATGGTGTTAATAGTAGGGAGGGAAAGAACAAAGTAATATGGAATTTTGTAGTGAAGCAAGGGTTGCCTAATCACTAAGCTTCTCAACATGTTTGTTTGTAAAGCCTGCTGAGTAATCTTCCGAAAATGACACCTTTTTTCCAAAAAATTTTGTTGTTGGTAGTGGTGAAAAAATGAAACAGAGTAATGTAGAATTTGATAATGAAGCAAGGGTTGTCTAATCACTTAACTTTGCCAATGTATTTATGCATTAATTTTAAAATCCTGCTGAGACATCTTCCAAAAATGACATAATTTTTCTTACGATAATAGTGCCAATAGTGAGGGAGGAAAGAAACGCAGTAATGTTGAAATTTATGACGAAGCAAGGGTTGCGAACTCATTAACCAACACAATGTATTTATATATTAATTTGGAAATCCTAATGATCGATCTTCTAAAAATGATTTCAATTTTCTTAAAATTATGGTAGCCTTGGTGGAAAGAGAAATTATTTCATATATCTTGTACAATACCTGTCGAGAGTATGTTAAATTCTTCCATATATATATATAAATTACCTGTCCGAAGGTAGGTAAACATATTTTAAATATGTGTTGTAAATTACCCCTCCCAAAAAGGTAAAATTATTTCATATACATTCTGTAAATTACCTGTCCTAGGGAAGGTACAATTATTTCATACATGTGTAATAGCCGTCCTAGGGTAGGTAAAATATTCTTTTGCTCGAAATAGCAAATGATACATAGATATTAAAAATTCTTCTCTCCAAAGAATAACAATAACAATTATATTCAAAATCAACTTCAATTTTCTCATTGTTTATACGGTCCCGAGCAACGCCACTAGTTTTTAATAAAATATGATTGTAGAGTTTTCGTTATATTTATTTTAATTCAATAAATGTGTAAGAAACTTATGAATAAAATAGTTTGTTTTTTTTTAAACAAAAATAGAGATTTTTTTTATCTATACTATTAATAAAATTCTAAATGTTTATTTATTTATGTGTGTGTATATATACCAATAAAACTGTCGAATGGATGCACCAAATTGAAAAATTTTTTTTTTTCCCCTGAAAGGTGTGAGTCCCTAGATTGTTCTGATCTATATATGGTCCATAACGAACAACGTCGAGTCACACAAATAGTCTGAAATGAGGGTTTTTGTGCCGTTTCGTGCAAATGTCGAAAAGTTACCTGCCCATGTCAATGGAATTTAGCACTGTCTGTATACAATTGCGGTAACATCTTTCGGCATACGGACAGGACTTGTGGCGCAATAGATAACGTATCTGACAACGGATCAGAAGATTCCAGGTTCGAATCCTGGCAAGTGTGCAATAATTTTAACCATCATTTTATCCAACGTTTAACCATCATTTTATCCAACGTTTAACCATCATTTTATCCAACGTTTAACCATCATTTTATCCAACATTTAACCATCATTTTATCCAACGTTTAACCATCATTTTATCCAACGTTTAACCATCATTTTATCCAACGTTTAACCATCATTTTATCCAACGTTTAACCATCATTTTATCCAACGTTTAACCATCATTTTATCCAATGTTTAACCATCATTTTATCCAATGTTTACTTAGGGTATTTTTGCTTTTTTAGTAATTTTGTTTTGTGCACTCCGAGTTCAGAAGGTAAGCGTTGATGGTAAGATGATGTTGAGTGTACTCGATTTTGTGTTTGACTCAGCGTTGTGTGTGCCGACGCCGCTCAGCCGCTAGATTTTAATAAAAAATGAAACCAAAAAGTTGTACCTATTCACAAGTGCTGAAATGTGTTGCTCTGATGTTTTATATGACTACCTCTCTTTTTAAATAAACCTTTTTTTATAAACATCATTGGCAGGAGTATGGAAAACCAGGTCATTTCTTGCGATACATCTTGAGAAAATATGTTTAATGGCTCCTAAGGATATTGCAATCAATCTTTCTCTACACTGTTTCTGCTACACTGGCAAGCAAGTCAAATGAAATGCTACAAACCTGTAAAGAGTTGGACAACTGAACTACTTTCTTTGATCGGAGGAATATCAATCTCATCGATTTTGACTTCGATTTCTTTCTCAAATTCTGCATCATCCACTTCCATTCCGAGCTGTTTCTGTTCTTCTAAGAGTCGATTACGTTTAGCTTTTCTGTCTTTTGCAATGTTTGATAAATTCCGATGAATGTCCATTTCCCTTTCTCTTTTACACAATGGAATCTGAAAAAATAGAAAATAAATCTCTTACAAAAAACTGAATGGTTACAGCAAAAGACAAATGGATTAAAAAAAAAAAAAAAGGAAATAAAAATTAAAAATAAAATAAAAAAGGAAATAAAAAGTAAAAATAACATAAATATAAAAAACAAAATTAAAATAAAAAAGGAAATAAAAAAGTAAAAATAAAATAAAAAAGGAAATAAAAAGTAAAAATAAAAATAATATGAATATAAAAAATAAAATTAAATTAAAAAAGGAAATAAAAAAGTAAAAATAAAAATAAAAAGGGAAATATAAAAGTAAAAATAAAAAGGGAAATAAAAAAAGTAAAAATAAAATGAAAAAATAAAATTACAAAAAGGAAATAAAAAAGTAAAAGTAAGCTTACAGATGATGTTTGTTATTTTAAAAAGTTAAAAAGTGAACATAAAGTAATCTATATATATAAAAATGTAATTCTTGGTTCGTTCAAAGTCGATAGAACCATATTTCTACATTACCAATTTAATTGAAATTTTCAGAAAATTTATCTGTAAAGTCAAGGAATGTTTGCATGTTATTAAAATAAATTAAGATCATTAAGATCGCAAATTATAAAAATATATTAAATAAAATAAAAACATTTTTCATAACTGCGAGACTGTCCGCCATTTCATTTCCGGTAGAAATGAGCCTTTCACGTGCACCAAACGTTGACGATTTTCGAATTACAACATTTAACTATCTAATTAATAGATGGGTAAAAAAAAAAAAAAAAAAAAATCCCTATTTTTTAAATTATATATATATATATATCTTTTTTTGTACTTTAACCTTACAATTGAATAAAAAAAAACATATCATAAAACTTTAATTATACTTGGAAATACGATTTAAAAAATAGCGCGGATCGGTAAGTGCACTAGCACCATTTGTTTATCTTAATCTTTTATTTTTAAAAACTTTCCTGGCGATGCCTACCTAAAATAAATTTGTCTAATTCTTAATTTCTTATGTTATTGGGGAAAAAAAAAAAAAAAAAAAAAAAAGGTAAATATGAAGAATTACTCCACCCTCGAAAATTTCTTTAAAATTACCACTCTTATAGGTTTTTGGGGTCGCTGAAAACGAAAATAACATTTATAATTAAGGCAAACTAGTAGTTTCCAAGATATGAAGAAATGTTAGTTTAAAAAAGTGAAGGATCACTTTTCCATAATAATTTAACGTAAAATGATCACCCACTTTGTGGTCACGATTTTTTTTTGAGGGGAGACTCTTTCTACCCTTGGAAAATCCTTTAAAATTACCTGTTTAAATTGGTTGGAGCCGCGGCCGCCAAAACACCCCCACACACAAGAAAATGCCCCTCTCTCAGGTGGCCAGAAAGTGGGTGCTCATTTTATGTTAAATTTACATAGAAAAGTGATCACCCACTTTTCGAAAAAGTAATTTCTTCATATCATGAAAACTTTCTTTTTGCGACGGAAACAGTTTGCAGATTCGTTTTTAGTACACTGAAATCTATAATAAAATATTTCGTTATATACTAACATGAGACGGGCCGTAAAGTAAAATAATACCGGATTTTTGTTACAGATTTGTCGTTTAGTTGTATAATATCCTCAAACCAGGTAATCACTAAAAGGGACTCTTAAAAGTCGTCACCTGTAGCGAGCAAAAGTTTAAAACCACTGGTTATATGTCAGCCTACGTCACAGTAACATATATTGAGTGAGTTCTTAACAGTATTTTGTATAGTTCTTTAGTTTAAACTCATTTTCTCAAAAATTTCCTTGACTTAACGTGTTCGATACAGTCTGCCGCTATTTGTATTTTTCAAATATACCGATAAACACTGCATGTTTTTGAACCGATTAAACATTATACATTACATAAAAACACTAAAATATTATCCAGTTAGGGAGAACATTTACTTTTCTTGCCTTTGATAACATTTATTTGTTATATATTTATTTTTTGACAACTTCTTTGTATCTGTGTTTAGTAATACAAACCCTTTTCATTTAATGTAATGTTTAGTCGGCTCGAAAAACAGTGTTTATCTGTGTATTTGAAACATACAAATGGTGGCGGACACTGTTGATTCCGTTTAGTTTGAGAAAGTGAGTTAAAACTATAAAACTAAACAAAATACTTTCACAAACCCACCGATTATGTCAGCCTATGTCATGGTAACATATTTGGTGGGTTTTTGACACTGTATTGTATAGTTTTTAGTTTTCAACTTACTTTCCCAAACAACATATTCAACAGAGTCTGCAACCATTTCTGTTTTTCCAGCCGATTAAACATTTTACATTATATAAAAACACTAAACAATTATCCAGTTAGGTAGAAACTTAACTTACCTTACCATTGCTTTCATTTATTTGTTTTTGTACAACTTTTTCGAATCTATGTATAGTAACCCCCCCCCATCACTCAAATATTAATTACTAACTCACATTTTTGTATACAGAAAACAAAAAAAAAAAAAATCATTTAGCGTTTCAACATTTTTGCTACATTCAGCTTTATCCACTGATTGTTGGTCGAGCCCAAGCCATGATTGACAGTAATCCCGAGGATCAGGATCCAATTCTGCAAGAGTACCATTTTTTTTCATTTTTGCCCCCCCCCTTTTTTTTTTTTTTTTTTTTTTACTTTACTTTACTTTTTGGAGTGGATTGCTGTACTAAGAATATAAGAAACATGCATTTTCTCTTTTTATTAGAATTTTCCATTACACCAAATTGAGCCACAGCAACGCGTGGCAAGGTACAGCTAGTGTTCTTATAAAATAAATACTTGATTACCTGTTGTATGTAGGAGTGATGCCTGTGTTCCGCAAATGCCTTGGCTTCATCGTTTGATGCTCGTCTAGGGATTCTTTCTTTGAATAACTCTGCGATACCTGGAAGTATTGACAAAGGAATATATTTAAAATTTTTGAAGTGGACAAATCATAAACACAGCATTTTGTTGATTTTTCCAAAGTGTATACAATTTTATCAATTTTTTTGTACCATTGATCGATAAATGATGAAATCCACAATCTAAACAGCCTTTTCAAAAATTTGAATAAAATAAGTGTATTTTTTAAAGCAACACTAAAGAAAAAAAAACACAAAAAAAACATGGCTCCATGAACAATACAACAACACTTCCAGTCCCATAAGACTCCATTTTGTTAAAATTTTGATTATTCTAGCATGACACATTTCAAATATGCTTTTCTTCATATTACATGTGTAATACTAAGTAAATTTTAACTCCAAATGGTTTCTCATTTAATATTAAAAAAAAAAAAAAAAAAAAAAAATCAACATTTTTATTGCCTAAAGATAATTGTTTTATTACATTCTGTTTTGAATGTCAATCTCATGTACCCATTGATCTTATATAGAAAAAAGTGGTTACATTACAAGTCAAATACTTTCTGGAGCAGAAGAATGATCCAATCACATTTACACTAAGCTAAGCAATGAATTAATTAGGGATTTTTTTTACCAGGATTTGACATCATCTGGGGACTTTGGGGGCTAAATGGTGTGTATGGGGAGGGGGGGGGCTGAACTTACTCATTTTTTTTATGCCTCGTTCTCTGTGCACTCATGGGGGCCATGCATGCTTCACTTGTTTTTTTTTTTATTTTTAGATTAGGAATAAAAGTCAGTTCTTGGAAATTATCAAAAAAAGAAGCATCCTCAAGAAGAAAACCAATTTATCTTAACTGGCACTAAGCAAGCATCTAAGCATTGGTGGTGAAGAGCAGCTTTGTTTCAGATGTGTTAAGAGTAAGATTTTATATGCTTGAGATCAGAAAAGAATCAGCAAAATCTTGATCACCAATGTTCTTCCAAGTGCTGCCATAGACAGTTGTGTCATTTCCATAGATGTCAACAAATGATCTTGGATTATGACGTGGAAGATAATCAATGAAGATCATTAAAGTTTGGTGGTTTTGTTTTTGTTTTATATCAACTCATTTTAGGTTATTTAATGTCAGAACCAGTAATTTTGGAAAAGTTTTTATGCATCAAGTTTTTTATATCTTCAAATATTCACTGCTGCTATTTAGTTTTTTTGTTTTTTTTTTTGTAGAAGAAAATTCTTATTTTTGTTTTTGTAGAATATGATTGAGTTTTTTGTGTTTGTTTTACTGGTAGGTGGGGGGGGGTACTATTTATCAAGTCCTGGAGGTCACTCTAGGATAAGGTTTAATAAGTGTTAGGTAGATAGTGAGACAACATGATCAGTAATGGCGGAACTTGGGTAGGGCTAAATTATTTAAGAGGATAGCTCAACAGGAACTTATTTACATTAAATTTGAAAATGACATGTTACAGTCAGCTGGGAAGCAATCCCAGAGTATTGTGTTCCACAGATCGACAATTCTAGGAAAGAAACTCTGCTCATGGAATTTTCATTTAGTTTTAGACACAAATACAGAGTGGGGGAAATTGTTCATGGTTATTGTGGCCAGATGAGTATTTGTTGGAAACATTTTACAGGGAAGAGTGCCATAGATTGGAGCTCTGTCAATCACTTATGATAAAAGTAACGTTAAAACAGAGACAGATTCACAATGTCCCTTCTGTAAGAAAGAGGAAGTAGATATTTTACAAAGAGAAAGGAAATAAACAATGTTTGGTGCATTTTAGGTGAGGAAGCCAGTATCCTCAAACAGCCTGATTTGGTAGTACAAGAAGATCAGTAAGAGGTTGAATCCCAAATAAATCCTTGAAATACACCAGCATTGCTACTATGTGCTTCAAACTTCTGCTCATCTACAACTATATTTATAGATTTATCAAAGAGAAAGAATTTGATGGTTCAGAAGACATTGCCAGATATTCCATGTGAAGCAACCCTTTGCAAAAATCCTATAAAGGGTCTTTGATATTTTGAGACTTATTGCCCTAAAAACTAAAAGATTCACTGATCTCATGCAGCATTACAATCAGCATGTCAGCAGTTGGTCTTGCAGTATGAAATCCATATTGTTTGTAATTAAATAGGTTACTTTTGCTGAGGGGATTGATGACTTCTTTAGTTATCACAGATTGAGACAGCCTACTGATGAGACACAGGAGCCTGATCGGTCTCTACAGAGACAAAAAAAAAAAAAAAAAAAATGGCCAGTAGTATTTTTAAATACTGAGCAGACCAACACAGTGTTCCAAGGAGATAAAAAGTATTTCTCCTTTTAACAAGGATTGAATAGCTTTGTAAAGATAGGAGCAAATTACATTAACAGATTCTTAAGGACAATGACTTGAATGTTGTCAGGAATAGCTGCCTTGCTGGCATCAACATTCTTGATAAATTTAGCAAGACCTCATACATCATCATATTTGGTTTAATCTCCATTTTACATGTTGACATACGTTGGACAGCTTTTAGAAATTGACTTCCAAACTAACATATATTTGGCCAAGTTCATTCTTAGAGAATTTTCAGTTATATGTGAAAATTCCGAAAATAGACAGCCTTGGTCACAAAAGGTGGAATTGGAAGCAAAGTTTGCTGCAAAAACTTTGGCTTTGTCAGATTCTGAGGAAATCACATCTGGTCCATTAATAATGGTTGGAATTAGTGATGGATTGATTCTAATATTTTTTCGATTCTGATACAATTACTGACTCCGATTCTTTTAGCTAGAGAATTGTTTTGTTTCTTCTTTTATCATTATTAAATTTTCAGATTACTGGAAGAAGCCAAGTGCCCATATTCTTTTTGCAAACATACAAATACACTTGTGGAGTGTGATCTATAGATTTTAGTTTTTACTGGTAATTTAAAATTAATAATTATTTATAATTTCGTCATTTGTATGAGCAATAAAAATTTTGTTTTAGACAAAAACAAAAAATTCAATTAAAAGAATTGTTTTTAGATATCGGTAAACGCACACATTTTTGCTGATTCCGATGCCTGATAAAGTGTTTATATTTCTAGTTGCCGATTAATCATCCTAACACTAGTTAGAATAGAAGTCTTACATTTGTCTAGTACCCTATTTGTTATCTCTAAACTTCTGAAAAACGAGCTCCATAACTCTGGATTTAACAGAATTGATCAATTAACTTTTTTGCATCTCCTATAACTCATTTTGTAGCCAATGCAGGCAACTCTAAAGGTGGCTTTGATGTTAAAGAAGCAAAATAAATTTGTGATGCAATGAAACTTTTTTTTCAAAATATTGACATTGTTTTTATTTTATATCTATAATGAAAAAATTATCAGTAAACAACCCAAACCTTTTTCAACAATGACTGTGACTTCTTCTGGAGACAACTGCAATGGTAAACCAAGTTGATTATTCTGTTGAGGTGCCCGGGGTAAAGCGCCAACAAGCTTTCCAACAATTCTGTGCTGCCGCCTCAATAATAAAACATCTGAAAAACATGTGACATTTGGATTGGAAAATGTATTTCAACCAACATCTGCAACAGGAAAACTCGATTTCTTTTTAAACATTTTGAAAATATACTTAACTCTATATAAAGTCTGGTAAGCGTATATGTTTATATTTGTATAGGATTCACTCTTAAACTAATTAATCGATCATTATGAATTTTGGAATATAGCTGTAAAGTATAAAGTTGGGTAATGTGAATTTTTTTTTAGTTTTATACAATGACTAGCAGGGCTACCCGGCGTTGCTCGGGACCGTATAAACAATGAAAAAACAAAAGCAGATATTGAACATATGTTTTATTCTTAGAGGAGAGGAATCTTTCATCTCAAGTTTTAGCGTTACAAACAAACATTTGTCTTTTATATATATAGATAATGACAAGTTTTTTTGGGGCCCCCCTCGAAGATAACTGATCAGTTGACCAACTTCTAGTGGTCCGTTTGACGTGAAATTTCGATATTTGTCATCCGGGTGATGGGGCTTCGATATGATACCAAATTTGTCAAGTTTGGTTCCGTCTTTCAAAAGTTTTAGCGTTACAAACAAACATATATACATACACACAGACGTTTGGCTTTTATATATATAATAATATAGAAGAAGAAAACCAAAAGGGTTGGAAGCCATTCATGAAAATTTGGATCCACTGATTTTTGTGAAATTTTAACAATAGGTATTGATAATAAATATTCCCCAACAGGTATTAATACTATTCCCAATACAGGGATCTATGGACAAATTTATCTTTAGTTGACCTGCGACAACTAAATACTTTCGTGTACTAGCCAAATTGAAAAGTTACTAGCCAAAACCACATGCTTTTTGAAATATGACATTTTCGTTCTGTGATGTACATAATAAAGTTTTTTTTTGTATTTTTTTAATAAGTTTAATTCTAAATATGTCTAAATTATATGTTGATACTTGAAGGTATAAACATTCTAATTTCTTCAAATGTTTTTTTAAACAGCCTTCGTTTAAAAAAAAAAATTTTTAAAAAAGAGTATATTGTTATATTAAACTTTTATTGTTTAAATAATTTAACTTTATTCGTTTTATTAAAAAAAAAACTTGAAAAGATATTTTTCACTCAGTAGTGAGCTTTGGAAGATTGACAGTGAAAGAAATGCAATCGCCGACAGATAAGCGTTTCATTATTTCTAGTCGCCACTTTGAAAAATCACTCACAAATGCGACTGTTTCACTCACAATGTAGAGCCCTGCAATAGGTATTAATAATTAATATTCCCCAAATTTCAATTTATTTGAAGTATTTCAAAGAACTTTCATAAGGCATAATATAGGTACAATGTCCAATTTGAGAATTCAAATATTTTAGATTTGCATTAAATTTGATCGATAGTCATTACAACACCAATTTATGCAAGATTTCAATTTCTAAGACTCCTTAAACTTTAGCTTTAGATTTTAGACATTTTTAGAATTAAACTCGGAAAGAAATTTGAAATTTTAAGAATTTTGAAAAATTGAGTGTTGCCCGCAGTGAGGCTTGAATATTAATTTATTTAATTTTTTTTTTGGTGGGGGGGGGGGTCATCTAAATTATTTGGAGTGAAATAAGTTTTAGCATTATTCCCAAACAATTACTTTTACTTAACAAGTTTTGATAAAAAAAATCTCAAATAGAATTAAAAATGTTAAGTTATTAGCAAGTTTCATTGTACACATAAAACACTGAAATGAAACGTCATCAGGAAACAGTCGCCATCTTTACAAACCAGTTAAGGTGATAATTTAACTTCATAATTTCCTAATTGCAGAACCCTTTAGAAAATTATGAATTTTAATTAAATATGGTTTATGTAAGTTATTTCAGAGTAACATCGAAATGGTTTCCATACATCATTTAACTATAAATACTTTACAAGATTAAAATGTGATCAATTTCACAACTATTTAAGTAGTACATGTTATATGCATAATAATAACATTTAAAAAATATTTTTTTTTTTTTTACTTAAGGGTGTCAAAGAAAGGGAGATAATTTATCTAAAAGTTTTAGGACTTTTTTTGCAACAACTTATTTTATAACAAAGATTTTTTTAACAATTAGTTTTAATTTACAAAACAACAAAGATTTTTATTTATTTTGAAATGGAAATGAAGAAAACATTTTTCTACATGAATAATGAAATCAACGTACTGGCATTTTTGCAATATGACTGTTTTGTTTATCGATACAAAAATTTGGAACGGATTGTAAAATGCCAAGCAAAAAGACGTATTTTAGCAAGTTATATTAAAATATTCATAAAAATATTTGTTTCACATTTCCATATCCCAACACATTGTACATTTCGTTCCAATTTTTATATCCATTAGTATCAATTAGCAAAAGACTCAAGCAGCCATGTTGGAAATATGCCAGTGTGTCGCCTTATTTACTAATTTAAAAAGTGTTTTCCCCTATTTCATGCATAATACTAAATTGATTTTATGCAAATATTGTTCAGCATATCGTAATTTAAAAAAAAAAATTTTTTTATCAACTTTTCCAATAAAAATTATCACATCGGGAAACTATTTGATTACTCAATTTGGTGCTTGTGTAGATTAGTTATGTTTTATCAACGCATTTCAGGTGAAAACATTATGTACTTATATGTCATGTAGAAATTAGTATGAATTACAAAAAACGATCTGATACAAAATGTGTTAAATATATTTTTAGCAAAAAATATCCACAATTACGTTCTAATATTTTGTGTTTAAAACTAGCGAACTCGCAATTTAAGTCAAGAGAGATAAGTAAGTTTGTCATACTGAATTTATCAAATTAATCGCACAATTGTACACATTAAAAAAAACATACGATAAAACTCAATAACTTGATAATTATTTTTCTACTGGATCATTTTTCATAATCTTTGGAATTTATATTAATTTTGACATGCATGTAAGTACGTAATAATGTTTTCACTTGAAATGCGTTGGTTTAAAACGTCACTAATCTACACAAGCATTCCGAATTTTGCATATGAATATCCATAAATTGATCAATCGAAATTGATCTCAAATATTCAAACATTCAAGCAATTATTTTCATTTTCAGGGTATTTGATGGATGACTCATTCAAAACGTTCTTGAATGAAAACATGGTTGATTTACATTGCTGAAGAAAGCGGCCAACACAAAATCTTATGAATCAAACGAAAATATAGGCACTTGTGCATTTTAATATTCCTGTGTACATTTAGAAAGCTGTTCTTAACATTGAGGGCGTTTAAATTAAATGATATAAAAAATTCTTTGTTTTATTTTTACTTTAGGAGGAAATGTAGTACTTATGCAAAATATGGATCGTGCTGAGATTTCTCACTCTGACATTAATATTAAAAGCCTACTTTTCTACTGCTATTTAATTGCTTCCCCATGAGAGAAATATGTCAGTTTTAATGTGGAGGAAAACCAGCTCCCCAAAAAGGGGCAATCTAGCAGTAGGCAAACATAAAAATTGGCTTAGTATAGAAGGATTTCCCATACATTGACAGATTAATTTAAGTGTAGCATCAGAACAGACACCACACCTGGATCTCAGCCCGAAGACCAGATTCTAATTTTCTATTTAAAAATCATTAAAACGAACTTCTTAATATACTCAGTCATGGATATGTGAGCAACTTCATGAGAGTTAACTAATTTGCATATTCTTTTGAAAAACGAATGTTCATTAATTAATTATTCATTTTTTATGGTTTCTTATTAGATGATTGCTTTCATTTAACTATTACGCTTAATTCTATTTATGCATAGTTTCTATATCATGCATAACTGGGTAGAATTTAGGATGAAAACGTTCTAGCACACTGTTTTTATATTAAGTGCGCTTATCTGTGTGTGTATGTGTGAAATTTCTCTACCAGACTCCTCTCTACAGTCTACAGATTTGAAACTTGATATATAGGGTATTTGGACCTTGGGAACACTTTCAATTTGGTGTTAAGCCTGTAGACAAAGCTACTTAAGTGTCAAAATTGAGAAAAAAAAACAGCTGACCTTGGCAGGATTAAATCGACTAGCTTCTAAGCATGCATACATATACATTTTTAGCTTGAAGTTGCTTAATTTTTAACCTTTTTTTATTCATCTGGCAATAACTCACACGGTAACAATGAAAGCTGAAGTACTAAATAAGGACTATGGCTAAAGTGCTGAAAGTTTTGGTTTCAATTCCAGTTGATCGCACAAAAGTCATTTTTTTTTTAACTTTTGAAATCATTACTATATATATTGGGTACAATATAATAATCAATAGAGAATCTATAATAATAAATACAAAATTAGCATGGATTCAAATATCATATTTAAGTATATTGGGCAATGCCAGGTGGCTTGCTAGTTATTTCGCAACCTATTCTTAACATGGAAGGAGGGCTTCTTTTTAAGCTTTTCTTATACAGTTGTAATCATACTATGAAAAGTGGCATCTCAAGCCGAACGAAGTTAAAACTAAGGTGTGTTTATTCCATCTAAAGAACCACCTAGCCGAAAGGAAGCTCCACATCACTTAGGGAGGTAAAGTCTTGGTTAAATACCCCATACCCAACTTATCTCAACAGAACACTATCATACAGAACTAACGTTGAGAAGATCCACAAGAGCCTACTCGCAACTCTAACAGCTCTAAGGAGCCGAGGCACAGACACTATGCCTGTCAGCTTTAACGCCATCCTTATTCGATCACACCATACTGCGCAGTGACATGGGTACATTCTACTCATGCTGTAAAGGTCGACGTCGAGCTAAACAAGACATGCAAAATGATTACCAGCAATCTAAAATCGATCAACCTGCCATTTGTTAGCAGGATGTCCAGAATTGCTCCACCACAGACGTGTCAAAAGGCAATAGTGAAGGCAGAATCTGACAAGCAGAGCAACAACAATCACGATCCCCTATTTGGACACCAAGTGATGTCACAGTGACTACCATCCAGCAAGAGCTTTGTTACTGTCACAGGCCACGGCGAACAACACCAGCATCCTTCCACCTGCGTTGGGGGATGAATCGCCAATTCATTGAATCGGTCAAAGACAACAACAATGAGGTGAGGCTCTTCCCTTAAAGATCTCCCAGCAGGCTCTGAACTCTCCCGGAAAGGATGGATAACACTTAATTGAGTCCGAGCGAAGGTTGCCAAAATATGAAACAATCTGCAGTCTGCACTAGTGGGATTATGTACAGGACGTTTGGTGTCCCTACGGCCGCCATGTACTGTCCCTTAAGCGAGACATATGCTCCAATATGGATCGGAGGGAGGTCTCAGACACTGCCCGATGATGGATCTCATGAAGGAATGAAATGCTATGATTAACCTAATCTGTACTTTCATGTAGCAATTTAATAAATAAGAGATATCGTAAAAAAAAAAAAAAAATTGATTTGAAAATCCTATCTAAAAAAGAAAAAAGAAAATAGCACCGTTTCGTTTGTATCCTGCATAAGTACCGAAAATGTCTTTTTTGTTTTGTTCTTAAGGGTAAAATATAGTTGTCTTGTTTTGTCCGCGTTTCACGCAAACTATTAAATTGCCCTATATATATATATATATATATATATATATATATATATATATATATATATAAAAACAAACAAGGTTGCGACACTGGGCAGTCTAATGTTTCAGACAGATGGTCGGTTAAAACCACAAGTCCTCAACAGGCAACTTTGGCTTCTTCTGTAAAAGATAAACTTTTTTTAGAGTCGCCTGATAAGGACTTGTGGTTTTAACCGACCATCTGTCTGAAACATTAGCATGTCCACTTCTTTTATTGAGCACTTTTAATAACCTCGTTAAATTCATGAGTTCACTCTTGAACACTTTATAATTAAAACGTGGTTTTAAGAAAAATAAATTGTTTCGGAGCAAGGAAACCACTTCAGTACTTACTTCACTTCAGTGTAAATAATTTCCAACCAACCATAAAATATTATTAACCATTTATTTTTCGACAATCGTGCTCAAAACATGATAATCGCCAGTATTTTTTTATCACTAAAGTATGATGCATGCGGCAATTGCGGCATCTATTCCAAAACTCCGCCTTTTTTATAGCAGTGATTTTTTTTTTCTATACGCTAGTTATTTAATGGTGGAAAACAAATTAGAATAATTAATAACTAAATAAAGATTATTGTAAAATTAACAAATTCAAAAGTATTCATTTAAAAAAAAAAAATGTTTTAATGTTGATTGTGTACGGTTTTAGCATCCAAAATTCTTTTTATCAGTATGATTATTCGTTTTATATTGCAATATTTGACGTAGTATCAAAATAAGATATATATATATATATATATATATATTAGTTTAATATCGTATTTCTAAGTTTGGCTTATTTTAATACCAGGAGAAAAAAATTCTCAGTACGGGAAGAGAAAAAAAAACGCTTCAGTCACATACAGTAAAGAACGATAAATCTAAAATATATTTAAATGAAAAGAACACAAAAAAAAAAACTGAATAACAAACACATTATTTTAAGAAAAAAAGAAGAATCACTATTAAATTAAATTTTTATAAATGTCTGTTAATTTATCACTAGGTCTAAAATTGAAAAATAATTTTAAAAATTATCAAAAAAAAAAAAAGAAGAAATCGTATGATGTCCCCTTTTGAAAAGGGAATTTGGGACGCCGAAATCGTACACAAGCGAAAAAACGTGAATTTACCTTCGCTGTTCCAGACAAAACCTACATTGTTGTCTACATAAATTTTGATTTTATCATTGCTGCTTCTTTCACACATATTACAGGTGGAATGATCGATCAGAGTTCAGTAAGCAAGCAAAAGAAAACCCGCAATTCACTCTTTTTAAGATAGAATTTATGTCCTCCATTCAATTCAGTACTGTTTACATATCGACCTCCTTCTATGACGGGTGAATTATCTCCCTTGGATTTTAGGTTAGTTTCGTTTCTTTGAAAATGATCGACATTCGCCTCAGCGGAGGATGACGTCATCGAACAATCGTTGTTCCTTCATGGCGTTATTCATTTTCATATGGATGAAATTGCAGAATAAGTTTCCAATATTTTCGTGGAAGATCAAACCAATGCATAATGCCCGATCTGTCAATTGAATAAATATACATTATGTATTGCTCTTGCACAAGTAATTGAGCACTTTTGTTAACTTTTCATCTCGCAATGAATTAGACACACACACACACACACACACACACATATATATATATATATATATATATATATATACGAGGGTCATTCCAAAAATAAAGCCTCCTATTTTTTTTAACTCAAAAAGTTGAAGATCTATGAAGATGGGAATACTACCAATAAAACGAGCGACCTTTTGTGTTCCAGAATTTATTTTTTTACATAGTCACCCCCATTCTCAATGCCAGTTTGCCGGGAATTGAATGATGCGATGATGCGTCTCTGAGAGATAAAAATTTCAGGTCATGAATGCATAAGTTCAGTCATCATAACAATGCAATTTGTAATCGCATCCAATACATGCGGACAAAATTTTAAAAAGTAGGAGGCATTAACACCCCTCGTGTATATATATATATATATATATATATATATATATATATATATATATATATATATATATATATATATATATACTAGCAAAAGTACCCGTCGTTGACTGGTTCAAAAACAGCCTACAGAAAATGGACTCTGATTTATGAAAGTATGATAGGTTATGAAAAGAAAGGGTTGTAAATTTTGGTTGAATTTGGGAGTATCAAAACCAAAGCAAAATATGATGAAAGTAAAAATAAAATAGATAAACCCCATAATTTATTATACCATACCTGTTCTCACTGAAACATTTATCACAATATTCTGTGGATCTATATTAAAAAACCTTGTTAAACTTTGTGAAATATTTCCATTCTATGGAGGTCAGGTGCGAATGAACACCCCATAATTTTATTATACCATATTTCTTCAAACTGAAACATAATTATCAAAGTATACTTACGCAGATAGATATGAAAAGTCTTTATTAAAGTTTGTGCCTATTTCCATTCTAGAGAGGCCAGGCACGAATGCAGATCCCACAATTTTATTATACCATCCCTATTTAAGTTAAAACATACTTATCAAAGTATTCTTATGTACATCTATATCAAAAACACTTGTGAACGTTTTTTTTTTTAATTTTTATATTTTTTTAATTTTTTATTTTTTTATATATCTTTATGTATATCTATATATATATATGCATATATATATGTGTATATATATGTATATATATATATATATATATATATATGGGGGATGCCATATATATATATATATATATATATATATATATATATATATATATGGGGGATGCCCTTTTCTCTTCTCTGCAACCCCTTTCCCACAGAAGAGACGTAGCGAGCCTGTCCCTGCTTTATCGTTATTTTGATGGCAGGTGCTCATCTGAACTTCAATCTCTGGTCCCCCCCTCGCCAGACTTTCACGAAAACGCTCGTCTTTCCAGAACCACTATCAACAATTACCCACACTCTTTATCTGTGCCTACACCTAAACGTAGATTCCATGAACAGGGCTTCTTTCTTAGAACTGCTCGCCTGTGGAACTCTATTCCGTTTGCCTGCTTTTCACATGACTACAATCTGATTGTCTTCAAGTCCAATGTGAACAATTCTTATTGAACCGTCCCCTTAAGTAATCCAATTTACAAAATTCCCACTACTTATGTTTACTACGCTATAATCACAATGACTAATATATACCAATTAACCCTTATCCTCGAGTGGCCTCTAGGCCTTGATAAGCGGTGACCCCAATGTAAAAAAAAATATATCAATCCGTTAATTTATGATGTTCAATGTAATTACAGAACATAATAATAAAATAAATGACAAAAGTTTGTATTCCAAATTTCAAGATGTTGACCATCAATGAATGGACTCATTGATTGATTGATTGATATAATAATTAAATAAATGATTTTGTCTTATGAAACAGGTGTTGTCAAGAATTGTGCATATCAACATACTTAAAGGAATAAATTGTAAGATGGTGAACATCTTGAAATTTGGAATATAGACTTTTGTCATTTATTTGTTATATATATACATATATATATATATATATACAACCTCTCTGGCAAAATTGTATCTAAGATGGATAAATTTGCTGATGGTATCATGCTATATACTAGACATATGAGAAAAATGAACGTGCACAGATCTAAAGCAATGGCCAAAAACTTAGAAGATGATTTTGTACTGAAATGGAGACGTAAATGGATGGTAACAATTAATGCTACTAAAACAAAACTCCTTTCCGTTCAACAACTGCAAAGAACCTTTCTAGCCACCGATTCATGGATAATATTACTGAGAATTCATCATTCAAGCTCCTCAGTCTAACATCCACAGGGACAGGTAGGAAGGGGGGGTCATGCTGAAAATTTAGTAAAGAGTAAAAGTTAGCAAATTCTTGTGAAAGTTTGGCAAGGGGTGACCATAGATTGAAGCTCAGTCGAGCACTTACCATGAAAATAACGATAAAGCAGAGACAAACTCGCAACATTTCTTCTGTGAGATAGAGGTTGCAGGGAAGAGAAAATGGCATCTCCTACGAGGCTACGAAGTCTATTTTGAACTCTATCAAGGCAGGACAAGTCCTTTCTAGCATCTCCTTCCCAGATGTGGCAACAGTATTCCATCCTTGAACGTACCTGGCTCTAATATAGATAGAGAATTGCATCAGCAGTGAGATATCTACTGGATCGATAGAAGGATCCCACCATTTTTCCAGCGGCTTTGGCAACAGATTTGATGTATGTGTTCCATTCCAGATCAGGAGTAAAGGTTAAGCCCAGAAGCGTGTCAAACATGGAGCTTCCCCCAGACGAGAGCCATTCATTTCAATTGATGCCAGATGGGGATCAGAATGTTGATGATGTAAAGATAGAAGTTTGGTTTTAGATGCATTAAAAGTAACCAGCCACTCCTTTCCCCATTGTACCACATGCTCAAGATCAGAGGAGAGAGAATTGGAGAGAACTTTGTCGTTTACGGTCTTAGATGTGCTACCATAGATGGTAGTGTCATCAGCATAAATGTCTACGAATGATGTAAGGACATGATTTGGAAGATCATTAATGTAGATCAGAAAAGGAGTTGGGCCCAGGATGGACCCCTGAGGGACTCCAGCATTAATACTGTGAGCTTCTGATTTTCGCCCATCAATTACTACTCTTATGGACCTATCAGAGAAAAATGATTTAATAATTGAGAAGACATTTCCAGTTATACCATAGCTGGAGATCTTGTGAAGTAAACCTTTATGCCATACCTTTATGCCTTTGATATATCAAGGAAAATTATCCTAGAAAGGTTGCCTTCATCAAGAGATTCGCTAATCCTATGGGATATAGCTGTAAGCACATCTGCTGTAGATCTAGCAGAATAAAAACCATATTGTGTGTCACTAAGAAGGTTATTTTTGCTGAGATGGTTGATTACTTCTCTATTTAATACAGATTCCAGCAACTTAATCATGACGCACAGGAGACTTATTGGCTTGTACTGAGAGGGGAATGAGCAATCACCTGAATTCTTAAATACAGGGCATACTGATGAGATTTTCCAGGGTAATGGGGAGCAATTCCCCTTAAGACAACGTTTAAACAGTTTTGTAAGGATGGGCACTAGTTCTGGTTTAAGTTTTTGGAGTACTATAATTGGAATACCGTCAGAGCCGGTTGCTTTACTGAAATCAAGGTTTTTGATTAGCTTGGCAACATCACATACATACATATATATATATATATATATATATATATATATATATATATATATATATATATATAATGAAGAAGAAATGGGCCATATTCAGATGTTAAATCAACTAAAATATGAATAAAATAAAATGGGAAAAAGAGAAAAAAACAGAAAATTTATATATTATAAATATATAATCGGGTAAAATAATTAAGTTGATTAAAGGAATCACATAATATAATAAAACTTTGTCAGACCACTTTTTCAAGGATATATGTCTGAAAGAAGGAAAAGAAAATTATTTTTGTAGAAAGAAAGAAAAGAAAACTATTTTTGTAGAAATACTAGTATCCCTTTCACTCACTAGTATTTCTACAAAAAATTTTTTTTTCTTCTTTCAGACATATATCCTTGAAAAAGTGGTCTGACGAAAAGTGCTTCGATTTTTATTATATTTTGTGATATTTTTAATCAACTTATTTATTTTACCCAATTGTATATTTATAATATATAATTTTCCCGTTTTTTTTTTCTCTTTTCCTCCTTTTTTATTTTATTCGTATTTTAGTTGATTTAACATCGGAATATGATCAATTTCTTTTCCATTATTTTAAAATTTTGCCATTCTAATATATATATTTTGCCTGGGTTGACATGAAGTTTCGTTTGAAACACACCTGTATACTAATCATTTTCATCATGGGCAACATGGATACCCCCCCCCCTACAACAGAAATAAAAGAACGGATTAAAACTTGTAAATGTAATCACTCCAAAAAAAAAAAGAAGTATGTGATAGGGCTACAAAGAGAAGAAACTATTTTCCGGATATTGAGCACTGGAAAGAAAACTCCCCCCCCCACAAAAAAAAAAATAATTAAAAATAAATCATTACAACTTTTGTTTCAAGAAAAATAGCAGCAAATGCTCGTATGATCACAAAAAAAAAAAAAGATCTACCAAAAAATAATTCCAAAAACAATTAAATTAAATTTTTTGTCATTTGATATTTCTAAAGTATGCTTCCCCGCTCCCGACCCCCCCCCCCCAAAAAAAAAATAATTTGAATTTGTCATATTTTGGGTTCATTCTGTTTAGAAAATTGTTAGGTGAAAGTACAGAATGGTCTCCTAAAATTAATTAAATTTATCGTTATTTTATGTTTCAAATGTAATTCCTGCCCCCCCCCACCATCAAAAAAACGCAAAAAATTGTATTTGTCATGTTTTGACCCCCCCCCCTCGATCGCCAAACTTGAAAAAATGCTAGAGATGACATGTCTCGTTGAACGCTTTATGGCCAAAAAGTGGGTGCTCATTTTACGTTAAATTTATATAGAAAAGTTATCCCCCACACTAAAATGTTAATTTTTTTTTTTTTCAAAATTTCTTCTTTCATATTATTTATAAAGACTGTTTAAACGTATTAGGCCCCCAAAAAGTAGGTCTTAATTTTTTTTAGGGGTTAAACGACACTGGGTCACGTCTTAAAAATTGACCATTTTTAATTTAAGATATTAAATAAATTATAAAGAAAATCTGTTTCGCAGACAATTAAACACACTTGTTATGGTATAATTATTCTAATAAATCCTGGGCAACACTGATTAAATTTTATAAACAAAAAAAAAAAGGAGCAGATAATGTATGGGATGATGGATTTTGCTCACATGGAAAATTGGCCCTGTGTCTGACTAACTCTGCCCTCGTGGGGATGCAAGTAAATGAGGACATTAGTTTTAATTATTTTTCTCTAACAAATGAAAAAGGTCATTTAAAAATTAAGAATAAGTGAAAAAAATTTCCGCCGAATTAAAAATAAAAATAATAATTCAGCTTAGAAGAATATTTCGAAATGAAAACAAATATTACAGAAAATATTTAATAACGTCCTCCATTTAAAACAATTTTTCAATTAAACTATTACAATTATTTCCCCTTTGATTTTCTGGTTTGAAAATTAAACTGTTTCAGATTTCAGATAAAATAAGTTAAATTAAATATAAATTGAAATGAAAATAAACTAAATAATTAAAAAATTTTGATTAGTACAGTTGAAAGGAACCTATTTTGTCAAATAAGTAATATCATCGAGCTAATTATTTAAATAGATTTAATTTAATGTGATATGCTAATGACTATAACTCAATGTAGATGTGGTTTGAAGAATACTATTTATAGAAATTATGTATAAACTATAATCCTTTGTAATGGGCTTATTATTTCTTGATCAGGAGAAGTGTACACACATATTTCTTTGATCATTGGTAGTTGTATACACAGACAAACACACACACACACGAACGCTACTACTTTATATATATATATATATATATATATATATATATATTTTGTGTACAGAAAGTTGTTAGTTGAGACAGGTCATTGGTACCGTCGGTTTCAAGCCCGATAATAAGGCCCGTTTAAGGTATCCTTATCGAGCTCTCTTCAGCCAATATTCGTCTATCTTATAACCGGAAGTGTGAAGTATATATACCTCGCGAGTCCACGTTCAAATCTCGTTTTGTTTAATCCCCCCCTTTTTTTTTTTTTTTTTTTTTTTTTTTTTTTTTTATCTATCTATATCTATATATATATATATATATATATATATATCGGGTAATGTAATACCTAATTTTCAACTTTGAATTATTTAAATTTAAGATCTAATTTCGAAAAAATGTTTTTTTTAATATATGAATCGATTTTAATTTGAACCCCATTTAATTTTAAAATCTCTTTCCTTATGTATAAAAACTTCAAAATCTGTATTGGTATCGGTTAAAAACTTAAAAATTCGTTTAATTATATCGAACATTTAAAAATTTCCAAAAATACGTTTAAAGTTTTAAAAAATATATTTTTAATTATATCGAATCACGTTTAAAAATTTCGAAATACGTTTAAAAATTATTTTTTAAAAAACCCAAATCTTTCAAGGTTTGGGGAAGTGAGTATTTATCTATCCTAAGTGATTTCCCTAGTTTATTAACATTATTATATTTTTCTATAGTTTTAAATTCGAAATAGATTATAAATTACATTTATAAAATATTATATATATATATATGACATTAATTAAAAATCTATAATATAATTGCGATTAAAATCCAAGTTTACCGACTAATTATTTATGTATTTACAATTTTTTTTTTTTTTTTTTTTTTTTTTTCCTTATATATATATATATATATAAAAACAACATCTAAGTGTTGTTCTTTTCATTGATCCAATTTATTAGGAGACCCTTCCTTCTATGTATGCAACTTTTCAAAGCTTCACTCCTCACATTTAAACATTTTATTTTTGGGTCATGAATGGACCGGAGGATGTAGTACTTCTCTGCGTTACAGAGTGAGCATTGACTTAATTCCGGGACGTAGGCTGGTCTATGCTCTATTTTTCTCCATTTTATGGAAAAGGGTGTATTTTTTTCTTTAAGCTCCCACACGCGGGTAGCTAATGCTGTATTCATCCTTGTTTTAGCTCTAAAGGAGCTCATATGTGCATAATACCTTTGTTTAAATTGGCCTTTTGTCATACCTATATATATTTCCGGTATATTTGTGGATTGTTCCGTTACTGTGGCCTCATAGACAAGGGATTCAGCTTTACAATTACCCTCCAATGGACAGCTATTTTTGGTCCTGCAAGAGCAGCCTGCATTATCTATCTTTTTTGGTTCTTTGGATATTATCGACTTAATTGATGGAGCTGTCGAGTAACTAACTTTCACCGTGTTTCTATTAAAAAGTTTATGTAGTCTATGTGTTCTTGGAAAATGTTTGTCTAGAAGGCTAAGAAAACAATGCCCTACTCTAGTTTTAGTGTTCAATGAAAACGGAGGTAAGAACCAGATTATTTTCCGTTTCCTCTTTCGTTTTATATTTTCTTTATTCTGGGTTTGTTGAAATTTTATGTTTTCATTGAACCCACTTTGATGCAGTGCGTCATTATAATATGGTGCTGCTTTCTCGAACACTTCAGCGTTCGAAGAAAGCCGTGAAATCCTTTGGCTAATGTTCGCTACCATATTTTTAAACACTGTGGGTGGGTGGCATGAACCCTTATTTATATACATGAGTTTTTCATTTAGTTTGTGAAAGGGTTTGTGTATTTTCTTCTCGAGATCTAGAGTGGCATCTAAAAAATCTACTCTATCTAAATTTGTATGTATTATTATTTTAAAGCCTAGTTCCTTAAAAAATTCAGTTAGGTCTTTTCTAAGCCTGTCTAGTGCACATCCATTGTAGTCACGCGATAGGCAAAGTCCATCATCTCTATATAATCCAAAAAAGTGATCTGGGAATTTATATTTCATGGTCTCCAGTAGAAAAAGTCCAACCAGATCGCAGATATCAGCACTGTCATACGCCCCCATCGCGACGTCAAAGGGGTCTTCGGGGTTTGATTTTTTGACCCACGTTTTATCGTCAAAAAATAAAAGGGTCTGTCGAGCTTGCATGATTGTTTCCTTATCGAGCT
This sequence comes from Euprymna scolopes, assembly GCF_053919585.1. NCBI lineage: Eukaryota > Metazoa > Mollusca > Cephalopoda > Sepiida > Sepiolidae > Euprymna > Euprymna scolopes. The sequence goes on from NC_136503.1 coordinate 48,452,750, forward strand.
CACTTATCTTTCTATATTTTGATGCGAAGATCAACGATTTTTCTAGGATTTCCTTAGTGATTGAAGGGTAAAAATCGACGATATCCAGTTGTGTAAACTTACATTTGTGTGGTTCAGTTATGTTTTTAAACCAGTCCAGTACCGCGCTAGTGTCTGCCCACAAATTAAGATTTGATTTTCTTTTTATCTCTTTTACTATTTCTCTAAGTATAGACTTGCTAGCTAGACCGATTTCGCTTTTAGCCGGGTTTATTAACCTGCAGGTTGGCCTATTATTAAAATTTTCCTTGTGGTCTTTTAAAGTTATAAACACATTTTTCTTTGCTAACCTATTTACTCTGTATTCTATACCTAATTTTGTGGCAACTTCTGTAGCCTCTTGGTTAATAGATTTATAAGTATCTTTTCTTGCTACCTGGTATTTTTCTGTAATTGAGTTTAGTACAAGTTGTTTTTTCTGTTCCTTTTCCATTTTATATAAATTTTTCGTTTTATCTGAGAAAACAATCGTCTCATTTTCTCTTTTTATTTTTTTGATATCAGCTGTCATTGTTTTTTGAAATTGATTTGATCTATGTTTAAATTCAAAAAAATAAAAAGAGAAAATGAGACGATTGTTTTCTCAGATAAAACGAAAAATTTATATAAAATGGAAAAGGAACAGAAAAAACAACTTGTACTAAACTCAATTACAGAAAAATACCAGGTAGCAAGAAAAGATACTTATAAATCTATTAACCAAGAGGCTACAGAAGTTGCCACAAAATTAGGTATAGAATACAGAGTAAATAGGTTAGCAAAGAAAAATGTGTTTATAACTTTAAAAGACCACAAGGAAAATTTTAATAATAGGCCAACCTGCAGGTTAATAAACCCGGCTAAAAGCGAAATCGGTCTAGCTAGCAAGTCTATACTTAGAGAAATAGTAAAAGAGATAAAAAGAAAATCAAATCTTAATTTGTGGGCAGACACTAGCGCGGTACTGGACTGGTTTAAAAACATAACTGAACCACACAAATGTAAGTTTACACAACTGGATATCGTCGATTTTTACCCTTCAATCACTAAGGAAATCCTAGAAAAATCGTTGATCTTCGCATCAAAATATAGAAAGATAAGTGAGCTCGATAAGGAAACAATCATGCAAGCTCGACAGACCCTTTTATTTTTTGACGATAAAACGTGGGTCAAAAAATCAAACCCCGAAGACCCCTTTGACGTCGCGATGGGGGCGTATGACAGTGCTGATATCTGCGATCTGGTTGGACTTTTTCTACTGGAGACCATGAAATATAAATTCCCAGATCACTTTTTTGGATTATATAGAGATGATGGACTTTGCCTATCGCGTGACTACAATGGATGTGCACTAGACAGGCTTAGAAAAGACCTAACTGAATTTTTTAAGGAACTAGGCTTTAAAATAATAATACATACAAATTTAGATAGAGTAGATTTTTTAGATGCCACTCTAGATCTCGAGAAGAAAATACACAAACCCTTTCACAAACTAAATGAAAAACTCATGTATATAAATAAGGGTTCATGCCACCCACCCACAGTGTTTAAAAATATGGTAGCGAACATTAGCCAAAGGATTTCACGGCTTTCTTCGAACGCTGAAGTGTTCGAGAAAGCAGCACCATATTATAATGACGCACTGCATCAAAGTGGGTTCAATGAAAACATAAAATTTCAACAAACCCAGAATAAAGAAAATATAAAACGAAAGAGGAAACGGAAAATAATCTGGTTCTTACCTCCGTTTTCATTGAACACTAAAACTAGAGTAGGGCATTGTTTTCTTAGCCTTCTAGACAAACATTTTCCAAGAACACATAGACTACATAAACTTTTTAATAGAAACACGGTGAAAGTTAGTTACTCGACAGCTCCATCAATTAAGTCGATAATATCCAAAGAACCAAAAAAGATAGATAACGCAGGCTGCTCTTGCAGGACCAAAAATAGCTGTCCATTGGAGGGTAATTGTAAAGCTGAATCCCTTGTCTATGAGGCCACAGTAACGGAACAATCCACAAATATACCGGAAATATATATAGGTATGACAAAAGGCCAATTTAAACAAAGGTATTATGCACATATGAGCTCCTTTAGAGCTAAAACAAGGATGAATACAGCATTAGCTACCCGCGTGTGGGAGCTTAAAGAAAAAAATACACCCTTTTCCATAAAATGGAGAAAAATAGAGCATAGACCAGCCTACGTCCCGGAATTAAGTCAATGCTCACTCTGTAACGCAGAGAAGTACTACATCCTCCGGTCCATTCATGACCCAAAAATAAAATGTTTAAATGTGAGGAGTGAAGCTTTGAAAAGTTGCATACATAGAAGGAAGGGTCTCCTAATAAATTGGATCAATGAAAAGAACAACACTTAGATGTTGTTTTTATATATATATATATATATAAGGAAAAAAAAAAAAAAAAAAAAAAAAAAATTGTAAATACATAAATAATTAGTCGGTAAACTTGGATTTTAATCGCAATTATATTATAGATTTTTAATTAATGTCATATATATATATATAATATTTTATAAATGTAATTTATAATCTATTTCGAATTTAAAACTATAGAAAAATATAATAATGTTAATAAACTAGGGAAATCACTTAGGATAGATAAATACTCACTTCCCCAAACCTTGAAAGATTTGGGTTTTTTAAAAAATAATTTTTAAACGTATTTCGAAATTTTTAAACGTGATTCGATATAATTAAAAATATATTTTTTAAAACTTTAAACGTATTTTTGGAAATTTTTAAATGTTCGATATAATTAAACGAATTTTTAAGTTTTTAACCGATACCAATACAGATTTTGAAGTTTTTATACATAAGGAAAGAGATTTTAAAATTAAATGGGGTTCAAATTAAAATCGATTCATATATTAAAAAAAACATTTTTTCGAAATTAGATCTTAAATTTAAATAATTCAAAGTTGAAAATTAGGTATTACATTACCCGATATATATATATATATATATATATATATAGATATAGATAGATAAAAAAAAAAAAAAAAAAAAAAAAAAAAAAGGGGGGGATTAAACAAAACGAGATTTGAACGTGGACTCGCGAGGTATATATACTTCACACTTCCGGTTATAAGATAGACGAATATTGGCTGAAGAGAGCTCGATAAGGATACCTTAAACGGGCCTTATTATCGGGCTTGAAACCGACGGTACCAATGACCTGTCTCAACTAACAACTTTCTGTACACAAAATATAAGTACGCTCTTAAAATTTGGATTTTCCTTTTAATTGAGCACTCTGCTGGAATTCTTTTTCCAAAAAAACTAATCATATATATATATATATATATATATATATATATATATATATAGTGCTTGGTACTGTACGATTCTGGGAGCCTCAACAGTGCCTGGTATTCCCAAAAGATCATCCATCTGGTACTAAGCTCAACAGTGTTTCACTTCGATGATCTAATGAGAACCAGATTCTATCTAATTATTTTAAATATGGATGGAATTTCTACGATAACCAAAGTTTAATTATGATGATGATGAATCCCCCTTAACCTCGCCTCCATCGTTCCAATATACACTGTTTTGTTGCTTAGACAGATGACTGCAAATTCAGATTCTAACATAAATATATAGCAAATAAAAAAATGTCCTTGTTACATATTAAAAATCCAGGTTTGTTTTATGATCTACATTGATTTGAAAAAGTAGTCAAAAAACAAATGTTACCTGTACGAGCCTTTTTCAAGTCTCACACAAAAACACACATTCACATTTCAAGCTATGTCATATACATACGCGCACACAAACATACGCGCTGACGTCCACACATGTACACATATTCACGTTCGCGTACATCCACTCACATTCACGGTATATACACACACGCTAACGCACACATATGTACTCACACATGCGCACACGAACACACACATGGACGACGTCACTTCCGCTTTCTGGGGAAATATACACATGCGCAAAACACCACCGGAAACAAGTATAAAACAAAAAGACAAGCTGCTTCTAACCCTTTTTAGAACCAACTCTCGACCAGAGAGGTTGGGCTAACCAGCCGCCTCCCTTTCAGGAGGCGCATGCTTGCGCGCGTCAACACCCCTGCGACTATGTATGGGGCATGAGCTAACAGACTGTATGTACACATTCCCACTCTTTCTCTCTCTATCTACTACTGGTGCCTGAGAACACCTTCGTGTAGCTGACTACTAACTGATGTCAACTCTCATATCCTCTTCTTTGTCTACACGCTGGACTATCATTCTCATTTCCACTACAACATTCATTTCTCTTCCCACGTGCGAACAAACGATAGTGACCCGAACTTGAGATGAACACACATTTCCTTTTCTTGCTACAACACCAGTCGTGCAACGAACATTGGTCACATACGCGCGGACATGAACACATGTTATAACTAAAACGTTCAGTCTTTCAACAGCAAATAAACAACGATTATCTTATCCATCAATTGAGTCTTTGTTTCCTTCAATTCCATTCATTTCATTATTCTTTTGTAACGGGATTGGGGTATTTATATATCCTAGTCCTTTACATACCAAAGGCAAGATAAGTGACTCTTCTATCTAGCTGAATATTCTTTTAGTACTTTTACTTGATGTAAAATGCTTACTTGGTTCGAAAAACAAGTAATGTCAAGCCGTACACGAGTACAAGAAAAAATGGTCACAATGTATTTGCTGTGTGATCATTTTTCCTTGTGCTTGTGTGCCACTCAGCATTACTTGCTTTTCGCGCCAAATAAACATTTTACATTAAGTAAGACACTAAAAACTTATCCAGCTTGGTAGAAGAGTAACTTATCTTGCTTTTAGTTACATTTATTTGTTATGTATTTGTTTTTGACCACTTTTTCGAATCAACGTGGATTGTAAAACAAATCTTTAAATAAAAATCTTCTTAGCACATATTAAAAATTCTTGTAACATTTAAATAAAGAAAAGTGCTTAGTACATAATAAAAATCCTTATAATATATTAAATAAAAAATCTTCTAATTACATATTTAAAATCCTTGGAATTTATTAAATAAAAAGTCCTTATTACATATAAAAATTCTTGTAATATATTAAATAAAATAGGCATTATTATATATTAACAATCCTTGTACTATATTAAATAAAAATGTCCTTGTAATATCTTCTAAACGTATAAAACTCAATATCTGTGGATGTGATGTCTGTGTGTTCCCTAAAGCAAGGTTAGAAAATCTATATAAAATCTAAAAGTTTATTCTTATGTAAAATTTACTGGATAAGACAATGGAAGTGTTCCTGAATCTCTAAACACACTCCTTAAGCGGAGTATGAGAAAATAATCCCCATAAAACTACAAATATATCTTATTTTTGATGGAATTTAGATTATAAGTATAAAATTCTCTGAGGAAGACAATGGAAGTGGAGTCGAATCTTTACACTACTCTCCTTTTGTAACAAATATTTATGTGCTATCATCTCTAAGTGATTTATGGGATCAGAATCCCCTTAGAATTTCAAGTATGTAAATCCGATTTTAAAGAAAATTTGGACCATATGTATACGATGCAAATTCAGAGAGTTTTGCAACATTCCGGCTTCTTTCAACTATTTTAGGCGATGAAACGTGAAAGGTGGAGGGGGGGGGGGTCTGCAGTAAAACAAAGAAAGTAATACAGTGTTATGAAAGAGAGTGATTTTCATTCAATCTCGAGCAATGTCGAGTCTTCCTATATCCATTGACTACAAATGAACAAACAACAATGGCAGAGCTTCCTCCCTTTATTTTTGGTGAGGTCTGCAGACTTCAATTAAGATATTCATTCTCAGTCTTGCCAACCTTGATAAGGGGAGGTAACTCTCCAGTGTCTAAACCGGTGTTCTTTGCTCATATTCCCCTACACTAACAAACTGCTGGACCTCTTTCGATTTGAAGTTTACCAGTTCAAAATGAACACTTGGTCTTCTTGCTCTTGATAAACGTGCTATTGGAATAAAACAAGAGTAGTCTGTAAAATAAGAAAAGACAAGAGTCTCATTCTAACATTTAATAACAACTTTCTTGATTATAATTGTCTGTATATTTGAGATGAGGTGTTTTCATTTACTGAGATTGTCGGACTGACTTCCTCATCTTGGTTGTTATAGTCACAACGTTTCGGCCGTTTTTGTATCGAACTGGGGAACCGTTTGTTAGGAGTCTCGAACCCAACCCTTTATTATTATTACAGGGGTACCATGTTCGGACTCCAGCTAGGCTCTGGGACATATGGCCGAGTGGTCCTAGACGTTGTATCAAAGTTTACAGTTACCCAAAGGTGTTGAGTTCAATCGTGAACGAAGGCAATGAAAAGTAACATTCAAAACAGAGAATCAGCAACTATGTCCCAGAGCCTAGCTGGAGTCCGAACATGGTATCCCCGTAATAATGATAAAGGGTTGGGTTCGAGACTCCTAACAAACTGTTCTCCAGTTCGATACAAAACACCTGATGAAAGCCGGAGGGCAAAACGGCCGAAACGTTGTGACTATAACAATCAAAATGATTAAGTCAGTCTGACAATCTCAATAAATTTATTGATTATCTTCGTTAGTTTGACAACGTGTGTGACCCCGACAGACTGTGTGTGAAACTACCTTCTACATACTGAGGTTCACATTTATCTCTACTGTCGAGGCCGTCTTAATCAGTTATTTGATTAATTCATCTCTGGTTGTTGCTCTCAATCTGGTCCAAACCATGATCTGTCTTCAGAGGCATTCAAACTTCCATCCACCGCAAACGTCAACTAGCTGTCAACTACTCTTCTAGACGTTACCATATGAAGTCCCCTTACCCTGGCTACTCAGAAGCTGCCCTTACCTCTCTAAGCATCTCACTGATACCCCCAAATGTCGTTGGTCCTCTTTGTTATCTGTTCTGTAGGTTTCTATTGTCATTGTCAAATCTAAAAGGCTCGGTCTAAAAATACTTACAGATTCATTGTTTGCTATTTCCATATCTTTGTGTATTGTAAGACACTTCCTATCTGTCTATTGTCTCCTCTTTCAGCACTTAGTGACTCAGATCTTTATAGTATCACATTAGTATGACTTGTACAAAAAAAGGGTTAGTTGTGGAAAGAGTTAATATATATGGACGTCGATGAAAAATTAAACAGATCTGTTAAAATATAGAGTTCATGGATGCGTTGAAGTTAATAGTAGAAGTGTGCATCCATGCATGGATGAGGATAAATGATTAGAGAGTCCTGTGGAAGAAGGAGAGTTCATGTGTATACCGCATTGAAGTCCACGTGCAGAGATAGCAATGTTGGCTTGTCTGTCTTTTCATTGACCCAGGGCCAAAGGCATGGGCAAAGTTATGCCCCAACAGAGAAGTTTGTTGTCAGGCGAGAGCAGGGAAGAAAGAGAGGGATTTGTCGTGGGTTTAACCTTTTATAAACTCAGTCACATGGTCAATTCGCCTGAGTGATGGTCTTTTATTGGACAAGTCTGAAAGGAAGTTGACTGCTACAACCAATCGGCAATTATGTTATAAATCAAACATATTCAAAATCATAAGCCATGAGTATATACTCCTCTTGCCGCAACAAGTCTATTTGGTTGTTGACTGCACCAGTGCACCACTCTGATTTGATTCATGAGCACTGTGTTTTTTTGAGTTGCAGGCTCAATTAATTCTTGCTGAGGACACTTCTACTATTGCTTTTCTGTGCATACAAGTTTAGATTAATACTTGCGGGCAATTTCTTTTGGCATGAAATATTCAATTCTTTTCAGTATGGATTTGTATGATAACTGTGTTGAGGCAATTTTCCGATAGTTTATGTAAATAGCAAGAAAATGTTGACGCATTTATCCAATCAGAAGGCGAAAAAAGCAGACAAGTCCTCTTGTAAACTGATTAAATTGTAAATAGTGTGTGTGTGTGTGTGTGTGTGTGTGTGTGTAAAAACAAACAAATAGTCAACAAATAACTGTTACCAAAGGCAATAAAAGTGGGTTAAGAGTTGTTTAGGTTTGGGGTAAAAGAAAAAAAAAACAGTTCGGTTTTGTCTAGTTCAAAAGCTAGACTAGTATGTAGTAAATAATAATTTAACTTTCTTATGAAAATATTTTTTTAAAAGGACGTTTTTTAGTAAAAACAAAAAATTATAAAAATAAATCTCTGGTTTGGTATTTTCCTGTTGTTTATTTATTTATTTTTCCTGTCAGAGAGTAAAGTCAGTTTTTTGCAAATCCTGCTCCTTCAAGAGCATTAAAAAAAAAATAAAATAAATAATAATAATAATAATAATAATAATAATAATGATGATGATGATGCGGACGTTGGGAATCTGAGCCTTACCTTATAAATTCCATAGTTTTCACTTTTTTAAAAACTTTTTTCTTGTTAATATCATCCAATAGAGATTTATGTATCAAATAATTAAAAAAAAATACTTTTTAAAATCATTTTTTATGACTTTTCAAGGCGTGTTCAGTTTTCTATTATAACGTTATTGTAAATTAAACACGAACAGATTCCCAACGTCCGCCAATAGTAGTAGTAGTAATAATAATAATAATAATAATAATAATAATAAATAAAATTTAAAAAAAAATTTTTTTAAATAAATTTAAAAAAATTTCCCCAATCGAGAAAAACCTTCCCACGAACTTTTAGCATTGTGAATGAGCTAATGTCTGTTGATTTTAGGGGCCGAGGATAAAAATCCCTTTCGTGAGAAGATACTTTGCCTACGTTGGGATAAAGTTTTCATTTCTATAACTTTCTATTTATAAATAAATGTCCCACACGAACAGAAAGAGACCACACGATATTTGTTTCTAAAATAAAAATTAATAACACTATTGAATTATTTTCAAAATTTTACTCGAGAAAATTTGTGTTTAATCTAAGTGTAGAAGGGTTTGTTCCCAAGAAGAGAAACAAACACTAAACAGACACACAATGACGCAACACATAATGATACAATTAAAAACAAAGCCCGTACAAAGACTAATATTAATGACTTTCTCATAAGTACTTCATGTAACACAAGGTGGATTGGTACGATTTTTTAATGTTGGGAAATCAAGTCCTCAGGTGGGACAAAAAAATAGAGCATTTTTTTTTTTTTACATTCCGTTTAAATAACATTTCAGTTTTTTCCATACACCGATCAAATAATTGCAATTGTGTGGAAGGAGAAGGAGGCGTGACGTAGTTGTCACGTGTAAAAAATCTGGCGGGAAATCCTTAGCGAGAACCATTCTTCCATCCACATTATCTGTTTTCTTTTAACGTTTAAAAGAAAAACCTCTTTTTTTCATTATCCTTAATTCTAAAGAATGGCTACAGATGTCGATCAGAGAATTCGCGATCTGCAACGAGAATATCTTGACTTTTTGGATGATGACGTAAGTTCTAAAACTTTTTTTTCTATTCTCGAGTTAGAAATATTCCCTGCAATATTTCGCGGGTTTTTTGTGTCTATCCTATCGTCATTGTTATGACTTGTACATATTTATTAGCGTTTTCAGAACTAACTTGGTTGTCTTTGAATCTTATTTGTATTTTTTTCTTTGTATAATTCATTTAAAAGGAGCGATCTTGTAATGGACTTTTTTAAAAGTTTATAAATAATAAAGAAATAACGCGTGTGTTCTCTAGTAGAAAAGTTGGGTTAACCCGAAAAGTTTATATACCTTTAATCCACACGAGTGACTTAGCACTGATTAATAAATTATTAAATTTTTAAAGTTCTTAATTTATTACGATAAGAATTGTTAATTTTTAAACTCTTGAAAAATCAAATATTGGTGTAGCCCCCCCCAAAAAAAGTTTTTTTTATCATGTAAAATTAGTGAATTCCACTCTTATATTATACTTATGCTGAATACGTGATTTTATGGGTTTGCATTACTGTACACATAGATTCGAAAAAGTTGTCAAAAAACAAATATATAACAAATAAATGTTATCAAAGGCAAGATAAGTTATTTTTCTACCTAACTGGATATAGTTTTCGGGTTTTTATTCAATGTAACATGTTTATTCAGCTCGAAAAGCATACAGTGTTTACCGATGTATTGGAAAATTCAAAATGGCGCCCGACACTCTCTTTAACACGGTAAGTTCAGGAAAAGATGTTATAAATAATAAACTATACAATATACTGCTAGAAACTCGCTCAATATATGTTACCGTGACATATTTTGAAATATTCGGTGTTTTTTTTAATAGTATTTTGTCTAGTTTATTATTTATAACACCTTTTCCCAAACTTACCGTGTTAAAGAGAAAGTCGGGCGCCATTTTGAATCTTCCAATACATCGGTAAACACTGTATGTTTTTCGAGCTGAATAAACATGTTACATTGAATAAAAACACGAAAAATATATCCAGTTTGGTAGAAAAGTAACTTATCTTGCCTTTGATAACATTTATTTGTTCTATATTTGTTTTTTTACAACTTTTTCGAATTATGTGTACAGTAATACAAACCCCGATTTTTGTATTCAGCATAGTCGAAAACCCATAAACGTCGTCGGTACTGGTCGCGATTTGAGTTCCCTGCCGAACACCATAAAAAAAAACTGACTTCTCCCTACACATAAGGACATGTTTTAGTTGCCATAGTAACTAAACGACGATGAATTTTTATCGACTTTTTTAAATAAGTGCAGTAAGTGCACTAGCACCCATTTTTTTATCAATAAATGTTTAGTAATTTTTAAAAAGTCGATAAAATTATAATAAATGTCTAGTAATTTCATTTATTACAATATTCATAAACAGTATCGACTTTTTTTTAAATAGCATTTTCTTTTTAAATGACGACGTTTTACTGTTTGTCTCACTTTTATCGACTTTTTTTTATAATTTTATCGACTTTTTAAAAATTACTAAACATTTATTAATAAAAAAAAAGAAATGGGTGCTAGTGCACTTTATATATATATATATATATATATATATAGAAAATGCTATTAAAAAAAGTCGATAAAATTATTACTAATAGATGTGTAGTAATTTCATTTATTTCAATATTCATAAACAGTAAAACTTATAAAAAAAAAGTCGATAAAAATTCATGATCGTTTAGTTACTATGGCAACTAAAACATGTCCTTTGCTCATGCGTAGGGAGAAGTCAGTGTTTTTTTTTATGGTGTTCGGCAGGGAACTCAAATCGCGACCAGTACCAAGTCGTCATTTAAAAGAAAATTGTGGAGGTAGACCTAATCTAAAAATTACCTTTTTTTTTTTTTTTTTTTTTTCCTTTTTTTTTTAATTGTTAGGTGATTGTAAAGGAAACTATCTTCCACTCCGCATGTTAAAAATGTGTTTCTTAATGTTATTTCAGCACATTCCGTAACTGCCAAAGCATGCGGTAAATTTATACAAATACCGTGACAGCGAATTAGTAGAAAAAAATGTACCCTAACCCTAACCCAGTTTTCAGATTCGTGTTCAGCAGCACACCGAAACGTAACAGAATACTACGTAAAAGATTTTACTAATTCGCTGTCACGGTGTTTGTATAATAATACCAATCCATTGAGTGCGTACGGTGGTTATATAAGAAAATAAAGCTGTGTACGCATTGTTTCTTTTCTGTGTCTTATGTTATACAATTAGGGGTCATTTCGAGTTAAACGTTTATTTACTGCACCCATCTGAAGTAGAGAAAATCATGATTTTAAATGTGTAATGTCTCGTCTAAATAACTAACGATGAATATCTACAGACGAAGACGGGTGATCAAAAGTCAGATCGAGCGTACCGGAAAACGAAATCAAATTTCCAACTTCTAAACAAAAATGAGTACCTTTTTTTCTTGAATAATAATAAAAAATAAATAAACAAAACTTGATCGACGAGAACACGACACGACTGTTTTTGCTTTAATAATTATTTTTTTATTCAAACGTAACAAATAAAAATTTCAATTTGGCTTGAACTTTGCGGTTTTCGGATTATTTTTTATTGTTTTTTAGCCGGATTTAACTAACAAACAACAAAAACAATTTTGGTGCTTATGCACTTATGTTACCGTTATTTTTTATGGTTTAAAGTGCCTTCTCAAATGTTTGAAGTGTTTCTAATGTTTTTACCTATAACTATAATCTCTCCCCCCCCCCAAAAAAAAATAAACCCGGCCAAAAAAATATCCACCGAGAAAATAAAACATGGAATAATCCGAAAAGCACAAAGTTCAAGCAAAAGAAAAAACAAAAACAAAAAGGCCAGTTGTCAATTAGGTCTGATTTCGTTTCCGGTACGCTCGATCTGACTTTTTGATCACCCGTCTGATCGGCCATATTAGATATTCATCGTTAGTTATTTAGACGAGACATACACATTTAAATCATGATTTTCTCTACTTCAGATGGGTGCAGTAAATAAACTTTTAACTCGAAATGACCCCTAATGTGCTAATGTATAACATAAGACACAGAAAAGAAACATTTATAATGCGTACACAGCTTTAGGTACTGGTCGCGATTAGAGTTCCCTGCCGAACACCCTAAAAAAACAGACTTCTCCCTTAGTTGCCATAGTAACTAAACGATCATGAATTTTTATCGACTTTGTTTTTCTGTTTATGAATATTGAAATAAGACATTGCTACCCATTTATTAATAATATTTCACTTTTAATCACTTTTATCGACTTTTTTTTTTACTGTTTATGTGTCAATTTTATCGACTTTTTCTTTTCTTTTTTAAATAGCATTTTCTTTTTAAATGACGACGTTTTTACTGTTTATGAATATTAAAAGAAAAATAATTATTGAACATTTATTAATAAAAAAAATGGGTGCTAGTGCACTTATGATCCGCGCTATATTTTAAATCGTATTTCTAAGCTTAATTAAAATTTAATGTTTTTTTATTTGATTGTAAGGTTAAAACGATAAAAGTGACACTAAAACAGTAAAAAAAAAAGTCGATAAAAGTCATTAAAAGTGAGATATTATTAATAAATGTGTAGTAATGTCTTTTATTTCAATATTCATAAACAGTAAAACAAAGTCGATAAAAATTCATGATCGTTTAGTTACTATGGCAACTAAGGGAGAAGTCAGTTTTTTTTTTTTTTTTTTTTTTTTTTTTTTTTTTTTAGTACCCGGCTTTATTTTCTCATATAACCACCGTACGTATTTTACCAAATATAGTTCTTTAAAAAACAAGTCAAGAAACAGTGCTTGTTGAGGCGACAGATTTTTTTAATGCCATTTTGAACGAAAACAATATTACTGATGTTGAAAATGGTAATATATATAAAAAAAAAATTGAAAAAATTCATCGAGTAAGTTATCTGTAGTTAAATGTAATTTTTTGGAAAATTGTATTTGTAAATGCTTGAGAATAGATGGTGAAAATTTCACGCACAGGGGATATAACTCAGAATGCATATTTTATGTTACGTAATGGCGGACAACTTGGGTAGCAATAGCATATACGAAGTTTTGGTGCTTCTACACTTTATCGCCGAAACTAGAGACGCCATTTTATTTCGAGCACCTGTCGATTAGAATCAAAGGGAGAAATCAGTATTTTTAACTATGACTGAAGTTAAAAATAAATAATTAAAAAAATGGTACTAGTGCACTTATCTGTGCTGAATGTTATTTAAAAAGCCATTCTCAACATGGGGAGGAGGTGTTTTGTACCTATTCTATACTTTAACCTTACAATTGAATAAAAAAAAAAAAAACATATCATAAAACTTTAATTAAACTTGGAAATACGATTTAAAAAATAGCGCGGATCAGTAAGTGCACTAGCAGTAAAAAATTAAACTAGATAAACTTCTAGAAAGAACTATGAAAAACAGTATATAAAGTTTTTCATTTAATTTTAGGTGAATTTATCCTTTTCGGAAGCAATCGTTCGTTCTCCAGTTTAATTTTTTTGTTATTTATTTCATGCTTCGCCCATAGTTTAAAATACTGATATCTCCCTTAGATTTTAGCGGCAGGTGCGCGAAATAAAATGGCGTCTCCAGTTTCGGCGATAAAGTGTAGAAGTACCGAAGTTTTATAAAACATAAGTTATTCTACTCAATGAATTTTCGTGATATATATATATATATATATATATATATATATATATATATATATATATATATATATATATATATATATAAAACTATTTTCGACATGAGTAATGTTTTTGCTTGAAATGCCATATTTAGAAAAAAATGAATCTGTCGCCTTTCTCTCCCAACAAATACTAAACAGACTAACCTAGCTAAGGAAGATGCCGTAACCAGGGGCCGAGAGAGAAAAAAAGAAAAAAAAAAGCATCGTAACCTGAAAAATCCTTATCTTAGGGTCAACGTATCCCGGGGTTCTACTGTATATAAGAAATAAGTATTATCAAAATAAGTTATTCTTCTAACTGTATCGGCTTTCTTAAAGCAAAGTTTGACAGTTGCTGACACCCCTATAATAAAAAAAGGTAGTTGTTTAATCAAGACATTAAAAAATGAAAATATTGAAAAACAAAAAATTGTATAGTACATACCCGTTATGGAATTAAGTTCTTATAAAAAAAAAAACATTTCACTAAATTTGATCAAGTTTTTTTTTTTTTTTTTTTTTTTTTTTTTTTTTTTTTTTAGGAAAATCAAATTTCGCGGCTATCTTGCCTGTTTCACGTCCGAGGACGGGGATGCCTTTAAACGAAAAAGGGTTTTTAAGGCAGAGACTCTGTAAAATAAGTGTGAGGTGGAGGGACGGACCCCTAAAATATTTATCTTGGTATTTTTTCTGTCCATGTTTCAGTTAAATTTTGACAAACTTTAAGCGATAATGGAGTTATCTCCCTTGTCACCCTTCCCTTCTCATCGGCGAAATAGGCATGGCTTAGATATGATCGATTTCATTAAAATTTGATTTTCCTCTGTTTAAAAAAAAAAAAAAAAAGAAAAAGACTTTATTAAATTAAGTGCCTTTTTTATGAGAATTTTATTCCATAACGGATGCGTACAATATATATATATATATATATAATGAGGAGCAGTTTTGCATTTAAAATGAGATTGAAGTTTTTTTTGGATTTCAAAAGTGGTGGGGTTGTATTTAATTTTTGTTTCTGAATTTTTGTGATGAGGATTGAAAATTTGTATTATTGGGACTACTGATCTCATCTTGAATTTTATTTATTAATTTTTCTTTCACAACATTTCAGTCAATTCGGATATTGTTCATTGAATTGAAATCTTTCTATTGAACTCTGGAATCGACAGAATTTCAAACAGAACTTTTTATTTAATCCACAGGAGTAGGATGCTATTGCTCTGTCTGTTATCTACTTAATTATGGCTGACAGAATGGGAATCCGCTACCCTTATGGATTAAATAAAGGTTTTGTTTGCAATTTAGTGCAGATTCCAGAGTTTGACAAGAAACAAGTTTGAAGAATCTCTGCGATTACTTACATAAGCAGAAACATTGTGAAAATAGCACTCGAGATAAACGGTAGTTCAGATAATACAAATTATTTTTTGTTGTTGAATTGAAGGAAGATCGATTTTTAGAATTACTGCCACTGTGACGGTGGAATTTTTTTTTTTTTTTTTTTTTAGACTCTTCCTTTAGTGAAGGTGAATGCTTGCATCTCCAAACAGTGTTCACACTTTTGAATCAATAAAATAATAGTGTGCATAATACAATTATAAAGAATGAAAGCTAGCATGTTATTAATCATAAATCCTAAACATAGAAACATGATTAAAATAGCTTGTGCAATGGAACATCAAGGATCTCAAAGTTTACCAATCCAAGACAGATTCTCTGAAGAATCAATAAAGCTATAGACGTTACGTCAATAATTATTAACAATGTTCCATGTACATCTCTGCCTGACTGGTGCAAGCTGCAAGCATATCGGTGAGCAGTTTAGGGCATTGGCGTCAACCATCAGAAAAGACGTCTGAGCTCTTAATTCACAGATGCTTGGTTTTCCGTGTTTGTATCACGATTTGTTAGTGATCTCGTTCTATTTTGCTTGGACCACCATGGTTTTGGGGCGAGTTATAAGCCAGGGAAGTGTAACATAAGTGCATATGCATGCGTAGGAAATTAGCATCAGCAGCAAAGGATGGCTGGCTTGCAAAGAGAATAGCAGCAGTAACTGAAAAAAGCAAATATGTAAATTAGGTAGTGTGCGCAAAAGGGAAAAGGTCGGCGTATGGTCAGAGAAGAAAAGTGTACACTGTGCGAGATAGACGATGGCTAGAGTCTGAAGTGGTGGCAAGACTGGAGAGTAACGTTAATAAATGCTTATGTGAAAAAAGAAAGAATGCCGACTCCAGATTGAAACTGTCTGTTGCTTATATTCAGTAATGTTTCTAAAATTCAGGTATGTGAGTTCTCTGCTTGTTGGCAGTCAGTCAATACCCGACCCCCAAAGAAAAAGATTTCTACTTAAATCACTAAAATCTCCATGGATTTAGGGTTGACGTTTACTGAAACCTTACCTCCTTATTTTTTTTGTCACTACTTGATTGGATTTTATTTCTTTCACTTTGTTCCTCTCTTTGTCTTATCTTGCCTTTTTACCTTTAAAATCTGAAAGTGTTGATTTTACTGTTAAATTCTGTCTATTCAATGGCAGTGGGGAACTAAATGACTTTGATTTCATCAAAACTTTGACTCTTTCCTATATGAGTATAAAATTATTTAAAATGGTTATAATGATTATCATAAGCCCATTTATCTAACCCCCCCCCCTCTTCTCTTCACCCTCTACAGATGGGAGAGGGGGGGATGTTTTGCCATGGGTCTACTCACATTCTTGAAGAATGGAGGAAACTTTGGGGAAAAAAATAAAATTCAAATATCAATTGCTGAATAATTTGATTAATTTTTGTTTTGTAATAATTTTCTCAGGTTGAATAAAAATTTTTGTATTAATCTACAAAGAAAATTCTTCATTTTTCTGAAATTTTAAAATTTATTTTCTCCAATCTAGGATGACCAGGGTTTTTATCAACAAAAAGTGCGGGACATGATAAACAACAATGAAATTCGCCTCATTGTTAATATCAATGACATCCGCAGAAAAATCACGCAAAGAGCTAAAGGGTTGGTTTTATTTTTGATTTTTTATTCTTTTTCAGAATTCCTATATTTGTTATGTTATTCTTAAGACTAGACAGATCGCTAGTCATGTCTTGTTTAGATCTGTATAATTATGTGTGCCTTCACAATCAGACATAAACAAAAAAGTCTCTTGTAGTTTTAATGACAAGTAACGAGTATGATTAGAACAATATTTATTCTCCAGTGACAATACTGACAGCAAGGAGTCATCACAAGGCGGTTGTGTGTGTGTGTGCAGAATGACAGAGATAGAATGTGGCTGCTCTCTTACCGCAATCTCTTCTTCTCTGCGGTTGTCTGGTTGTTTGTTTTTATTATTACTATTGGGACGGATGATGTCAGAACATTCCTTTATGCTTTTTTTTTTTTTTTTTGTCTGAAATGTCTGTCAGTCCCAGCTGATGCCAAATCCCCCATTTTGAACTTCTTTGAACCCCTTGCTGGCACGCCTTGATCTAGGATCGTTGCCCTGATCGACATTCCCGAGTCTGGCTTCTATTGACATCAGCTCTACAAGCCCATATAGCCAGTTGTCCTCTCCAGAATTACCTCTGCCATTAACTTAAATCTAGGGGGAAGAAAAAAACATTTTAATGATGTAAAAAATTGTACATTTATAAAAAATAAATTAAAAAAAAAAAAAAAAAAAAAATTTTAAGTTTAAGCAATATAACTCCAAAAATAAGCACTACTGCAAGTTGAATTTGAAGGTAATTTCTCTATATTCTACTCCTTTTTCACTCGAAAATCTGTTTTGTGACATCTATGTAATTATTCGATTAACTCTTTAAATAATTTCTATGTGCAATTAGAAAATTTTTTTCCTGTGGGGGGGGGGGGATTCTAAAAAATTAAAACTAATTGTTCCAAATTTGTTTCTTTTAATTTTCTGACTGCATGAAAATTAGAATGTCTATTTTACTTGTTTCTTTATTTATTAAACCCTTTTCAGGTTATTGGAAGAATCGTTTGAAGAAGTGATCGCTCTCCAGAGAGCTCTTCGGGAATTAGTGGCATCGGCTGATCCACTTTATAGCAAACAGCATGAAGATTTTTTTGTTGGATTTGAAGGCAGGTCAGTTTCAGTCTAGATTTCTTTTTTCTTTAGTGTGTGTGCGTTAACTTTCTTTAAAAAAAAAAAAAAAAATGGAAAATATAAGATTTCTAAAACTATTTGACTTGATCGAATGTTTTTATATATGAATGAGAAGTGCAGAAAACAAAATGACAAACACTGATTGTAAATCAAAGTTGTCTTTATGACTTTTGCAATGACCTGAGGATGAAATTGAACCAATGTAGAAAAATCTCTACAATTAAAGCAACTACTATAGAAAGAAAGCTGCAGTATATAAAATTAGCAAAACTCTGTAGCTCTTTAAATCCTTGTGAACTATTCAATTAGAAGTTTTAGTGTGTCTATATGATTTCATGTATATACATATAAATTATAAAATATAATGTTTATAGATTTTAAGTATTAACTTCAATATGAGTAGAGCTTAGTATGAAAATATATTTTTTCACACTACTAAGTCCCACTCATTGATCAGTGAAATAAATATAGAAAAAATCTACGCACAATATATCACATAATATGCATGTAAATGAAATCATCTCTTATATAATATTTTGACTGCAGAAATTCCTCTCTGGACCAAAGTATCATAGGTTTGCAATAACATGCAACATACTAATTCATTACATCTAGGCTATTTGCCATTATCTTATGTAATTTTCGAACACAATTTTAGACACATTAAGTTGTTATAATAAAATGCTTTCATTGCACCCATCGTAACTGGTTATTAGCTACATAGACATAACATAATCTTTCCATTATCCGATTCAAATATAATTTCTCCCTTCTCAAATACGACCCATCTATTGGCTGAGACCAGCCAATTCTGTTATTCCAGAATCCACGGACCTGGATATGACCTTAAACTATATCCAGTGGTGAGGCCCCAGCTTGCGGGCTTTGGGGAGTGTGGAACCACCCTTTAATTACCATTGCTCCCAGGTCCACTCTGATCCAGAGTGATAGTACCTGTTAGGGTCCCAACTATGGGTTAAATAGAAACCGACTTGAAAACAACAAATATATTCTATTAAAAAAAAATTTCTTCAAAATCTTTGGATTCGGCGTTAAATAACCCGAAAAGGGTTGATATGCCGTAAAACAACCAACCAATCCAGAATCCACTTCTTAATACATAAATGATCGCTCCAGAAATTTTCCCATATGATGGCGCTCTCTACATAAGGCAATAAATACGAAATATAAACATTAACCGCTCATAAACAGAAGCATAAATACTGTTAACCTTACACTTATTTATGCTCAGTCCCCCCCCCCTCCCGCCGGCATTACACCTTACGATTTTTTTCCCTTTATTTACTCTTAGTGTGGATGATTTTCATTATATATTTTTCAAAGATTACCTAGACTTCAACCATGTTACTTAGCGTGTCAACCGCTTTCAATCCTTACACAATTTTTTTTTTTTTTTTTTTTTTTTTTTCTCCCGTTTGTTGACAAACAAATTATAAAAACTTGGTTATCTTTCAGATGCAAGGTTCCTTGTTTACTTGCGATTGTAACGATGTAAGATTCCGTTGTACGGAAGACCAAATCGGCCATAATTTAAATATTTAAATTTATTTACTGAATTTAAATATTTAAATTGATATACTGTTTAAATGATAATATACGTCTACGATGTTTTTATTGGCACTTTTCTTCGTATTTTTTAATAACATTTTTTTTGCACCATTTACAAGTTTTTTTTTAATACTGTAATAGTAAAATTATTTTAGTAAAATTCTATATTGTATACGTTTTTTTATGAAGTTTAAGTAAAAAAAGTTCACTTTTTTTATTATTAAAAATACATTTCATGAAAACACTCATTATAAAATGTTCACGTTGTTTAATTAAAAGTTCTTAATTATAATCTAATAGTTTTATAATTTTGTTATTTTGTTACAAATTTCTAATAAAGATTATTTTAATTTTAACGGTAATTTGGTTTTCATTATAAACTCCGTCATGTTAAAGGCTTGAAAATCACTTTAAATCAATTTTAATATTAAAAAAAAAAGAGAAATCAACAGGAAAAAAATCTCGTGTGAAAACATTACGAGATACTTTTTCCGTATAATTAATAAATGTATCTTTATTTTACTATTACAGTATTAAAAAAATTATTTGTAAAAAGAACTTGTAAATGGTGCAAAAAAATGTTATTAAAAATACGAAGAAAAGCGGCAATAAAAACATCAGACATTTTGGCCGATTTGGTCTTCCGTACAACGGAATCTTACATCGTTAAAACCACAAGTAAACAATGAATCTTGCATCTGAAAGATAACCAAAAACTTTATTTTTATATAGAACACATTAGACCCAAAGGCTGAAATAAAACCAGAAAAATGACATTATTATTTTTTTTTAATCATTTTTAATGAGACTAAAGTTATGACATGCGAGGCCGTCATATTGCTTTTAAAAATTTGCCTTTCTGACGTTTGACGGATTGGTCTTTTTAAGGCCAAATTTTGCTTTTTTTACGCTCTTAATTAAAACCTGGTTCCATGAAAGAACATAAAAATAGCCAATCTGTCAAACCTTTGAAAGGCCAAATTTTAAAACCAATATGGCAGTCCCAAATGTTGTACATAAATAAGAATTCCGTATTAAAGTATAATATTTGTGTATTTTACGACTGGGCTACACTGCGCAGCCTGCTAGTATCACTTAAAAGTATATATATATATATGTATACATTGTATAACTTTTTTATGGCTTGTTGTATTGTGGAAGTGTGACAATTATTTTTACGTAAATGTTTTTGTATATTTACTTTTTGGTAGTTTTGGTGATAAACATGTGACACCTCGAAGTTTGAAGACACAATATCTTGGAAACATGGTGTGTGTTGAAGGAATTGTGACAAAATGTAAGTAGAACTATACTGCTTGTCCTAACTTCCTCCATATAAAATAATTAAAAAAAAAATATGGTGTTCATACCCATGCGGCAAAGAAAATATATTCCAAAAATCATGTAAAATGATCAAGGAGTTTTTATTTTTAACCTAGCACTGATTTCAAGTTTAAAAAAAAAAAAATGACTTCGGTGCCATCAGCTAGAAGCGAAACCAAAACATTTAGCGCTCCAGCCATGTTTGCTACCGTTTGAGCTAACAGGACGGATAGGTAAGAAAGTTATAAAATTAAACCACTTTTAGCTATTAGTTTTACACATGCACAAACTAATAGAAATAATCGTAAGCTGAAAATAACATTTTGCATTTCAACTTGCTTACATTTTTGTATACATTATACATCCATTCAAGCAAAAATTTTACTTATAAACCATTCTTAGTGTATGATTACTATTTCCTGTTATTTTCGGTGTTATGTGGCCAGTAGTTTAGGAGTGTGTAAATATTTTAACTGATATGCATACATTTACTGTTTTATTTATTTTATATTTACTGTTGCGCAAACGCTATCTTCAAAACAAGGGAGATAATTCAAATGAGATTTTTTTTTTTTTTTTTTTTTTTTTTTTTTTGTTGCAATGCCTACAAATTCTCATTAATCAGATTATTTTTAAAACTAAAAATATTTGATCAGTTTGATTTTATATATATATATAGATATATATCTATATATATAATTTTTTTTCCATCACATGTAAGTACATTATACAGATTTTTCTTTACGTTTTGCTTAATATAAGAGAATTCTGGGCAAGCACCCTATTCGTTGTTTATGATTTTACAAAATTATTTTTATGATTAGATTACCACTTCTCAAAATTGAGTCACTCGAGGATGAAGGTTAATGAGACTGAAATGGTTGCCAGCCTAAATAAATCTATTTGATGAACAAAACTTGGTTACTGATGGGATGGTATGCAAGTACTTTTCATTTCACCTCCAACATGGCATATTGCCACCGAGATGTAAGGAGCCACTTTGATTCGGGGTATTTTAAGTTGGGAGTTATGAAGCAAGATGTTTGTTCACATTACATTGAAACTTTTCTATGTTGTTACAGCTAAGGTCAGGGAGGAGGTTTGTTGACATTGGATTTGATGACGGCTACATTGTAGTCTGTAGGGTTGCAATCTCTCAGTAATGTATTCCACCAACAGAAAGGAGCTCTGTCGATGGAAAACTCTCCTGGCGCTAGGTATTTGCTTTTAGCATTTATTAAACTTTCTCTATTTTTCTTTTTTCTTTAAAAAAAAAAAAAAAAAAATTTTTTCATGATCATCCCAGATAAGGCATAAAGCTATTTTATGTAAGGAAGTAAAAAAAAAAAAAAAAAAAAAAAAAAAATTTATTCCAAGGTCAAAAACTTGTCAACGATAAGTGTTAGATGGGTAGATGCTGACACAGAAAATGTCAGTTCTTCCCTTTTTGTAAGAAATATCAGTCAATGAATACAAGAGAAAATAAGGGAAGCGAAAGTTATGAGATTGTTGAAAGTAAATCTAGCAAATCTAGCCCTACACAAGTGCCAACGTGACTGATCTTGTTTCACATTTATCTAGCACCTTATCTTTATCCTTGAGTGATCTCCGAGCCTTGATAAATGGTGACTTTAAGTTTTTAATTTAAAAAAAAAAAAAAAAGAAAAAAAAAGCCCATTTTTCTTCTTTCCTGAAGTTAATGTAATGCTTAAGAATCTGTAGCCATTTATTTGAATAAAATCTCCCTGGAGATTTTTTTAAACCAAATCATTTCATCCTGCCTTGTACTGTTTTATTTAGAACTTTTGAAATGTTTACTTAAATGATTATAGCACTTGGCTTGAAAAAAAAACACTTGTGTGTATAATTTATAGGGGAAAAAATGCTTATATAAAATTAAAAAAAAAAAAAAAGTGACAAAATTAATTCATGAGAAATATATTTAAGAGTGTTGGGATGATCAGAACTTTTTCAGAAATCTGAAATTGTTTTGCCTATTTTCCCGTGTGAAAAATGATTCCTTTTAATTTTCTTTTCTCTAAATTTTATAGTTACATATTTAGAGATTTAACGAAGAATCGGAAATGAGGGGAACGGTATTGGAATCATCCCATCACTAATATTTAGTTTTAATGACAATAAATCCTCAACTTGTAAGAATAATCAAAATAAAGTGTTTGTAGTGACTGGTGTTCTAAGTGAGAAAAATTTAGTCTGTGCAGTGTAGACATGTTTTATTAGTGTGAATTTGTGTGTTCAATAATTTGTGATTTTTTTAATATGCTCCCATGTGTCGGATCCAAAAGAAACTGGGAGCCAAGAGTCAAAGCTGGTGTATTTAGTTTTTATATTAGGTACTATATATATATATATATATATATATATATATATGACTAAGAACTACATTTGTTTTTCATAAAATCTCAAACTGCTGATTTAAAATTTTGTATTGAATTAAAATTTTTCCTAAATTATAATCAGATCGAGTATTTGAGTGTATTAAAAGAAGAAAAAAAAAGCTAATATTTATTTATTTATTATTTTTTTTTTTTTTTCCTTCTACAGGTTCTCTGGTCCGTCCTAAAGTTGTACGCAGTGTTCATTACTGTCCTGCAACTAAAAAGACAATTGAAAGAAAATACACAGATTTGACTTCACTGGAGGCTTTTCCCACAAGTGCTGTTTACCCCACTAAGGTAAAAATGTTTTGCTTTTTCTTTCAGAGATAATGTGTCACTAGAGAGGCAACTGCTTCCAGCCAGGGTTGAACCTATGATTGTCTAGTTGACAGTCGGCGATTCTAACCATCAGCCGTCAGCAAGTGAAATCTAAATGCTTATATAAACATTCACAACTACTGGAGAGTGCTCATTTGTGTTTACAAAGAGCTTTGCATTATCATTAATGATAGTTGGCAGTACCATTTACCACAGTGTTCAACTCTAGAGCGGGTGGAATATAAGCATAAATTTCTTAGTCATCTCTCTCACATACTCATTTGTATGAATAACCAACTCTAGTCCTATCTTGGCCATATTACAACCATCCTATCCTCTAGGCTTATGACGTTTCTGAACTTTTTAGATGAGGATTATTACTCGTATTATTTAGATTCATCGGACTACTGTTCTCATCTTGAGTGATTTTTTTTTTTTTTTACGTTTCGGTTGATGTAACCTCCGACTTTCTTCAGGTGTATCTTGTTGAACTTGCAAATGTTTCTGTTAAACTCGTTAATTTGGACGGAATTTCGAGTAGAACCCTTTATTTACTTCATGGGGGTAGGATGCTCTTGTTTGCAAGGCCCCGTGGCGCAGTGGTTAGAGTACTTGGAAAAATCAATTGTAAAAAGTGATCTTCTTCTGAAGGTTGAAGGTTCAATCCTCAGTGTGAACGACCGAAAAATATGATTGCAAATTACTTAGGACCTCTATCCAGTCATGGCTAACAGAACGAGAGCATGCTACCAACGTGAAGTAAATAAAGGGTTCCGTTCAAAATTCAGTCCAAATTCCCGAGTTCGACAAGATACAGAGAAAATCGCAGTCCAGGTGAGAACAGTGGTCCGATGAATCCAAATAATACAAATACCCCAGGCTTATGTCATCTATCAGACCAAAGTGCAGCACATTCATAATGTACTCCTGAATTCAAACATTAGACAGTCTCTCATACCATTCTTGGCTAACTCTCATATTTTGACAACCATTTATATTCAGTTTGAGTTATAACAAGCTGGCAACAAAAAGTGCTCAATATCCGGAGAATAGCTTCTTCTCTTAGTATCCCTTCTGTCAAAATATCTGGTGAGGAGGTGGTCACATACTTTTTTTTTTGAGGTGATTACATTTTCATGTTGTTTATTCATTCTTTTATCTTTTAAATTGGGGGGGGGGTATCGACGTTGCCCACAATAAAAAAAAAAAAAAAAAATTGCTCCGTATCCTTAGTATAGCAGGTGTGTCTAAATGGAGCTTCTTCATGTTGACCCGAGTAATGCCGGGTATCCCTACTAGTTTTAAATAAGCACCAAAAGCAGCATATCAAAGTACAAAAATCAGAATACAAATAAATATGATTTTGCTATGCAGATTTGTTATTGTATAGAAGAGTACTATTTCAATATAATGAATATATTTTTTTTTTTTTATTATTAGTAGTATTGATGTATTTCTCAGTCTTTTCTTTTTTGCTGAGTCTGCCAAGGATGATAATAATTAGAGAAATACCCAAGAACCTAATGATCCTCCATGGCAGTTTCTTTTTGTAAGACCTTTCAATGGTTCAGATCTTAAACACTATCAGAATATGAAAATCTTTAATGATTTAAAAAAAAAAATAAAAATTCTTTTTACATGCTTAAAAACTTAGCCTTTTCTATACAATAAAATAAAAGTAACATCGTATTTACATATTTCGGAACGGGTCATTCAATCCAGAAGCATTGAAAATACTCAATAAATAAAATCCTGCTACTTATCGCTACATATTAGAAAATTAGACGCCACATTTAAAACAAGGATAAATTCAAGGCTTCTAAAATTCATACGAGAATTATCTACGAATACCTATGGCGTAACGGATGTAAGTGCTAAGTTATAATCAGATTTAAAGTGACAATCTCCCAGAGGTTGAAGGTTCAATCCTCAATACAGGCGATACTATGACTATACAAATTACATAACTTGTATTGACAATAAATGAACTTGTAAGAATGGTCAAAATAAAGTGTTTGTAGTGACTCATCCAATTCTAAGTAAGAAAAATTATTTGGAGTCTGGACGTGTTTTGTTATTACTGTATGAATTTGTGTTCAATAATTTGGGATAATTTTTTTTTGAATGTGCTCCCATGTGTCAGATCTAAAAGAAACTGGAACCCGAGAGTCAGCGCTGGTGTATTTGGTTTTTAGATATTTTTTTTTATCCCTCTGATTCTGATTCTTTATAAATATTTAACTATAAAATTAAATTGGGACTCTGTCATGTTTGACTGGACAATAGCAAACTACCCCTATGGAGGTCCCATTCAAAATTCCATACAGATTCCTGAATTTGGCAAGATACACCTGAAAGTCAGAAGATAAATCTGATGAAACATTCTGAAAATAGCATCCAAGATGAGAACAATAGTCTAAATAATCCAAATTATCAATGTTCATCCAAAATAATCCCAAAGCATACTGATTTCCATATATATATCTAATTGTTAAGTGTTGAGACGTTATGTTGAACAAAGATGGCGACAGTAAATCAATGCAGTCCTGATCTTGAGTGTTAAGTAATTCTTAGTAACAAAGATGGCAGCGAAGAATCGATGCAGTCAATTGAGTCGTTTCGAGGCAGGTGGTGAACTGATTGAATCTAAAATTCAACATTTTTTTTACAATAACTTTTGAAGCTTCTGATTGGTTGATTATTATAACTGGTTATAAAAACGATCGTCGTAATCATTGGAGTTAAAAATATTTTAACACTAACAATCTCAAGTTTGATGACCACTTCTCTTATATATCCAACAGGGTTAATAGGGAGCTTTACAGGTTGCGTATCCTGAACTACTAAATTCCTTTTGAATGGCATTTTGCTGACTACGCTTTACAAGGCAATTATTCCTAGTGGTGGTCAGAGTTGGCAAGCTGTTCTCTGATTATCTTGATTGAGCATTTACAGCATACATAATATCTTTCTGGAGTATATGATCTGCTTGGATTAGATTTGCTGGAATGTAACGGTTGCTTCTGTTGCCTACAGTTTATTTCATGGTTCTTGCCTCACCGCAATGCTTAAATATCGTTCTGTACTGCGGCTGAACAGACCAAACCTGCAATGATATTCTTTCACATTGGACCCTTTGCATAATCACAAGTGTTTACTCGGATTTGCTGACAATCTCTTTTTGCATTGTGTTCTGCAATCCTGAACATGCTGCCTCAGAATTGTGTGAATGGACATGTACCACCGTCACATTTTTGGGGTTCTATATTATCTAACATATGATATTCCTAAGTTTTATGCATCTCTTAATTAGCTTAGTAGCTCTGTCTATTGCTAACGATTTTATGACCATGGTCTAATAACAAGGAAAAAAACAAGTGATTTAAAAATGAGTACAAACCCGATTTTTTTCAGCATGCAGTACTTGTGTCAAGCAAGGAGAATGAAGAAGAAAAAAATGTTTATTTATAGGCTGGCGATCTCATGAGGGAACAAGACTTTAGGGCATCTGATAATGCATATGAAAGGTAGACTGTTTCAATAAAAAAAACTTGTTAATCAGAGAAGGGTATTCTTTTTGGCAGAAGTGAGTTTTGCCAGATGTTTATTGACTTGTTAGGAGAAGAATTAGCTGTGTTTTGAAATTTCAGTGCCAAGAATTAAGAAAAAAACTTCATTTTATTTTGATATATTAATAAACAAATCTTAAGTTCATGCCTTCACAGCTTTTGTTAAAATATAAAACTGTCTCATTTTATACTTAGAAATTTTTTTTATTTATTTAGGATGAAGATGGTAATCTTTTAGAAACAGAATATGGCTTGTCTGCCTATAAAGACCATCAAACTTTTGCTATCCAAGTAAGTAACCATTTTCATTTCTCTCCAAATGTTTTATACAGTAATAGATTGTTATTTATACTTTTATTGATATTTATATCGTTAGTGCTGTTATTTAAAAAAAAAAATTTTTTTTAGTAGTATAGTTGTCACTGTTAATAAGTATGGGGGAGGAAGAGGTTAATCTCTCCATCTCCAAAATTTAGAGCAATCCTTTTTATTTATTTATTTTATTTATCTTTTTTTTTTTTTTAAACAATAAATGCTTCTTTAAAAATCTTTATATTTACAACTTTTTCATTATTATTTTGTCAGGAAATGCCTGAGAAAGCACCTGCTGGACAATTACCTCGTTCAATCGATGTCATTGCTGATGATGATCTGGTTGATATCTGTAAGGTAAATGACTCTTGCTCTCCTAGTAAAAATCTTTAAATGTTTCGTTTCATTGAAATATTTTTTCCCTACATATAACTTTCTTTGACCAACCCAGAAATCTAATCGTTTCTTTTTTTAATAACTTTGCATTTTGATTGGAGAAATTGTTTAAATAGCAAGTTCTTGACTGGAAATCCCTCCTTCCCCTCATATTAAAAATCCAAAATAAAGAAAAATCTTTTTTATGTACATACCCGTGACAAAACAAATATCACATTCTAAAAATGATGTAAAATTAATCAAATGGTTTTGTTTTTTAATAAGAAAATCAGTCACAAGCATATACACTATGTAGATATTTTTTTTTCTACTTTTGTTTATTTCTATGACAAAATTCTGGACAAGAACGATTTACTTTTTTTTTTTTTTTTTTTTTTTACAAAGGCATCACCACTTATCAAGGCCAAGAGGCAACTCGAGGATAAGGGTTAAAGAGTGTACAGTAGACATTGGACAATAAAGTAATCGTTAGTAACGGAAATTCTGTAAATTTGTTAACTTATATGGAACGGCTCATCAAAACTTGTTTACGTTAGACTTTAAGACGACCATATTGTAGTCAGCTGGAAAGCAGGAAAACGGAAGACAATTCCACAGGCGTGTAGTTCGAAGAAAGAAGCTTTGTTCATGGAATCTACATTTGGGTTTAGGTACAGATAAAAAGTGGTGGGAAATTATTGATAGTGTTTTCTGCTAGACGTGTGTTTCTTGTGAAAGTTTGGCAAGAAGGGGGGGGGGCATAGATTGGAGTTCAGTCAAACATTTGCCATGTAAATAATGATAAAGCAGAAACCAACTCGCAACATTTCTTCTGTGAGGAAAAGGTTGCAGGGAAGAGAAAAGGATTTGATTAATATAGAGTTGGTAGATTTTGCTTTCCTCATTCTGATCTTTCGTTCACATCAATATGAGATTGTAATTTGTCTGTACTAGAGAAAATTAAAAAAAATGACCTGGTTAGTTTGTTTGAATGGAGGAGGTGTAGTTAGCAAAGTTAAATATTAAAAAAAGATAAACACAAAATTAGATTTTTTTCTTTCTACATCGAAGGGTTAAATAATATTACTACCTGGTAATAATCCCTTTTGTTTGTAATGAATTATGCCACTCTTTTTTTTTTTTTTTTTTTTTTTTCTTTGCTTTATTACCTTTTTGTATAAAAATAGGGTGGAGGTGAAACACCATTTAAAAATGGAAGCTTGGATTTAAAAAAAAAAAAAAAATTTTAACCAAACAATTCAATACTATTCCCGCGTGTATTTTGCATAATTATAGGAAAAGTCTTAAAGAAATGAACTTGGATTAATCCATTTGTTTAAAATAAAAGATGTTAAAAATAATAGCTAAAATAGTTGTCATTAGTAGAGCATAACTGATAACAGGTCTTCATAAAAAGAGGTTATTTTTATTTTTTGTCTTTTGTGTATGTAGCCTGGTGACCGTGTCCAAGTTATTGGAACATACAGATGCCTTCCTGGTAAAAAGAATGGCTACACATCTGGCACATTCAGGTACGTTTCGCAGAAATTAATCCTTGGCTTTGCATTTTTACTTCAGCTATGTTAACATTTTTTTTTTTTTTTTTTTTTTGCTTCATTATTTTTGAGTAGGAAGCAGTTAGTTTTTTTTTTTTATCTTTGCATAGTTTTGATTGTTATTCTAACACTGTAACCTGCAAGAATACTAAAATTGGCGCTATTTTACTAAAATACTTATAAGAAGTTTATTTTAAATTAAACTGAAACAACTTCACCAAACGATAAGTAATCATACTCAACTAAGGCAATATCAAAGGATGACATTCTGTCCATATGTAAATATATCAGTTTTATGTTAACAATAACAGGTGCCAATAGTTAAGAGTTAATATATAATTTTCTGATACATTAACAATAGATATTGCGCATCAATTAATATTTTCAGGATTTCCGTTTCCTTAAAATATTTTAAAAGGTTTTTAAGATGCATAATATTAACACATCTCATTTGAAAATTCAAATATTGCAGATGTGCATTGAATTTGACCTAGTCATTAAGAAACTAACTTTCCTGAATTCCAATACCTTTTTAAGACTCCTTTTAGCTTAAGCTTTAAATTTAGACATTTTCTAGAATCAAATCCTTTTATTAAAATTGATACATTACTTTGATAGTTTCAGCAGGTTGGGAATGTTGCCCTTTTCTGTTGTCCCTTTCGTCACTCACATTACAAAAAAAAAAAAAAACTTTACAGAGAATTGGGAGATTTTAACCTTTACCTTCCATCTCTTTCACAATCTGGCATTGTCTGGTAGTTATCAGTATATTTAACTACTTTTCCTTTTCTCCAATTTCTCTTTTGGTGCTACCAAATCAGGCTGTTTGAAAATATCTGATTCCTGACTTAAAGTTCCCAAATATTAATAGTTTGGGGAGGGGGGGGGTCCCTTTGCAAAACTCAATAATGTCCTGCAAAGCCAAAAATAAAAGGAATTTTTCCTTTACAAAAATAAATTTCACAATGAATAAATGTTTGAAAATATAAACAAATCAAAGCATTAAACCTAATTCCAAAATTAGCGTATTCTGCATTAAATAATTTGAGAATGTTTGATATATTTTTAAAACAAGGCAACCCAAATATTCACCATGAATAAATATTTAAAGATTTATACAACTTGAAACATAAAACTTTTTTCCAAATTTATTGGATTTTGTATTAAATAATCTGAAAAGGGTTAATGTTGTTTTAGGGGAAAAAAGAAACCAAAACTCTAATTTCTGTTGCTTTATTGCTATAGGTTTTCTTCAAAACTTGCCAACCTGGTTTTGCTCGGTAGTTCCATTTGCATTTTTTTAAACAACTCTTTAATCTTACATGTCCGAAATCTGCTCATAATATAATTTTTATTCCCATTAAAATTCCATTTAAATGTGATGAAGGCTTCACTTAACTAGCTCTCTAGCCCTCACTCAATAAGTATGTTCATTTATTTTTGCACTAAATAAAAATTATCCCAGTTTAATCTTAATCTATCAAATTCGTCATCTCCATTGCTTTATATCGTCTCAGTGGCGTAGTTTTAAACAATAAAAGTGATTATGATATTCCTAAAAATAAAGAAATTGAAATCCACGCAAAGATGTTTTTCATCCTTTATTTCTCTTTTGTAGAACTATTTTAATTGCTAATAATATTCAGACTCTCAGCAAAGAAGTCACACCATCATTTTCCGCTGAAGATGTTGCCAAAATAAAAAAGTTCAGTCGACAAAAGATTGTAAGTATTCTTTTACTTTATATATTATCTTTTATTGGCGCAGCTTCATTTTTAAATAAAATTTTTACATTTTTACCTTCCCGAAACCACTTCACTTTTCCAATACCGTTTTCATCATTAGGTAATAAGGTTCAATTAACCACTGAAATGGTTTCATACTTTGTAAATAGATATTTTGGAGGGGATCAACAGGAGTTGAGGAGTACATACACATTCTATATGTATCAGTAATGCCTTTTTGGAATGCATATATCCACTTTCTGCAGCAAAAGCGATAATAATAATTTAAAAAAAAAAAAAAAAAAAAATTGATTGTATTCTGAATTGATACTGAATTTTCATTTTAGGATGTATTTGAGTTACTTGCCAAAAGTATGGCGCCATCTATTCATGGTCATATATACATCAAGAAAGCTGTATTGTGTATGTTGCTGGGAGGAAACGAGAAGGTCCTGTCTAATGGAACGAGGTTGAGAGGGTAAGAATATTCTATTTAGCTGTATTGATGTGTCTATCTTTGCAATAATTTAAAGAAAAAAAATATTTTTACAAAAATTTAAATGATAGTGTATAATAGTTTAGCAAGGGGAGATAAATACAGATTATCAGTTTTGTTGGGCATAACACCAGAATCCCTACGTAGAAGGAAGATTATGTATGGTTACAATGGAACATGGATTTTGTATTGCAACAATTATTATTGGTGATGTATATAATTATGTACAGATAATTATATTTTTAGTTTACTTGCTCCAATTATCTTGACTTCTATGATGGTATTATTTTCTCTATCAAAATACTTTAGGCTGAGATCAAATTATGATATCTGATACTAAACTTAATCTTTTCTGTTGGTAAAGGAGAAATCCTTCTAGACTGAGGCAGTTATTTTTCTCTTAGTCTAGTCTTCTCCTTAACTAACTTTGTGTCAAAATGTCTTTAAGGGGAATTAATTAAAAAAAAAAAAAAAAAAAAAAAAAGACTTAATCAAAAAGAAACTAACAAATATTAGTCTTGATCACAAATTAAGCATCTGACATGGAGATGGGAAGAAGATAGAGGTATGAAATAACACTATATGAACAGTACTCTGAATGATACTTGAGAAATGTTTTAGCTTAAAAAAATATGTATTATGTATTTAATATAATACATTGTACTAATGTCATGAGAATCCATAACTTTCTACATCATCTTATATTTTTATATGCAAGACACTTATTTGCATTTTTTTTTTTTCTTAACTAAACATATACTATTAATAAATCAGCATTTAAACTTTTTTTTTTTCTTCTTCTAGAGATATCAACGTTATGTTAATCGGAGATCCTTCAGTTGCAAAATCTCAAATGCTGAGGTGAGTTTAAATTGCTTTTGTTCTGTATTCTATCATTTAAGACTAAATGATGTACATATTGTAATTAAGTTTATATTTTATGACATAATTCTACAGG
This sequence comes from Euprymna scolopes, assembly GCF_053919585.1. Classification (NCBI taxonomy): domain Eukaryota; kingdom Metazoa; phylum Mollusca; class Cephalopoda; order Sepiida; family Sepiolidae; genus Euprymna; species Euprymna scolopes. Next base: position 48,485,575 of record NC_136503.1, read on the forward strand.
TAGAAATACATAACTACACCAAAAGTTATGGAAAATTATAGAGTAAGATTTTAATTTAAAAAAAATTGTTTTGTATATTTACATAATGCATCTTTAAGTCGGCACTTCATAGATTATCTCCCTTCTAATCTGAAGACTACGCAGATTTCATTGGCTACGAATAGTAAATTTTTCATTAAAATTCTACTTCAATTAATAAAAATTATAAACAAATAAAAAACATTTTGTTTAATTTCTTGTTTTCTAGGTATGTCCTCCACACAGCTCCAAGAGCCATTGCTACAACTGGCCGAGGATCTTCTGGGGTTGGTCTGACAGCTGCAGTTACAACAGATGCAGAAACAGGTGACTTTTATAATATATATATATATATATATATATATATATATATATATGTGTGTGATTTCAATTTCAATATTTTTCCCGATTCCGATACAATTTCTGATTCTTTATAAATCTCTAATTATTTAGCTATAAGATTATTTCCCCTGATTTTCGCAAAAACACATGTTAAATGTGTAGATATTTTCCTAAATGTCAAAATACACTTGTGGAGGATGATCTATCGATTTTAGCTTTACTGGTATTTTAAAATCAATAAATATTTATTATTTTATCATTATTACTAGCAATGGAAGATTTTACTTTAAACAAAATCTAATTTAAAAAAAAAAAAAAAAAAAAAAGACAAAAGAATTATTTTGGCATCAAAAAATAGGCATCAACTTTTCCGATTCCGATTAATCGCTCCAACACACACATATATATATATATATATAATTACACATACATACATTGTCTGAAACTTACTGCTGGCTAGTGTTTAATGCCAGAGATAAAATCTCACACAATTTTTATAATTTCTATAAATATCTTTCAAAATCCATAAGAAAATTTTACGGAGAGGATCTGTTCATTCTTGTGAACTAACTTTAGCTTACGGGTTACTTGGCAGACAGCAGCAGCTTTTAAACAAAAAGTTTTTTCCATTGGAATTGTTTCAAATAAGTTTTTGTCCATTTAATAAGTATAAGAAACTATAATAAATAAATCGCTAGAGCCTCACTTCATTATTTCTTGTTTCTCTCTCACGCGCACCTTTCTTTTCCTTATGACAATCAATTCTCTCTCTCTGAAAATCTTAATGCTTATATAAAGGTTAAAACTCCCAAGAAATGGTAGTTAGATGACTTTTATTTTATCAAATCCCACCCCCACATACACATGCACTCCATCTTTTTCTTAATTTTAACTTAGTTGAAACTGATCTGTCTGCTCTGTTATTTAACAATTTAATTTATTGGCCTGTGTTTTTTTTTTTTTTTTTTTTTTACCAAGATATTTTACCAATTATTTGTCAAATTATTTTTAAAACGTCTTTACTGCTTATCATGAGCACATCATGCAAGCAAGCAAATTTTAAGTTTTTTTTTTTTTGTTTTTTCGCTGCCTTCTTCACATGCATGCACATATAAACAGGAAAGGGTCTCGATTTCAGTAGTTTATTTAGACCAAAATTTGAGTTTTCTTTTATCTTGTATTTCTCTAGGTGATCGACGCTTAGAAGCAGGTGCCATGGTATTGGCCGACCGTGGTGTGGTGTGTATTGATGAATTTGATAAAATGTCTGACATTGATCGTACAGCAATCCATGAAGTTATGGAACAGGGAAGAGTGACAATTGCCAAGGCTGGAATTCATGCAAAGCTTAACGCCCGGTGTAGCGTTTTAGCTGCTGCTAACCCTGTCTATGGAAGGGTAAGTGTTTAAATTGAGGCATTGTTGGGGTTTTTTTTTTTTTTTTTTTTTTAATGATCCAAACTAGTGCTAACAGCACCATTTCCTATGAATTTGTACCCAAATAAAATCTCTAGTGTACTACTAAGATCATTTAAAATACCTTGATTCTATCGTCATTGTCATGGGTCAAGAAGAGTAGGTTATCAACATCAGCCACACTCGTTTCGCTTTTAGCTAACTTCAGTCTTGGCTGTGGTCCAGACATGAAGTCAACTAAAATCTGCATCTATCAAACTCTCCTTGCCCCATTCTACTGTACGGTTGTGACACCTAGCTGATGAGAAGGCTACGAAGGCTTGACATGTTCAATTACTACTGTTTATGCCGCATACTTTGTGTTCACTGGCCACAATTCATTGTAAATGCTGCTGTTCATTCTTGCTGCAACATATACTCTCTATAACTAGTTTTCCTCATGTGATATCTTTGTTGGTCCAGCCACACTTTGTTTTCTTCCAGATAATTTCATTTACAGTCATCGATCCAGACCCTCCTCTGGGTTGGAAAGAAAACAATGCGTAGACCAGCTTAAAACATAACTCTGATGCTGAGGTCATTGCCTTTTGTGGAGTTCATTGCTAAAGCAGAGATGGGCTAACACCAGTATCTGCTTCTGCAGTTAACCTTTACACCTGGTCAACATGTGTACGAGATTCAGTAAATTCGGTACTCGTGCAGAGTGATCCATGCTGAAATAATGTTATTATTTAAAAAGCCATTCTTAACATAGGGAGGGTTTTTTTTGTACTTTTAACCTAACAATTGAATAAAAAAACATATCAAAACTTTAATTAACCGTGGAAATACGATTTAAAAAATAGCCTGGATCACTCTCTGCATTAGCACCGTAAATTCTTTGGATGAAGCTGGCCCAACTGCTCTGGAGTGAATGCCAAAACCAGACAAGACTAGACTAATAAAATTATGACAGTGTGTACTTTTCTGGTTTGGGTAGCGTAAACATTTTTTTAAAATTTCCTGTTATTGGGGGGGGGGCTGTTGCATGTATACCTCATTATGTGTGTCTCTTTATCTCTATCCATGTAATTGTGATATTTAGTGTCTATGTATGGTCGTATTCATAATGTCATGTGTGTACGACCAAACGTTGACACGTTTTTTTTTTTTTTTTTTTTTTTTTTTTCTGGCTCTTGGCTTCATTGCTTGTAGCTGCAAAGAAACTGCATGCACAAAGTAGAAAGTCAGAGGCTTCTTTTAATTAATGCTTGGTTTTCTTTCTCAGTCTTGATGGTTCAACATTCTTTCTTATCGGCCGTTCTTAACTCTTTTTTTGTGTTTCTTTCTCGGGCGCATTCTTGCGCCAATCTCAACATGTCTGTTCCTACCCAAATCGAAACTAGACTGACTTGCATGTGAGAGAAAAGATATCTTCCCCCTTTCTTTCATGCTCTTCCTTTCTTTCTTTCCATGTTCTCTCTCACACATGCCCTAATGACCTATTTCAGGCGGCTATCATCGACCCCCAGCTACAGCAGCAAATTAACCCTTAAACTCTTCTTGCACTAACCAACCCTCAGTAAAATCACAATTTTTAAAATGCCGGCGCAACCCAGGATAGATTACATATCGCTATTAATCTATTTATTAAAATCAAAAATTCAACGGCATAAAATAAAACATTTTTTTAATATTAAATTCATCTAAATGTATTTCAGTTTAATAAACAGGTTGAGCATTTTTTGGTAATAGTTTAAAAATTTACTTTGTTACCTTTTGTAAAATATGTATTTCAATTTGTCAAATAAAAATTTTAGTTTAATTTGCTTTCAAAAATCCTTTCCAAGTACTTGTTTTTAGTTTTAAAAGCTATTCACATTTTTGTTTTGTCATAAAATTTTTAATTCAACCAAATGGTTATAAAATCAGTTATTTTTAATTAAGGTAATGTTTTAATCTTACAAAATTATTGGATGAAAATTACTTTCAAAACTTTCAGTCCTTATAAATATATGGACTTGCTAAAATTTTAAGCCAGAAAGGACTTTCAATTTAATAGTTTGTATATTTTTTCTTTTACTATTAACAAATTAAACGATCGTTTTTATAAAGAACTTAATTTTGTAATTATGTTTTCATAACAATTTCAAAAGATTGTTCTGTTGCATTTTTGATTTCAATATTTTATTCAAACAACTTAAGTCATGTACAGGTGAGAAAAACAGACTTTTTTTTTTTTTTTTTTTTTTTTTTTTTTACTAACTAGCAGGGAAACTTGATGTTTCCTGAGATTGAATGATGATCAACAAGATTCACATTCCCATATTTTTTATTGTTCCTATTTACAATGCCTCCCCACGAGACAGACACCAGGGTCGTTTTTTAACGTGGAGAAAAGAACAAAAATAAAAATTTTCTCAGTCGTGAGGGAGAACAAAAAATTGGAGATCAGCATCTGAAGAACAGATATTACACTTTGAATTTTTACTGTTATGAAAATCAAGGGATTTTTTTTTTTTTTTTTTTTTTTTTTTTTTTTTTTGTAACAATCAAATCGATTGATTGCTGGGTATAATTGGGGACCCATCGCGGCGCACTGGGAGGAAACTTCACATGCCTACTTAGTAACTTAGTCCACAATACATTGTAGAGAACCTGTTCATTTTATAAAATAATTTTTTATATATAATGGCTTGAATTAAACTTTAAAATGCAAAAGTCAAGTATCATGCTTCAATTGTGCTTTAAGCAAATATTCATTTTGAATGTGCCCCTGTCATATCAAAGAACCTACTGTTGATTTTGTATGTCGGGCCTTTTGGCTTGTGTGGTATGAAATTTCTCAAATGCACTTGTATTAGGTGTCCACTTTTGTCAAAATCGCCAGTTTCTTCTTTCATCTAATTATTTTGATTATCGATGTTACCGAAGACATTTTGATATAAAACTTAAGAATACTGCCAGGCACATAAGAGTACCTTGCTGTTTTTGAGTCCATAGGAAACAAACTCACAAAGTTCCTTTCATATAATAGTAGAGATATAGAAATTGTGCATTTTTCTGATTACATTTTCATGAAAGCCATTTTTTTTTCGGTTGCCAACTTTTCTCCTTAGTTCATGTTTTTCACTATACAGTATATAAATTATCAATTTTAACAATCCTGCTTTATTTCTGTTTAGATATCATACAGGATTACAATTTAATTCCATTTTAATATATATATTTTTTTTCTTCTGCAGTATGACCAATACAAAACCCCTATGGAAAACATTGGACTTCAAGATTCTTTGCTGTCTCGTTTTGATTTGCTGTTTATTGTTTTAGACAAAGTAAGTTTTCTTCGCTTTTAAATAATTTGAAAATAGGTTTTAATTTTTTTATTTTTTTTTTTTATTAAATCTCCTGGTTCTTAGGAGACATATACATTTAAGTACTCTGTTATATCTTGTGTGTGTGTATATATATATATATATATATATATACATATACACAAGGGGATATGATTAGTTAGAACATTCAAATAAGTTTTTGATTCAAGGAAAGACACCATTGAAATTTTCTTTTGATTCCATCTAGCGTCACTAGCAACAATTATCAGTTAGGTCCATAAAATAACTAAAATATGATTTTAAAAAATAATACAAAATTTTATTTTCAGAAAATAAAAATAAATCAAATGTGTTAAAGATATCTAAAGAAAACGGGTTTAGATTTCTTTTTTTTTTTTTTTTAATTTAAAATTATTAGCTTATATAAAGTTTTGCCTGTTTCTGATGGGCTAAAAAGTTTATTTTATGTATGTGTGGGTATATATATATAATGAGCAAACAGTTAATAAAACATGTTAAAAAACACTTTGAAAAAGAGTTAAAAACATATTTAATCTGAAAAGGAAACGTTTGATAAGTGGATAGTCCTTAATCCGCAGAGTTTTGAAGAAATACTTTCCTTCTCATCAGAGGGTAGGAATTAGCAAAATGCAGGATCGGATTTTGAATGCAAAAGTATTTGATGAAACAACAAGTAAGTCAAAGATCTTACTTGATAACAAAAAAGTGAAGCAGAGGGAATATGGTGAAGAAAAAGGTGATTACACGTGAATGGATAGTCTGGTGGGAGATAAATAATCCAGTGACGGTAAAATCCAAATATATAACTTCAAGAAAGTTAATTGAATTTCCATTTGCACAAGTAAAATACAATTAAAATCCCATAATTGGAAGGTGGTCCAAAATAATCCAAAGGGAGAAATCCATGGAATAATTCACAAAAATGTGTACAAGGGGAAAAAATTCCAATAATATTAATAAAAAAAAAAAATAAGATATGCTTTTCACTCTACTGCCGGGACATAAATATAAATAAGAAAGATCAGGGAGGAAGAGGAAAAAAAATTAAATAGTGATAGAATTAAATATAAGATAGAAAAACAAATGTCAAAATGACCCAGACAGGAAATATTAAAAGGCGTGAAAAAAATATATAGGGCAAAATAATATAGGTCAACTGAAATGTACAGGTCATCACTTAAAAAAATGTCAGCAAGAGTTAGAAGACACTAAATGAAAAATAAATTAATAAATAGAAAATAATAAATAAAATAAAAAAAATAAAAATTATTTAAGACTATGCCCTTTTTACTACAACAGCCAGGCCAAGAGAGTACAACAAAACAATTAAAAAATTACATAACTTATAAGCTCTATCTCCTATTTGGTTTTATCGAGCTTTTACATCTGGCTGAGATAACTTTATAAATATTAATTCTTTAATATTTATATTATACTTTAATTTTACCATCTTGGATCATTTTGGTAAATTTAATTGTAATTTTTATTTTACGTGTGTGTGTATGTGTGTGTGGCAATTCATAACTGACTACATAGCGCTACGCATGTATCAAGCACTATTGAAGTAAATACTGAAAATTTATGCATAAAATTATATCTTTGTATATTAATTTATTTGATTAAATAAAATAGTTATATAGTAAAGCTCTGATGATAGTAGCTCGAAACACATTCGTAGATTACTGTTATATAGGATTTCTAGAATTCAGACCTCGGACCATATGGTCGAGTGCGTTAACCATTACGCCGCAGAGTTCTAGATGACTTTGTTATTTTTATCACTTATAAACTCATGTCAATTTGTTGATTTTTTTTTTTATGATAATACATGGATAATCATGGAAAAATATTTTTCTTTTAGAAAATTGCCCACATTTTTTTGAATGTAAACAAATATAATTTATTATTTTACTTATAAAAACTAATCTACAAACACGTGTTTCGAGGTGCAATCTCTCATTAGCATAGTTTGACTGTTTCTACGATTCTAACCTCAGACCATATGTATTATGGTCGAGTGCATTAACTGTTACGCCACAAAGTCCTAGATTACTTTACATGTTATATACAAGGTGAGCCAAAAAAAATCAGGACATTCAATTGTTTTTCTGAGCATTTTACAGTCAACGTCGTGTGCCTTTGCAATAACGTCTTTTATACAAGATCGCGGGGCGTGAATTACTTTGAAAAAATGTTGTCGCAAAACTGACCCCTCCTTGGAAAAAACGGCCCAGTTATGGTCAAAGTATCGATGTTTTGACCAGTTTTTGGATATTTGTCGTCTGAGAGGTGGATCTTTCTAACGATACCAATTTTGTCAATGTTTGTTGCATGTGTCAAACCCGCACACATATTTTACCTTTTGTATATATATATAGATTATTTCTTTCAGATGGATCCTGAGAATGATCGTTGCATTTCCAACCACGTTCTGCGTATACACAGATATCGTACGCCAGGTGAACAAGATGGAGAAGGTAAGTTGTGAAACTATTAAGTGACTCTTAAAAACGGCCTTTGATCTGATGACCTAATAGTAAATCTGGTGAGTTTCGGAAGATGATTACAGAACAGGAGACTTTGTTGGTTTGGTAATATTGAAAGAATATGTGAGTTCCTGTGTTGAAAGAATTATGGTGGCATAATCAATTCGGTATGAGAAATCCAAGGAAAACCTTTAAGGAATTTATAAGAACAGATTTGAGACAAAGGGGATAGATACTTATCACTTTCTGCTATGTTTTCCTTGTCCTGGCCCTGTTACCTCAACTGCTCTATATCCATTAACCCAAGAACTCTTCAACATAGTCATATCAATGAAGTCTTGTGTACTGCCCATATTTGATCTCCTGAGGTCATCCAATCTAACTCAATATGAAAACTTAAATCATACATCCATTATATCGTTTATTTTTTGTGCATCTTCGCATTGCGTACACATACCTGATAGACTCTTCCAATCCAGTTATAACACTTGGCTTGTTAGTAATAGAACTTACTTCTTGACTTTTGCAATCAAACTAGCACCTGCTCTCTAGGTCCTGGATATGACCTTAAACTATATCCAGTGGTGAGGCCCCAGCTTTGGGGAGTGTGGAGCCACCCTTTAATTACCATTGCTCCCAGGTCCACTCTGACACGGAGTGGTAGTACCTATTAGGGTCCCAACTATGGGTTAAATAGAAAATGATTTGAAAACAACAAATATATTCTATTAAAAAAATTTCTTCAAAATCTTTGGATTCGGCATTAAATAACCCGAAAAGGGTTGATATGCTGTAAAACAAAAACTACCAACCAACCCTGTTCTCTAATGGTATCACCAAGGTAACAAAAAAATTTGAACAACCTCAATAGTTTCACTATCCAAATATTCTTTCTCCATTGCCTTAAACTTCTTGCATACAAACTAGTTATCCTCTCTCAACAACCTGTAATTCTACTGCACTTTTTGTACACATATTGTTACAATTACCGCAATAAATGAAGAAACCCAAAAGGGCAGTTGAAGCATTATTTTAGCCTTGGACAATCACATAAATGGTTTCGATAATGCTAGTCTTTCCACCACTCTCATCCCTTCACTCGATTTGTATCAGATAGGGATGCAGCCTCAATTAAGGAAATTACTTCTGTGGAAAATTGGTCGTATTTCATTAGAAGCTTGTGCCGAAGGTCAAAGATTGCAGGGTTTCTTCAAAGATTTATTGACTTGTGTTGTCCAAGAAACTCTGAGGGGCAAATCTGCTAGAATGATTGAGAAAAATTGTTAAATATAACTTATTTAATTTTAATTCAGTTCAAGTCTTTGGAAATCAAGGGGCTCTTCTTCCTGGGTCTAATTCTTGATCTCTTTCTCTCTCTCATATATATATATATATATATGAGAGAGAGAAATACCTTGATATTCAAATATTCCAGTAAAGTTCTCCTTTACCTCTCAAATACAGAGTTCCTATTTACAATGCCTCCCCACGGGACAGTTAAACACTAGGGTCGTTTTTTAACGTGGAAAAAAGGAAAAAACATTTTAAATTGTCTCCGTCAGAGAACAAGAAATTGAAGTGCAGCATCTCAAGAACAGATGGTATTTATTTGCTTCCCCACGAAAGCAGATTAGACACAAGGTAGTTTTATTTTTAATGTGGGTGGGGGGTGGGGTCTCCTTCCAAAAGGGTGCACTCTGGCAGTGTCCAAATAAATAGTAATTGTCTCTGAAGGGTTTCTCCTACATTAACCCAGGACCAATTACTTAAGTGATGTATCAGAACAGATACTACACTTTGATCATGGCCCGAAGGCCAAGAAGTCTTCACTTATGGGATTAACAGTTAGTAAAGAATTTGAGAACATAATTTTTCTGTCCACAGTTGACAATATTATATTACAATGTTATCTTTCTTGTAGTCTCTTGGTTTTAATTGATTCTAAGACCATTCCTCATGTCTGGTGAAGTATCCAGATTCGTGCTTTTCTTTTTCTTTTTTTTTTTTTTACATAGGCATCACCACATTATCAAGGATAAGGGTTAAAGAGTGTACAGTAGAAATTGGACAATATAGTAATCGTTAGTAATAAGAATTTGGTAAATTTGATAACTTATATGGAACGGCTCATCAAGAACTTATTTACGTTAGACTTTAAGACAACCATATTGTAGTCAGTCGGAAAGCAGAAAAACGGAAGACAATTCCACAGGCGTGCAGTTCTAAGAAAGAAGCTTTGTTCATGGAATCTACGTTTAGGTTTAGGCACAGATAAAGAGTGGGGGGAATTATTGATAGTGTTTACAGCTAGACGTGTGTTTCTTGAGGCAACGTCATTTGGAGAAGGTGCAATACAATCATCAAAAGATAAGTGTTTCATTATTTCTAGTCGCCACTTTGAAAAATCGCTCGCAAATGCAACTATTTTACTCGCAATGTAGAGCCCTGTTGAGTTATGTGAAAGTAATACATAGCAAAAACTACTCGCGATTATACGCTGAAGAAAGCTTATAAGATAAACTTTATCTTCAGAACATGTTAGACATTTAATGGAGATCATGTGAAATACGACGTTAAAGATAAAGTAACTGAGCGTTTCATTGTCAACATTTTAGAAAGCTTAAAGAAGTTTGAAGGATAAATTTGTTTGCGGCAATAAACTAGACTTGTGCGTGAAAGGGCTTTCTAAGGCATAAGCATAACACTGTGATGGAATGAGGAAGTTAAAACTTGTATCTTAAAAGTAGAAACAATGGATACAGGCAAAGAAAACCTTTTGTAGACAAAGGACTTGTCAAAGATGCCTGTGGAGAGGGTAATATAATTATACAGTACACGATCTTAATTTAAATATATATTTTTCTTTTGTGTGCAGCTCTTCCATTTGGAAGCAGTGTTGATCTTTTGGCTACGAAGGATCTTGGAGAAGAGAACAAGGAGGATGAAGAAGACACACCAATTTACCAAAAGTATGATAACTTATTGCAAGGTGGCAAAAACCGCAAAACGTAAGTACTTATCTTTTAAAAAAAATTTTCATAAGTAAAGTTTAAAAAAAAAAATGTAAAATTAAGAAACAATGGATTAGTTCGTCTTTTTTTTATCTAGAATAGATGGAGGGGTTTAAATTCACTTAAAAATGATTTTCTTTTTTTATGACAAGTTTTTTGGGGCAGTCTCATGTACGTACACAGATGTATACAAATTTTTGTTGTGTGGGATGGACAAGCATTGAAATACATCTCTGCCACAAACAATAATGAACTAAACATGCTAATGACATGACCCCCCCCCCCATGCTTATAACTATGCGGATATGAGTACACTTAAATTGTAAAATATGCACTTAATGCAGATCTCTGGCTCTCTAGGATCTCTGGCTCTCTAGGCATAAAAGGACCTTAAAATTGTTGACACTGCCATCAAACCAAACCAATCATTTTTGCTTTGTCAAAAATTTGACAAATTTTCTAAATATTTGAACAATTAAACCCATAAATTGTTGAATTATTCAGACTACTGTTCTTTTGGATGTTGGTCGCACATTATGAACAATATAACCTGCGAGCATCCTAGTATACATTTTGTCAAACTTTGTGAATCCGTATAAAATTTTAAAATTGATTTCTTCGTTTAATCCACTAGTTATACTGTTCCCATTCCGGCAGCTATGACCGAATAGAAGTAGGGTTTAACCTTCAACCTCTAAAAGACTATCTTTAGGACTTTTATCCATTGGACCCTAGGCAGTAGTTAAAATAATCCCAAAAAATACAAATATAAATCTTCATCTAAAAAATTATGAACATTATATTTTTGTTCTAAATTAAAACTTGTTTTTAAAATGAAAAGAAATGTAAAAATATTTGTTTATATTTGTTTTAGTGAACGTATTGTAACTTCCCAGTTTATGAGGAAATATATTCATGTTGCAAAAGCGTTGAAGCCTGTGTTGACCACTGAAGCAGCAGAATTTATCTCTGATGAGTATGCTAAACTAAGGAGTCAGGACAGCATGCATGGAGATGCCAGCTTGGCCAGGGTAAGTTACAATCAGCATCCAACTCTTATAAAGACCAGTCAGTTGCAGTCAGCTAACATACTTCCAACTTATGGCGTACTGCTACTGGAAGCGGTAACAAGGCAAATCAGTTCCTTCACCTTTATTGTTCTTCAACGTTTCTATTGTGAAGCAATTTATTGAAATAAAAATATAAGAAACGGTCGTTATTGAAAAATATACAATAAAAATTTTTAAAAATTATACAGATTGTCAAGAATCGGCAGCACAATCCACAGCTACAACACCGGTGCTGTTAACTTTGTGTGACCGGCCAATTTTCTCGATTTGGCGAACAGTGGCTAAGCTTGACCGTTAACAGGAAGGAATACTAACCTGACTAACCTATTCAGAATAAAAGTTGGATTATAGTCAGCTAACATACTTCCTAACTTTCAGTGTGGCTGGTTCTGAGAGCGGTGACAAGGCAAATAAGTTCCATCACTTTTATTTGAAATAAAATATAACAAAAGGATATCATTGGAAAGTATAAAATCAAAATTAATAAAATTAGACATATTAAAAATAACACAATCTTTATTTGCACTTTTAATAACAGAATTCAAAGAATAAATTTATATTTTATTTGAAATTTTATAAGAAATATGTTAATATAAAATTATAAAAATGTATTTTTTTTTTATTTTAAAAATAAGTTTTTTTTGTTTTTTTTTGTTTTTTTTTTTTAAATTTATTTATAATTTATATAATAGATATATGTTCATGAAAGTACTAAAATAAAATTCCATAACGGGTACGTACAATATGACTTATTTCAATATTTTCAGTTTTTAATGTCTTCATTAAACTGTACACGTACCAATGGCATAAATATACACAAAATAAACAAAATTTCAAACATCATTAATAAATGTATTCAATACATAATATTCCCAAAATAGTTTAACCCTATGATGGTATTTTTGCACACATTGCCTACGAGGTGCGTGAATTTTTTCATATCACATAAAATCAGATCTAGGGTCTTAGAAAAAGCATTTTTCAATCAAAAATCAATACAAACGTTCGAACATGGGTTTCATTCATTGATTAGTGCAGTTAAGGCAAAGAAGAATCCCATAGTCCTTGGAGACACCATTGTTGCAGTTGTTTGTAATAGAAAACTAGGTGTTAGCATAGCCTAAGGGTTAAAAATATTTTTTAAAGTGTTTTCAATAATTCTTTTTAAAAAAGTTAATAAATTAAACTATTTTTATTATTAAAATCCTTTTGAGATGAGGAATTTATTTGTGGACTTCATCTTCTAGTTGTTGTTTCACAATGTTTCGGGCCAACTATTCGTCTGACCTTCTGCAGGTGGTAAATCGTGACTGGATAAAAATCTTCAATCTCTTAACTGTATCCTCAGTAATTATTGCCTTCCATAATTGTCATCTCGCTATGTTTTGGCCAACTAAGCCTCTGGCCGACTTTGGGTAGCATTGAAACCACTATCTTCAGACAATGCTCAAGTGGAACTCTAAAGATTTAATGTCTCTATCCACTGCGCCACATTTACCACCTGACGAAGGCCAGAGGAATAATGAGCCAAAACGTAAAACAACAACTAGATGAGGATAATAGTCTGCGAATAAATTAAAATAAATTAAACTGATTTCAATAATTTTTAATTAAAATAAAACCAACAAAAAAATTTCCAATGATTATTAAATATAAAAAAAATAACAATCAGAAAAATGTAATAAAAAAAAAAAAAGTGTAAGCAAAGAGGAGTTATAGGCAGACGGTAGAGAAAAAAAAGCAAAAGAACTGATTTGCCTTGTTACTGCTTTTGGAAGCCCTACGAGGGAAGTTAGGAAATATGTTAGCTTACTATAACTGACCAATGACTGTGAGCTGGTCTCATCAAATTTATTCCAATGAGTGCTAATTTCTTTAGTATGTGCTATATATGTATGTGTTTAGGGCAGCTTTTGTTTTGATAATCTCATGTAAAATGAATAAATGTACAACCTAGATCAAAATGTTTGCTCTAATGGATTATATAAAGGGTATTTGTCAGGGTGTATGTGTGTTTGTATATCAAGCTAAAAGTTAAAAAAAAAAAACTACAAAACAAGCACCCACAAAGTTAGTATATTCTTGATCAGCGTTGCTCTGGATGAATATCTAAAATTTAGAAAAAACATTCATTCTCTGGAAGCACTGTGTGGGGAATTAAACAGCAAGATGTCTGTTCACATAACACTTCAATTTCTGCATATTAAAACAGTTAGGAAAGCAGAAGATAGGGCGGGAATTTCAAAGTCTAGCAGTTTGTGAGAAGAAACTTATGAGTAGATGGCTTTCCAGCATCAGGGAACCTCGAGAATGAGAGGCGGGATTTTGCTGCTTGTCTGATTAATTGATGGTATTTACATTGAGTGGGTTCAAGTGCTATGAATTTGTCAGAGCACATTATATAAAAATACTTATAAAACAAATGCAGATTGAAGCAAACGGTGATGGGGGCGAGGTTGAAGCTTTTTTTTTTTTTTTTTTTTTTTTTTTTTTTTGTTAATTTGGGATCATTGATATATATTATGATTAGGGCTACGACAAGAGAATATTCTTTCCATTATTTTGATTCTCGATTATATATCAGTTAATATCTTGTGTTTTTAGATAGTGATGTGGTTCTCGATTCATTAACTGTGTTGGATATATACTCGAGGGTCAAAACAATGAAAAGAATATTCTCTTGTCATAGTCTTAATTATGATTCATAAGAATTACAACATTTCTTATAAGAATTATAACTTTTGTTTAATATTTTTGTCAACAGGATGTTACTACTCAAAATATGAAGGAAAAAAAATTTATGTAGTTTCGTTTTCTCTTTTCTTGCTTCATTCTAGACTCAGCCAGTTACTGCTCGTTCCCTGGAAACTATGATTCGTCTATCCACAGCACATGCCAAATGCCGTCTCTCCAAAACAGTTGACCTTGAAGATGCTCAAGCTGCTGTTGAGCTGATTGAATTTGCCTACTTCAAAAGGGTATTTAAAAGATTTAAACCTTTTTCATGATTTTCTAGAACAGAACTTTGTCAAATGGTTATCGATAAAGATAAATGGACGGCGAAACTTCTCTACAAATTTTCATATATGAAAGCACAAGCGAACAAAAAGTTTTTTTTTTTTTTTTTTTTTTTTAGTTGAGGGAATTCTTGTACAAGTGCTGAATATTTAAGACAAGACATTGTAAACAATATCAAAAAAGATTTTAAAAAAAAAATTACACCAAACACAGATCTACTAACTTATTGAAGCTACGATTTTTATTTTCACAAAAGCTAGCTTATCACCCAACACACAATTTCGAAATGATCACTTAACTTTTTGATGGTTTACTTCTGAAAGTTTTTTTTTTTTTTTTTTTTTTTTTTAAGACTTAGCCTAATGATAAACTTCAAACTAAGTGTTAGTGATAGATTTTTTTATTTTTTAAAAAATTTTTTCACACATCCTTGGAAGACAGCTTCTTTTTCTCTCTCCACCCCCGGTACTTGGGAGTTACCACTTATCAAGGATTGAAGGTCACTCGAGGATAAGGATTAATGATAGTGTAGTAATAACTTGTGGTGTAAATTCGGTAGATTAGATTATTTATGAGGACGGCTTAACAGGAATTTGTTTACATTAGATTTGAAGGCTACCATGTTGTATTCCACTTGGAAGCATGCCAGCGGAACAGTGTCCCAAAGGTAAGCAGTTCTGGGAAAGCTTTGTTCATGGAATCTGCGTTTATATTTAGACACAGATAAGAATGGGAGATCAGCTTTGAATGAAATAAAATTTAAGCATGTTGAAAGTATATAGATTGATAAATACTTCAAATACTGCATTTGGTAGAAGTTATTTGTTTTGTCTCCATTCTGCATTTTCATTAAATTTTTATAGTGATTCAAATTTATGAATTAAGTTATTTCTCTTGCATCATATCTCTTGATTGTTTGTTTTTGCTTTTTATTCTATATCTAAAATTTTATTAAGTCTTTGAGAAATTATTTGAAAATTTCTTTTTTAGGTTTTAACCAGAGAAAGAACTAAGAAACCCAGATCTGATGATGAAACTGAAGAAAGCGAGGATGAAGATGGAGATGAAGAGAAAACTGCCCAGAAAAGGTTTTGGTCATTCAATTTCAGTAGAATTTATTTAACTCTTTATGACCTGTAGTATGATGTAGATGATTAAAAAAATATTTAATTTTAGATGGCGGCATACTGAATGTAAGCAATGGACAGTTGGTATCTGGCATCTACCCAGATACTGAACTAATACATACAAGGCGTGTTTGAATCAGTTTCCACTTTATTTATGCCATTGGTACATGTACAGTTTAATGAAGACATTAAAAACTGAAAATATTGAAATAAGTCATATTGTACGTACCCGTTATGGAATTAAGTTCTCCGGAAAAAAAAATTCACTTAATTTGATAAAGTGTTTTTTACTGCAGAAAAACAATTTATGACATGGAATAAAAGGTAGCCATGTTTCAGTTTTTAGACCACAAGGAAAGAAGAAAAGCTATTATTGTTTTGGGGGGGTCAGTGCTTTAGACTAAGTTATTTCCCTGTAGCATCCCACTCCCCTTCCTCATTGTCTAAAAATTTATGCATGGCTACATTCAACTAGCTGTCATAGAAAATTGTTTTTCTGTTGTAAAAAAAACAAAAAAACAAATCAAATACAGTGAAATTTTTTTTTTTTTCCGGAGAACTTCATTCCATAATGGGTACATGCAATATAACTTTTTATTTTCTTTCAATATTTTCATTTTTTTAATGTCTTGATTAAACTGTACAAGTGCCATGCCGTTATGTGTATTTACGACTGAACAAATTAGTTCAACCAGGTCATAAAGGGTTAATATTGCTTTCTAAATCACAACTTGCTATATAACATCACATAATAAAGATAATTTACATTGAACCCATTAAAGCACCAGTGTTGTTTATATATACAGCACAATCATGTTGATACACCGGTTCTTGCCAGATCACCAAAGTTAAGCAACGTTGAGTATGGCCAGTACCAGATGGGTGACTATTTGGGAAGGCAAGGCGCTGTATGTACCACGAGGTAAAATATCAAGTTGAGAAACTGGCGCGGTCTATCCTTCTCTCGATGGTAGATGGGACTCTTAAGCTGTGGTGGGCACCTCATCTAGTGAATGCGGCACAATAAAAAAAAAAAAATATATACCCTTGATAGCCCTGGCGAAGCATAAGTATTCAGCTACTGATGGGATTTGAATTACAATAAAAACTTTTGTAATGAATTCAATCTCAAAAACCGGTTCTACGCATGTGTCAGATGATGTCATGACCTGATTTACTTTAAATAGTTGAAAAACTGAGTAAATTTCATGTACGTCGCGTTAGCTCAGTTGGTTAGCGTGTTGGTTTGTTATCTAAACATTTTGGGTTCAAATCGTGGTGTGAGATGTCTTTTTTTTTTTTTTTTTTTTCTTTTTTTTTTTTAATTTAAATATTGAACCAGTGTTATTTTAGCCATTTTTCACGTAATGTTCGTTTTTCTGTTTTTTTTTTTTTTTTTTTTTTTTTTACTTCGCTTACCACCCCGGACCACACACCCCAAAACACCCGGGTACCCACCGATTTTTTTTTTAATTTTAATATTGAAACAGGCTTATTTAAGCCATTTTTCACGTGTTCATTTTTCTGTTTTCTTTTTCCGATTTTTACATTTAACATCGTTCGTTTGCCTTACGTTAGTTTTTTTTTTGTGTTTTTATGTTTTGATTATAGAATGAAGAATAGGTGGCTTATTTATATATCTATATCCTGCTTTAAGAACAGGAGTATGCTCTACCAGGGTAATTCCAAAAGTAAGACCTATTTTTTAACTAAAAAAAAAAACTGAAACTCTGAAGAGCTACGAAGACGGGAGTGGTACCTTTTAAAACCAACCTTTTGTGTTCCAGAATTTATTTTTTCTGCATAGTCACCACCATTTTCGATGTGCTTTTGATACCACAGTCATAAAAGTTCAGAGCGTGCTTTGTCACTCGCATGTTGCCACTTTGAAGTTGATGAACCCATCTCCTAACTATGCTGATATCAACTGTATTGATTTCGTAAATGTTATTCAGTGCAATTTTTTCTGCATGGAGAAATTCATTGACACATCTCTGCTTCTGATATGCATCATGATGGTTGCTTTCACACTGTCTATATATATCTGCAACAAAGATGAAACTTCCATGTCACAAATGCATAAGTTCAGTCATCATAACAATATAATTTGCAATCCCCTGTGATCTATTACATTCAGGCAGAATGAAAAATAGTTGATGTTATGCAAGTTTTTTTTTCTCCTGTTCACCCCTAACAAGGGATATCGCCACTTGGGCATAAGGTGCTACTATTTAGGACCATGCCTAGTAAAGATTAACAAGATGTTGGTTTCTGTTACATTTAAACTTCTGTATATCGGTACAGTTGAGTAGCAGGAAGGGAATTCTAAAGTCTAGTTGTTCAAGAGGAAGAAACTCTTAGAGTAGAAAGCTTTCTGGCATTTAGGGATCTCAACTGTGAAGGAGTGTGATTTTGTTGCTAAGCGGGGTTTGTCGAGGATATGTACATCGAGGGGCGGGGGCACAAGTGCAACAAGCTCATCAGAGCACATTCCATTAAAATATTTGTAAAACAGGCACAGAGATGCAACATTGCGGCGATGGGACAGGGGTTGGAGCTTAAATGGTGCTTAGCATTTATTTCCATTAATGTTGGTTCTTATAATATTTATCTTTGAAACTTTTATTAAATAAAGATCTCTCGGAATTACGTAACTTTTCAACACAGTTGACCTCACATAAGCTTTTTTTCTCTCTCTCTCTCTCTCAGAATGAACATTGAAAGTTTTTGGGAGGCCCTCAAGAACATTGTCATTAATTTTAACATTTTAAAATTAACTTTTTTCTCTTCCCCTGATAAGCTTTTTATTTTATTTTTATCTATTTTTTTTTTTTTTTTTTTTTTTTTTTTCAAGAAAAATTGAAACCTCGCAGCGTAAACCACAAAGGAAACAAGGTGATGAAGGCTATGATCCTTACGATTTTGAGAAAGGAGATGGCAAAAGCAAGCCGGCTGATAAAGATACACCAGGTGAGTTTTTTTTTTTTTTTATATATATATATATATATATACAAATTACAATTTCTGAGAAAAGAGCAGAAATCCTCTATTCTATAGTAAAAGGCAATATGTATTTGTATCTATAAATATCCATCCCATTATGCAAAAAGAGTTTTAAAGCCGGACGAAACCATTTAAAGTCTTTATAGGAAGGAAGAAAGCATCTGGAATGAAATCTTTCAATTTTCTTTCCATAACAAGACATTTTTGTGAACAGTGTTTAAATGTATGCATGTTTGTATATCTGTCTAAAACTTTCATCAGAGGCGACAAATTTTCACAAGTTTATCGGTTTGAAGCTTGACCGTTCAGCTAAAAGAATTGGTTAAAACATTAATTCATTCATCCTCAACTGGGCATTTTTCTACAAAGAGGGGGGGGGGGACGACGACTTTTCTTCTATCTTATCTTAGTCTCACTTGGAACTATAGACTCAATGCCTTTATCCACTGTACCATGGGCCCCAAAGGGCAATCTAGGTTGGATTTTATGGTCTTATAAATCCAATTTTGTGTTTTTTACCTGATCTTCCATTTTTGGGTCCGTACCGAATGGTATCATACTTATTTTTATTTTACTATGGAGATAAGTCTGCAAAATAAAATTAATGCACATATGAAGCCTGATCTCAAAGGACTTCAAAAAATAAAATGCTGAAGAAAAGTAACCCACTTTAAAAACGAGAGTAAACTCTGAATTTCTTTGGACAGTTTTTAATAAAATAAGGGAAGTAACTGTTTTCCAAATGTCCTGAACTTTAAAAAAAAAAAAAAGAAAGAATCCATATTCTGCTTGTTCCTTCCTTAGTCAGTCTGTATATTACTCTGAAAAATTTTGAAGGTCAAACTGATTCAAAAAGACAATTTGCGAAATTGTTTTTTTTTTAACTCTGTTTAACCTTCAAAAAAATTTTTGATTTTTTAATCATTGACATCTTTTTGAAGGTCAAGCTGGCAACCCTGGACAAGAATATGAGAAGGATCTTCCTTTGTAGCTTCGGTTTCAAATATCAATATAAGAATATTTGATCACTGTTGTCAAAAAGGAACTCGTAATTTTGACGTGCAGCAGTTCTTCACCAAAGGAAGAATTATTAAAGATTCTCTTACAATGTAGTTTTATTTGTGTTGACCTATGTAGCACAATATTACTATCTGAGTATTTATTAGTACTTATTTATCTCATTTGGGTCGGTTCTATATTTAAAATACAATAGACACTATTTTCAAAGAAATAAACTTGTGTTTGCTGCATGTTTTTCTGTCCTCCAAACTTTTTTTGCTATCCAGAAAAATGACTTTATCAAAACATATTTGTTTATATAATGTATTTTTCATCCTATGGAATTTCTATGGGACCTGCTAGTATATATCGTTTTGCTTATTCTAAATATTTTCTACAATTTTCAGATGTGGAAACTGCCACCAAAAAACGGCGAACTGATGATGGTCCAGAAACTGCAACAGAAACAACTATTGCTGAAGAAAGGTTTGTTTGCTTTGAAATTAATAGCTGTCTTTATTTACAAGGTTCAAATTTAAATTTTTTTTTTTTTTTTTTTTTTTTTTTTTTTTTTACAGTATGTGGAGATGTGTGCGAAAAGGAGGACTAAATTGTTTTTTATAACATTGTACACCTTTTTTTTTTTCTTCCTTTTTTTTTCCTTTTTCTTCCTTTTTTTTCCTTTTTCCTTTTCTTTCCTTTTTTTTCCTTTTTCCTTTTTTTTTCCTTTTTCCTTTTTTTTCCTTTTTTTCCTTTTTTCTTTTTTTCCTTTTTCTTTTTTTTCTCCTTTTTTTTCCTTTTCCTTTTTTTCCTTTTCCTTTTTTTCCTTTTCCTTTTTTTCCTTTTCCTTTTTTTCCTTTTCCTTTTTTTCCTTTTCCTTTTTTTCCTTTTCCTTTTTTTCCTTTTCCTTTTTTCCTTTTTTTTCCTTTTTTTTTTTCCTTTTTTTTTTTCCTTTTTTTCCCTTTTTTTCCCTTTTTTTCCTTTTTTTCCCCCTTTTTTTTCCCCTTTTTCCCCCTTTTTTTCCCCTTTTTCCCCCTTTTTTCCCCTTTTTCCCCCTTTTTTCCCCTTTTTCCCCCTTTTTTTTCCCCTTTTTCCCCCTTTTTTTTCCCCTTTTTCCCCCTTTTTTTTCCCCTTTTTCCCCCTTTTTTTTCCCCTTTTTCCCCCTTTTTTTTCCCCTTTTTCCCCCTTTTTTTCCCCTTTTTCCCCCTTTTTTTCCCCTTTTTCCCCCTTTTTTTCCCTTTTTTTTCCCTTTCCCCTTTCCTTTTTTTTTCCTTTTTTTCTTTTTTTTTCCTTTTTTTTTTTTACGGTGTTAACATGTTAATAAGACCCAACATGTAGTAGACTCTGTCACACAGAAACAGAAAAAAAAAGTAAAAAAAACTCGACACCCTTAAAAGCCTTTATATCCAGTATTTCCCACAACACATTTTTCTAAATATTTAAACAATTCCTTTCTCCTTTTCCAGCCGAATGTGATTTTTACCTCTGCTCTGACGCCACTTTTTCGAACACTTGTGTCCTTTTTATCTCTGCTGTGATGTTACAATATTAAAAGAATGTATGAGAGTTCTTGTGTTAGAACAGTCTATGTAGTAGGATCAAGAAAGATAACCGGCCAAAAAATAAGGACGAATGTGAGAGAAAGAAAGACAAATAACCACCTGGCCAGATGAGTTAGTTTAAAAATCAGTTTCTAAAAAGATATCCAACACATGCCAGCATGTAAAATGGGCGTTAAACCGAATATGATGTACAAATAAGTAATAGTCTACTTTGCTGATGTCGTATGAATATGTCGATAATTATATCAAAAATTGGATCAATTATATTTGAGGTACTCCAAAATAAGCAACCAAAAAGACATTGTTACCTTGACACATCTTTTACTTCTGATTAATATGCACACTTGCCATCAATCACAGTAGTTTTGTTTACGAGCACGTTTTGTTATGTAAACTTTGGAGATTTATAAAGAGGTTTTGGCTAGAAGCAAAGTGTAGTATCTGTTTTGATATTTCAAAATGTAAAATTTATTTATGATACAAGCCCGGTTGTTTGGATGTGTGTGTTGATCAAAAAAAAAAGAATGTGGTAGTAGGTAGGCAGGCTCGAACCCGTACCACGAAGGAGGAAAAGAAAGTGGCGGGGGGAAAAAAGTGTGATGTGTTAGCTGTTACGCTCACCGCCAACCTGGAGGTGACGTAGGTTTAGATTAAGGCTAGATAATCAAAGAGGCGATGATTTTCGAAAATATCAGTGAAAAAGCCCCCCCCCCCTTACTTGTAGAAAAGTGCCCAGTTGAGGGTGAAAGAATTAATGCTTTTAGCCAATTTTTTTATATTTGTCATCTGAAGGGTCTCTCTTCAAAATGATACCGATCTTGTGAAAATCCCTAGCCTCTGTCGAAAGTTTTAGGCAGACATACATACATTTAAGCAGATAGGTGAGATTTATATTATAAATTGACAAAAACAAGCAAAAAAAAAAAAAATAAGCAAATCGTTTTGGAATAAACCAAGATGCATCTTGGTGGATTTATTAACTTTTTTTTCTTTTAGGTAGTAAGTTTTTATATTATAAACAATTGCATTTTTGTTTTCTTGACTTCACTAAATACTTTTTTGAAAGCAAAAACACTTGATACTTGTGGGCACATAATTCTTTAGGTCTAGAGAAGTCTTTATATTTATTTATTTATTTTTTTTTCCTCACCTCTTATAAATTTTTTTTTTTCTTTTTTTTTAACCAGGTTGAAAATCTTCAAAACTTCTCTATTTGAAGTGTTCAAGACAGAGCGATCACAGTCTGTAGTGTTGGACAAAATTCGTGAATTTGTCAACAAGCAACATTCTGATGCTCCATTTGCTGAGAATGAACTAATGGCTGCCATAAATAAGATGATGGATGATAATCAGATCATGTTGGCAGACAATGTTGTTTTCCTCATTTAAACTCCCATCAATTTTAGGCACGTGTACAGACGCTTCTATCAGGCATGTTAAAGCCCGATTTTTATGCAATTTAAGTTTATAAGTAGTAAGTAAAAGAGAAAAAATGATTAAAAATAAATTTTTTATGTTAAAGCTATACAACTTAGTTTTCATCTGAATTCATTCCAAAGAAAATTAAAATCTGTTTCTGGTATAAAATAAGTTTAAAAAAAAAAAAAAAAAAATACGAGCCCAACACTTTTTTTTTTTTTCTTTGACTAACAATATTTTGTTTTGTAAATTGATCTTCTCTTTATGAAATTATAGGTCATAACATTGTATCTATTAAAAATTTCACTTTTTTTTTTTTTTTTTTTTTAATAGAAAATTTAAACTTTTATTTCTCATTTCCAACCATCTCATTTGCATAATCATCATGAAGTTAATTTTGATGGACATTGTAAGTTGAATCTACTGCAAGTACAAATAAAAAAAAATAAATAAACTGAATAAATTTTATAAATCTTAATTTTTGTTTGTCTTCTCTGAATGGACTTGCAACATACATTCATTTAATACAGAAATTGTTGTGTTGTATTAATATGCAATATTTATAAACATTATACACAAGTGCTCACCCTCCATCAAAAATGACTAGAATAAATTATGCTCTGTTAGTGTTCACATTAGCTATTTATCAAGATAGATTACTAAAATATTAAATCAATTGTTAGTGCAATGTGTTGGTTACATTTTAACGCAGAGGCAACGCTGTGTATAAAAATCTTGCAAAGAAACAAAGGAAAGAAATCCAATAAAAGTTTTTTCCAGTTAAAAGAAAAGACATTCATTACCGCTCGTTTCCACATCAAATTGCCTGACAATCAGAGACAATATTGTTGCATTCCTGCTTTTCCCCTTGGGTTAATTAAGTTTCTTATTCTGCAGTCTACTGTATACACTCGGAAAATAAGTTTTTGTTATGCCGCAACGTTAGAAAAAAAGTCTTCAGTATTCGTGCTTAAGTCTTTCCACTGTATGCTTTTGTTTTTGTTTTTTCCTGCTTTTCTTTTCTCTTCGATCTCGTGATATCATGCTCGCATCATAGCTTGGTCACTTGCATACATGTCAGTGGCTTTGTTACATTATTTTCATGTATAAATTATAATTTCTAATGACTTGATAGAAAATAAAAACAGTTAACTTTTTATTGTAGTGGAGAATCTCTTTAATTTATTTCAAACCTGGGGAGGTCTTTCCTGGTCATAAGATAGGCTTAAATCACAGGACGCAAGGGCTGGACAATAGGGAGGGTGGAGAACAGTCTTGATGCCTAATGACAACGTCTGTCTTTCTGATCTTCTCTGAGCACTCTTGGGACAAACTTTTCATACTGACATCAAACTGTGCACTTATTGTTTCTATAGACACATAACGGTCTTTGTCTATGAAATTCTTTAATTGGCCAATCAACTCTGGTGTTATGAATTCTTTACTCCTCTTACACTTCTCCTCATTCTTCTGAGTCCCTGCCTTCCTTATGCCACTCAAAAAGTGATGCTTGATTTATGCAAGATGGCCCAAAAGCAGTCTGAAGCATTCTATATGTCCCTGTGGCATTTTGTTTCCAAGTTTAAAACAATTTTATTGCATATCACTTCTAAAGTATCCTCACATCCAGATTGCATTTTTATATTCACCAGCTGTGACAATCGGGCTTTAGTAAGATGTATTCCTGTTCCTGCTGCAGCTGTTCATTTAAACCTGAAATCTTAAAAATTGGTCAGTCATCTCATGAGATATATAGCAATAACATACTGAATTTTCAAAAGTCTACAACAATTTTAAATGCCTTGTCTAAAAAATTCTAGAAATCTCTTGAAGCACCTCATAAGTTTATGGATTGATAACTTAATTCATATTACATACTTTTCTATTCAGTATAATAGTTACTGAGTGTCTAATGGAAAATTGGAGTGGATAAAGCAATATTAAAAGTCTGTCGATGCATAAATATATAAACTTCATTTATGACTTGATAGAACACACGAGTAAAGAAAAGGAGTTTAAAGGGTCTAAGATGAAGAAAGAGTTTTGTCCGTATCTGTGAATTTGTGAGTTTGTAAGACTGTTTATTAGCTGACTGTTTTCGAAAGCTATTTTCATTAATAATTCATTTTCTACCTTAGTTTTTCTTAATTTTTGGAGATGTTCATTACTGTGACATAATTCAGTAGATACCATTGGTTTCACTTAAAATTCAATTTTTAAATTTTGCTACAATAACGAAGAACCAAAGTTAGTCCTTGCTTCTACTGTTGCATGTGATGTTATCCACCCCAACCCAGGCACCACTGGGTAACCCTACTAGTAGATATCAATAGGAGTAAGATTATTTGTTTAAAAATGCTTCATTTTCGTTGTTATCCAAAACATGACTATTTTTGTTGTTGTAATCTTTAATCGCTTTTAGTGCTGGGTATTTTATGACCTTTGTCATCCGACCTTCTTGTTTTGCTCCACTTTTCAGTCAAAATTTGTTACGAAACGCAAGAAAATTCTCAAATATTATAATTTTCCAGTAGCACAGATAAAGGTCATAAAAAGAGACTGAATAGTCCAAAAGGTTAAAGGTCAGATGACAGAATTCTATAGAAAATTATTTGGAGTTTCATTCAAAGAGTTCTTCATCTGTGGGACTCATTACTATTATACTGTTTCTCTGCAGATTACAACATGGCCGTCCGTTCTCACTCAAAATGAACTTTATTTATTTTTTATTTTTTTCAAGTCGCAATATTTTCTATTTTATTTTTCATTTTTTTTTTTTTTTTTTTTTTTTTTTATATATGTCTATCTTTTTATCTCGGCAGATAAATTTACTCAGATTTGTTTCCCCGGTAGTCTTGTAATTGTGAAACCTCTGGTTTGGGATGGAAAGTACGGGGGGCAAAATCTGAGTTTCAAAACATCTTTTTTGAAAATTACTTCAAAATTCACACACACACACATGGAAAATTCAATATTATTGACCTCCTTTATATCGGATTTGAAACCAAAGGTACCAACGTTTTTTTTTTTCTAACCTGTAACATGTTTAAATAAATACTATGCTCTTACATCAAATTTTCTTTAAAGTCAAGCACTTTGTTGAGGTTTCCTCCCACAACCCCTACACTGTGTGTGAGTGTGTGTGTGTGCATGCAAGCAAGCTGGCCGGTCCTAAAATATGCATAAATATTATATTTTAATTCATACAGAAATTGAGACCTGTGCTTGCGAGTATTATGTTTTTTTTTTTTGTTTTTTTTCTAAACCGTTAAAATACTCCAGCTGAGACCAAAACCTGGAGATAGTGAGAAGTATAATACCCAGTAGGCCAGCTTGGCATAATCTTTAAGTGTTTTCAAACCTACTTAGTCTTAACATACGGAATCTGTTGTGAATGATTCATCTATGCTCATTTGTGAAACAGTTGACAGATAAAAATCTGATGATCCCAACCCCCATCCTCACACATACCAATTTTTCAATTTTGACCCCCTTAGCAACCATTTTTTTTTTTTTTTTTTTTTCCTGGATGAAAACCGATAGTTATCCACATGTCTGAATACTCTATATACTAAATTTCAAGTCTGTAGATCCAAAATTCATTGAGTATATAGGTTGAGAAGTTTCCTCATGCACACTCATATTCTCACTTTTAAAGACATACTAGCAAGCCGCCCAGTCATAAAATATGCATGAATACATTTTAATTCATACGGAAACTGAGATATGTGCATGCGAGTATTACGTTTTTTTCTAAACCGTTCAGTTCTTGTTAACTTACAAGAAAAAAAACTTAGAGCTGAGATCGAAATCAAAACTTAATGACAATTAGTAAAGTACGATAATCCTTCAGCTAACCAGACGTGTTCCTTATAAAGTTTTTTAAACCAACTTAACATAAGGGATCTGTAATATGAATCATTCATGCATGCGCAGTTGTGAAATAGCAAACAGAAAAATTGGACAATTCCCAACTACCAATTTTTCAATTTTGACCCCCTTAGAAACCCTTTATTCCAGATGAAAACCTATTAAAGTTTTCCACATGTCTGAATAAACTATATACCAAATTTCAACTTTGTAGAGTAAAAATTTGTTGAGTATATAGGTTGAGAAATGCGTCGCACATTCTCACTTTTATAGATATATAGATTATCTATGTAGTGTATATGTACTTCTTGCAAGCATGTGTGTGTTGAGATTAAATATCTAAAAAAATATATATATATATACAAGAATAAAAAAAGCATTGAAAATGCAAAAGGATATAGGGATGGTATGCCAAAAAAGTATACAAACAAGATAGCTATGAATGGCTAGGCACATGGAAATAGAATTGCATCCAAAGTATAGCCCTATAGCCTTTCTCCAATCTTCATTCCGTGCCATTATTACGGTTGTAAAAAGCTATAGGGCTATACTTTGGATGCAATTCTATTTCCATGTGTCTAGTCATTCATAGCTATCTTGTTTGTATACTTTTTGGCATACCATCCCTATATCCTTTTGCATTTTCAATGCTTTTTTATTCTTGTTAATTAGTATTTTTACTTACAGTCTTATTTTTAAACTTACATTCATGATAGTATTGTCTTTTTTAGGAGGTGGCTCATTGCCGCCTCCATTAGTAGCAGGTCGCTTCCTGCTGGGTTTTAGGTCTTTGGGTTTTGGGCCTTAGGAGTTGCCTCTTGGTCCTCCATCGGTTCTATATTACATAGAGTGCTACCGCCTCTCTGATAAAACAGTTAGAGTATTATAAAGTTCTAAAATGTTCATACCTTCACTATTAAATTTTTCTTGGTTCATTCTTTGGCGTTTTGGCAAAGATTTGGCAGTTTTTGATATTTATATTTATAATAGTTTGTGCATGAGGCAGCTTTTTTCCCCTTGGGATCCCTGTTATACCATGCTTTTGAGGCAGCCTTCTTTTTTTCTGGTTCTTTGTTATAAAGAGCACGTGAGGCAGTTTTTTCCCTCGGAATCCCTGTTATACCGTGCTTTTGAGTCAGCACGTGCGACAGCCTTCTTTTTTTCTGGTTCTTTGTTATAAAGAGCACGTGAGGCAGTTTTTTCCCCCTCGGGATCCCTGTTATACCGTGCTTTTGAGTCAGCACGTGAGGCAGCCTTCTTTGCCTCAGGATTTGCATGATACTTAATTTTTATTATTTCAGCATTTTTCTGATAGTATTCTTTTTGCTCAGATAATACCTTGACTTTGTTTTTTTCATAGTCTATATTTCTCTGAGCTTTTTTACTACGTGCTGACTTTGGCATTTTTTATTAAATGTAAACATATAACACTTATGTGTATCTTACTATAATATCACTTATCTTATAGCAAGACAACTCTCGTAGAATTGAGATACTGCCCCGTCACCAATAGTTAAAGTGTGGAACGGTATATACATCAATAGTGTAGTTGTTATCTTTATATGAAGTCCTAATCAGTGACAGTGTGAGGTTACTTGGTTGATTTATTGTAGTTTATTTTAGAAAACTTACTTGTTTTTATTAGTAGATTGTGTATAGTAGCCACAATATCTAGTTATTTTTGTGGCTAGGGCTTGGATTTTGATTCTTTTTGGTCAGCTTCCAGTGAGTTTTAGAAGATGACTTTCTTGCAGTTTCTTTTGCGGTTAATTTAACTTATTTCCTTTGGCGTTTGGTGAGTTCTTAGAAGAACTGGTCTGATCTACTTTTCTTAGCGAGCGAAGAGATTCAGCTGCATTTAACAATGGTTGCTATAGTGTATTTTGTGCATGCGTGAGAATTTCAAGTTTCCTCCTTATTTTTCAATAGTTTGACAGTAGTCATGTGTCTTTCTGCCAAGAGCGACAGACGTCAGTGTTAGCCGTGATCGTCTAGAGGTTAGGACCCCACGTTGTGGCCGTGCTAACCTAGGTTCGAATCCTGGTCACAGCATTGACATTTTGTACATATTTTACAGTCCAAAATCTGAAGAATTATTTGTTTTTATAACATTGTTTTTTGACGTCGTACTTGCTGATAGGTTACTCTTATAACAATTTTGATCAACTGAGATAAAGATTTCGTGGTTTCATTAACGCTGGTGGGTTACTATTTAAAGAAAAAACCTTAACATTCACCTCATATTCAGCGTCCAAGAAATATAGGCCACTGGCAAACTGGAACGTCTGTGAGCATCCGGTGTATTATTTGGAGCTGTCCCTTTTGAGAGAAGTTCCGTGTTCGAAGTGGTCTGTCTACATTGGGTATATAGTGTTTAAAACTTGTTATTACACGTAATCTTATTTAATTATGGAGTTAGCTAAAAAGCGATGGGTCACTGCACTTCTCCGTGTAAAGAGCAGTCGATTGATGCTTGAACTGTTGTCAGAGACCGTTCGTACACCGAGATACATCGTCTCAAAAGAAAGAAGAAAGAAGAACAATTGGCCATTTTTGTACCCTTTTTTTTTGCTCTCTTTTGACATTTTAACCGAAGTTCTGACACTCGCTGGATTCGTAAAACGCTTCTCTGTAAGAATATGTGCTTTTTGGAACTTATAAGTTGATTTTAGTTGAGATTTGGATAGTTTTGTTTTGTAGGCGTGTACGGGCCATCCCTATATAGAGAGTGCTACCACCTCTCTGATATATGTTAAGATAAAGATGTACATCATAAATTGGGCTATGGCAACAGCATATTCTTTTCATTGTTTTGACTCGAGTATGTATCCGTTGATATCTTATATGCTTTTATATGATGTGCTTCTCGGTTAATTGTGTCGGATATATACTAGAGTCAAAATGATGAAAAGAATATGCTGTTATCATAGCCCTAATCATAAGCAAAATGACATCTTTCCATCAAATGGCAAAGATGGAGTAAAGTATATTTGGATGGTGAAACTACTAAGGTTGTTCAGAAGTTGTTACTTTTATGGAAGCATTGGGGCACAAGAAGGATCAGTAGAGTATTGCAACTGTTGACCAAAAGAAGATTTTATCGGGCATGTGTATGCGATATAATGATGTATGGAAATAAAACTTGATCAGTGAAGTTCTAAGACCTGCATTGAATGGAGAATTTTAAGACATGTTTAGTTCTGATGACTTCAGAGCAAAATGAAATCTAGATAGTTTAAAGAGGCATGTGCAAAATAAAAAACAGGAAACTTTGTTGATTATGACCCTGTTGAAAGAATGCATAAAAGTTCTTTGGTTAGTAGATGTAGAGCAGTTGAGGTAGCAGAATCAGTTCACAAGGGAAGGGCAAGGAAAACATGACAGGAATTGATGTAAAGTGACTTCTGAGAAAGAGGGATAATTAAAGATGTGGCCAGAGATAGGTTAGTTTGGAAGTCCATTTCTAAAAAGTCATTCGACAGATAACAGCATGTAAAACTGACATTTAACTAAGCGTTATTATTTATTACCTCATACAGGCCATAACCTGTGGTGTTTCCTGGAGTCAGTCACAAGTCTCCTCAAATTTCTAGTGCTCTCCACCTCTTTCAATAACCATTACAAATGACTGCGTTATCGTAATAACCACTTGCCATTGATTTCTTGTTGGTATTCCCTGAGGTTTGGATTACAAAAAAAATCGCTCCAATGTCACAATGTTATTTGCATTATTCCAGTGGTGGTCTGGTTAGTGGTCTCCTTTATTTTTATTATTAAAGTACTGATGGAGCAGGAAATGTGTTCCTTTTTAAGGAGAATAAACTAAGGCAGCTCTTAGTTATGAGAAAAAAAAAAGATGGAGCTCTAATTTCGGAAGTAAAAGTTGATTTTGCTTATCACAATGGAGTGTGAAGAATCTCTATTACAAGGATCTAATGCTATCTTGATTGGCAAGATGATTGGCTTCTACCTCAATTCATTTTTAAAAAGTAATTTAGTTGTCAAGGCCCAGAGGCCACTCAAGGATAAGTGAACGCTGATAATTGGTAATGGTGGAGATTGATTATTTATAAAAACTACTCAACAAGAACTTGTTTACATTGGACTTGAAAACGATCATTTTATAGTCAACTGGGAAGCGGCACTGTTCCACAAATGGGCAGGTTTAGGAAAGAAACTTTGGTAATGGAATTTTTTTATTTAATTTTAGACACAGATTAAGGAAAATTGTTGGCAGTGGTTGTAGCTAGGCAAGTATTTACCATGAATGTTTTACAGAGATTGACGCTAAGTTATTTGATTTTAGTTGTAAAAAAATTAAAAACTAAATTGCAGAAAAGTCTTTATGTATACACCCATCACAGAACGAAGATGTCATATTCCAAAAACCATGTAAATCAATCAAGTTTTTTTTTTTTTTTTTTTTTATATAGCAAATCATTTTTTAATAAAATCATAGCCACTATAAAGCTGATTTTGCTCTTGTGAATTCAAATTGTCTCCCCTTATTTATAAAATATGGCAGATCAAAACAGTCTTGTTTCTTTCATAAAATTTGATTTTCCTTGTAAAAAAAAAAAAAAAAAAAAAAAAAAAAAATCTCATACATTGTTTTTAAGATTTTTCTATATTTTTGTTTTGAAAATAGGTTTTATTCAAAAAACCAAGTGTTTATTTTAATAAAAGAAAAAAAAAACTTTTTAGACATTTTGTTTTTGATGGTTTGATTTATAAACTGACCTCCAACAAACATTCATTGTGTAACCTACTAAGCAAATAGTGAAAGAACAATTTTCAACTCTCTCTTTTGATGGTGGCATTAATTGTAATTTTCCAGGAATTGGATCGCCACAAATGTCACCCTTTATGACTTGATATCTGTTGAGATGCTAATAATAGTAATTGCTTTCTTTTTTTTATTCCACTATGAAATCTAAATTTAGACAATCTTTCAGTGTATTTGATTTTTTTTTTTTTTTTTTTTTTTTCTAACTAGTATAAAAATCACGCTCTTTCCATTGTTTTGGTTCATTACATAAATCAGTGTCACATGTGTGCATTTTGGATTTTAATTGCTATAATTAATGAATGATAACCTCAAAGGAAGATTAAATCTGGACAATATAGGGAGATGTGAGCAGAGCAAGACTCTGATCGTATGGCCACGTTGAAAGAATGGATGAGAGTTCTTGGGTTAGTAGATATAGAACCGTTGAGGTAGCAAGGTGAGTTGACAGGGCTAGCAAAAACTTTGGGAGGAAAGTGATAAGGATAAACCTGAAAGAAATATTAATAAATAGACCTGACCAGAGATAGTTTAGTTCGAAACTCAATTTTTAAATATGGCTTAATCATGTTGACACACTGGTTCTCGTTAGAAAATGAAGTTAAGCAACATTGGGAATTCCAGGTAGGAGGATATTGACACCTCTCTGAAAGAGTTTCAAAAACCTAATGTCATCATCTCCTCTAATAGGGATATGCATGCGACTGGGGAGCCCTTGTAAATTTCATACTCCCATAGAACTTCCTTCTTAAGAGGAAGTTGGTTAACTGTGCCTAGGATTAATGCCGTAATTTCCATTTCAATTCTAAAACTTGTCTAACAGATTCCGTCATCTAAAACATGTTAAACTGACGGCAATGATGATGATGTTTTTTGTTGTTGAGCATCATTCTTGATGATTTTTGTTGGCATTGGTTTGCCCGATATTATTTTTTTTTTATCAAGAATTCTTTCTAGGAGGATATAGGGTGCTTACCAGAGAGACCATGTGAAGATTGCCAACATTCTTAAATGATAGCATTTCTGTGAAACAAACTGTGTATATACTTGAATGATGAAGAATATTATGAGAGGATTGAAAAAAATAAGTAAAATTAACATAATTTAATTTCTTACGAGGACGGTTTATGACAAGTGTTTTATTTATATTGGATTTGAAGATAACCACATTGTAGTCAACAGGGAAGTTCTTGGAAAGAAACTCTGTTCATGACAATTTCCGTTTAATGTTAGGCACAAAAAGGAAGAAAGGAAATTTTGTTGTGATAGCAAGACGTGGTTCTTGCTCTGAATGCCTTACAAAGAGGAACCAGAGATGGGAGCTCAGTCGAGCACCTTTCATGGAAATAATGATAGCAGAGGAAAATACATGCAATGTCTCTTCCATGAGAAAGGGCCTGTAGAGAACAGAAGAAATCACACAAACACATTCACTAGATTGCAAAGTCAGTTTTATACTCTGCCAAGGCAAAAAAGAATGCTCTAATTGATCGCATCATATCAACAAGAAAGATGGGAGGTGGCGATGGTCAACTGGATAATAATGTGCACTGACCACTTGGGTGTGTCCAGTTTGCAAATCCTATTGATTTCATAGCACCATTCTCATTCATGGATGTTGGCAACCTTCATGGGGTTACTGGGAAGTGATGATGGCTGAGTGGTTAACGACATGGACTGATGACCTGGTTGTGCTAAGTTTGAATCCAGTTCATTCCACAATAACACTTTCACTTAGAATTATGGCAACCTTCATGTTGTTCCTCCTGTAAGTACCTGATGTCTTTCTCGAAAAAATTCTAACTAGAAAGATATCGGGTAGACTAATGCCAACAATAGAATCATCTGGTTCATATAAAATGAATAAATGAACGCGGTTCCTTCATTATGTACCTGATTTTAGATAATAATCTTCAGATTTATATCATGTCTTAGAAACTCTTGAAAATTTGAAAGGTCATTCTTTGCTCTATCCTGTTCTTAGCATTCTCATTGAATGTTCCATTTTATGATTCCATTATCAGAAATACTTTTAAAAAACTTTATTCTGATTTCCACCTTTCACAAAAATCTTTGTCTATTTTTGCCAATTTCTTAATTATCATCATCTTCATCTTTTTGACATCGAGTGACGCTCCAGAGATTTCTAACTTGTGCAGGTTTTGTTCATTATCTGCCAGGATGGTCGTGCCATCTGCAAATCGATTATTCTTTGATGTTATTCCCATTTTTCTTTGATGCCACCTGTTTCTTCAATTACTCCTCCCATTAGAAATTCTCGGTATAAGTTAGAGAAAACTAGTAAAGCATGCACCCCCCCCCGTGAGTGCACAGTGAATGAGGCATAAAAAAAATGACTAAGTTCAGCATTCAGCATTGGACCCCCCCCCCCCATTTAGCCCCAAAAGTCCCCAGGGGATGTCAAATCCTGGTGAAAATGAACAAACGGAGCAGTTTTAGGCCTTAGCATATGTAAATTTTTGCACCATGCAAAAAAAAGAGATGGCTAAGTCCATCATTTGCCCCCCTCCCCATTTAGTTCCAAAAGTCCTCAAGGCCTTAACATATTTAAATTTGAGTTCAGCATCATGCAAAACTGCAAAATAGACGTACACAGAAAATTTTTGATAAATATAGTAAAATAGTCCCAAAAATGGAGTATTTTTATTAGCCCTAAAAGAGCCCGTGGAGCACACCCAAGAGTTATCGCAAAGTATAGGCAAACAAAATTATACAGAAATCAGTTAGTTACAACTTTTCAAAAAGTTTTATGAAAATCTAAGGTATCAATTTTTTTAATAAGCACAAAAGTGTCAATTTTAACCCGAGTTTTCCCGGAAAATCCATTCTGTTACTTTCTTTACTCCTATCATTTCAAAAAATTCCAAGGCATAGTTATTGAGAAAAGTGCGGACAGACAAACGGACAAGAGTGAATTTACAGGTCCACCCTACTTTTGTCAGGGGCCCAAGAACAAAAGACAAAATATAACTTTTTCTTATTTGCCCTCTTTCTCTTCTTATCGTCGATTTCTGGTCACTCTTTCATAGTGATGTTGGACAAGAGGGAGAAAACACCAATCCTAGTTGAAGTCAGTGTCCCTAATAATGCTTGTTTAAATATAGCTGAGAGGAAGAAGATTATGAAATACCAAGATGACAGTGGCTAAATGGTTAATGATACGGACTGGAAACCTTGTTGTGTCAAGTTCGAATCTAGTTTATTCCACAAAATCACTTTCATTTAAAAACACTTGACCTTGTGCCTAAGCTTTTCAAGAGTAGTTAAATAAAATAACAAAATACTAGTGATGGGGTGATTCCAATATTTTTTTCCGATTCTGATACAATCACTGATTCTATACTAAATCCCCAAAAAAATTTTTTAAAAAAGAATGGAAGTTGACTGTGAAGTGAAGTGGTTAATAATGCAAACTAAGGACCTGGGTGTGCTAAGTTCAAATGCAATTGGTTCTATAGCATCACGTTTACATGGATGTTGGCAACCTTCATCAGGTCCTTCCTGTAAATATCTGATTCTGGTAAAAATTGGGAAACCTAATGCCAACACCACAGTCGAATTGGTCCAAAAAGTTATATTGTACTGATTCATATG
The DNA here is from genome assembly GCF_053919585.1 of Euprymna scolopes. NCBI lineage: Eukaryota > Metazoa > Mollusca > Cephalopoda > Sepiida > Sepiolidae > Euprymna > Euprymna scolopes. The sequence goes on from NC_136503.1 coordinate 48,520,652, forward strand.
AATTTATTTTATTTTTTATCTTTATGGAAATCACTCTAGACAAAGCATGAAGCCACTTGATGTAAGGAGATAACAAGAACAAAAGAGGATTATGACAAAGAGCGAAGATGCCTAATCTTGAAAAGACAAGATATAGGTAGAAGAAAACAGTCAGCAAGAAGATAGTTCCACAAACATGCAGTTCTTGGAAAGAAGCTACTGGAATAAGAAACTGTATTACAACGCGGTATCATAACAGCAAATTTGCTGTTGGCAATCTTCATGTGTAAGTATCTTATTCTAGAAAGAATCGGGAGAAACCAATGTTATATTGCAAAATAACACATCTCTCTCCATTTACATATACGAAACGTAAACGGCAACAAAATACAAATTAGCAGCAGTGCCGGAATACAATTTAGCAGCAGCAGCAATACCATCAAGAACACAGATTGGCAGCAACAGCAATGACAGTGGTGGGAGATGAAACGTGTTTGTTGTTATATCCCGATCAGGTTGTAACCAACATATAAAAATGTCAGCGACTACTTTTATGTCCACATTATCGATAACACATACATAATTCATTTTGACAAGAAAAATAATCAAAAGGACTAATTCAACTTAAAAATATTTAAGTCGTACTTAAGGACATTTCAGTTTCGAGAATCTGTCAATACATTAACTTGAATAATGAATTCAAGAAACACCATGAGAATATAATTTTAATTTAAATCTATCCGCAAATTTATTAAAAATCAATCTGAAATGGATAAATGAATATTTCCCTAAACAGATAACTTCTCATCAGGTGAAAGTAACACATCTGACAAAAAAAAATCGCTTCTCATGCAAGATTTTTTTTGTCTACAACTACATCGGCATGTTATGTACAAATTTGACCATTAGCAACCAGCAGTTGACAGATAGCAGTGAATTCGCAGCGTTAAGTTGAGCAGTTTGTCTACATAGTCGATCATCAAGAATCAGCAGCACAATCCACAGCTACAACACCGGGGCTGTTAACTTTGTGTGACCGACCAATTTTCTCGATTCGGCAAACAGTAGCACAGTCTGACAGTTAACAGAAATTAATACTAACCTAACTAATCTATTCAGAATAAAAGTTGGATTATAGTGAACGTACTTCTTAACTTCCAGCGTGGCTGCTACTGAGAGCGGTGACAAGGAAAATGCCAGCAGCCACTGTAAAAGAGTAATAAAGAACACAAGAGAGTTGTATGCTCAGTTCATTAAGTCCAAAGTAGTTGAGCAGTGGCTTGGTTCCCACCAGTTTTGGCAAATACCAAACAAGATACTAAACAGAAACGTTTGCTCTATCCCAACTATCATCAATGGACCTGAGGTAATCTTGTCAGCATCAGACAAAGCTAAACTCTTTGCCAAGAACTTTGCAGCTAATTCTTTGCAACCAAGCCCCCCCCCATATTTCTTCCTGTATCAGAAAACACACTATGCGATATACAAACATCTGTGCGTGATGTTGTCAAGCTAATCAAAAACCAGTAAAGCAACTGGCCCTGACAGCATTTCTATGCTCAAAAAGCTTCAACCAGAACTAGTTCCCATACTTACAAAGCTGTTTAAGCATTGTCTTAAGGAGAATTTCTTCCCAACACCCTGGAAAATCTCATCAGTATGCCAAGTTTTTAAAAATTCAGGTGATTGGTCATCTTCCTCTACGTACAAACCAATAAGTCTCCTGTGCGTTATGAGTAAGTTATTGGAATCTGTGTTAAATAGAGAAGCAGTCAATCATCTCAGTGACATGCAATATGGTTTCCGTTCTGCTAGATCTACAGCAGATGTGCTTATGGTTATATCTCATAGGATTAGCAAATCTCTCAACAGAGGCTTCCTTTCTAGGGCAATTCGACGAAATGTTGCATCCCTCTGCCTTTTCTACAAGTATTTTAGTGGTGAATGCTCTGACGAACTGCAATCACTTGTGCCCCCACGACGCGAGCACCCTCGACAAACCCGACAGGCTACTAGATCCCACCCCCACACTGTAGAGATCCCTAGATGTAAAAGATCTTTTTACTCCAATAGTTTCTTCCCCAGAACCGCAAGACTCTGGAATTCCATTCCAGGTCCCTGCTTCCCCAACAGTACTCACGTGCAGAAGTTCAAGTGTAACGTGAACCAACACCTTGCTGCCCAAATCCCTACATAGTACCCCAGTAGTTGTTTCCCCTGATAGTAGCCCCCTACACCAAAGTGGCAATTTGCCTTGTTTGGGGTGAAAATGTAATAAAAAAAAAAAAAAAAAATTGCTCTTAACATATCAAAGGCGTTTGATAGGGTATGGCATAAAGATCTACTTCACAAGATCTCCAGCTACAATATAGCTGGAAATGTTTTCTCAATTATTAAATCATTTCTCTCTGATAGGTTCATAAGAGTAGTGGTTGATGGGAAGAAATCAGAAGCTCACAGTATTAACAGCGTTAATACTGGATCGAACTCTCTTCCTGATCTACACCAATGATCATCCAAAACACATACTTACATCATCGTAGACATTTATGCTAATCACACTACTATCTATGGCAGCACATCAAGGGCCATAAACGACCAAGTTCTCTCTGATGCTCTCTCCTCTGATCTTGAGCACGTGGTACAATGGGAAAAGGAGCGGCTGGTTACTTTTCATACATCTAAAACCCAGCTTCTACCTTTACATCAATTCTCTGATCCCCATCTAGCATCTATTGAACTGAATGGCTCTGGTCTTGGGGAGGCTTCTGAGTTTGACCTTTACTCCTGATCTGAAATGGAACATATACATCAAATCCGTTGCCAAGGTTACTGGAAAAATGGTGGGATCCTTCTATTGATCCAGTAGATATCTCACTGCTGATGCAATTCTCTATACAGGTACGTCCGAGGATGGAGTACTGTGGCCACATATGAACAGGAACTGCTAGAAAGACCTTATACTGCCTTGATAGAGTTCAAAATAGACTTCATAGCCTAGTAGGGGATGCCCTTTTCTCTTCCCCGCAACCTCATTCTGACAGAAGAGCTTATTTCTGCTTTATCGTTATTTTCATGGCAAGTGCTCGTCTGAGCTCCAATCTATTGTCCCCCTTTACCAAACTTTCACGAGAAACACTTGTCTAGGTGAAAACACTACCAATAATTTCCTCCACTTTTTATCCGTGCCTAAACCTAAATGTAGATTCCATGAACAAAGTTTCTTTCTTAGAACTGCACATCTGTGGAACTCGCTTTTGTTTGCCTGCTTTCCAACTGATTACAATACGGTCATCTTCAAGTCCAACGTAAACAAGTTTTTGATAAGTCATTCCCCTTTAGTAATCCAATTTACAGAATTTACACTACTAATAATTCTTATGATATTGTCCCATTGACTACTGTACACTCTTTAACCCTTATCCTCGAGTGGCTTCTGAGCCTCGATAAGTGGTGACTCCTATGAAAAAAAAAAACAAAAAAAACAGTTCCTTCACTTTTATTGTTCTTCAGTATTTCTAATGTGAATCAATTTATTAAAATAAAATATAAGAAAAAAAGGACATTACTCAAAAGTATAAAATAAAAATTAAAAAAATTATAAAAATATAAAAATAACACAATTAGTCTTTATTTGCACTTTTAATAAAATTAAGAATAAAAGGTTTTATTTTATTTCAAATTTTATAAGAAATATGTTTATAAATTATAAAAATACGTTTTTTTTTAATTTTAAAAATAAAAGTTTTTTATTTGAATTTATATAATAAATATGTGTTTATAAAAGTATAAAAATAAAATTATTGAAATCAAAATAACGGAATTTCAAACATCATAAAAATCATGTATCCAAAATTGCCAAAATAGTTTTAAAAGAATAAAATAAAATACGCATTAAGTGCGCTTGAAAGTCAAATTACAACGCAATATTACGAAAATAAAGAAATATTTTACTTGTTTGAAATTTATAATTTAAATATATTTTGGAGTCAAACTCCATCCTCAGTATTTTGTTCATTTTTTTATTTTATTTTTTTTTCTTCTTCTTTTTTGTCATGTTGTAAAGTTAGAGAAAGAAAAGTCACTTAGTAAAGATCCACACCTTATCTCTCAGCGGTTGTATTTTGAAATGTCGGAAAAGTGTGTTGGCTATGCGAGATTACACCCGTGACGTTAGTTTTAAAAGATTTTAAAGTGTTTTCAATAATTCATTAAAAAAAAAAAAAAAAATGCAAAAAGTGTTTTCAATAATTTAAAAAAAAAAATAAAATGAAAATAATTCTAATAATTTTTAATTAAAACAAAACTGAAAAACTTTTTAATGATTATTAAATAAAAAACGAACGATCGGAAAAACATAATGAAAAAAGAGTACATGCACAAGAGAAATATAGGCATGAGATAAAAAAAAGTGAAGGAACTGATTTGCCTTGTCACCGTTTCTGGTAGCAGCCACATCAAAAGTTAGGAAGTACATTAACTGACTCTAAACAAAAGTTGTAATTTAAACTTTTCAGTCTGTCCTTCTTACTTCCTTACAACAACTGATGCAAAAGTTTTCAGCAAGATAATTATGAACAAGTACACGGGCTTCAACCAATCTGAACTGTATGCACTCTTCAAAGAACAAAAAACACTATTATTCAACTTGAAGACGGGACCGACACATCCATCAGAGGATGAACTATGCCAACATAGACGCTTTGCTGACTGCCCTAATATCAACGTCTCTAACGACACCACTCACTGCTCAAAAGAACGGCAATTTCAATTTAATAGTATGCCAACAAACAGTACACAACATCATGAGCCAGCAGAAAACCTTCTGCCTTGGAAATGATGTGAACCAGTTCATCACAGCTTTAAATAAAATCTATGCAATCCATGTCACGCCAGAACTAATCACCTATCCTAACCTGGAACGCAAATTCATTGTCCGCAAAAGACTTACTCGACCAAGGTGTCTTTCAGCAGATGCTCGACTCTGATCAGGTCACATCCACTTTCGAACATCTGAAAGAATATCTTCTAGCAACCTATGGCAGCCAGATGATCATCAACAACTACAACACCAGGACTACTAACTTTGTGTGTCCAAGCAACTTTCTTGATTTGGCAAACAGCGGCACAGCCTGACGGTTAACAGAAAGGAATGCTAACCTGACTAACCTATTCAAAATAACAGTTATAATTTAACCTTCTTTGTTCTTGTTGCTTCCATATGTGCATTCATATTACATTAACTGATATGAAGAAGTTGGGATACAATAACTGGAGTCTTTTGTAATATAACACCAATGTCAACAATAGAATCGAACCAATCAAAAAAAAAAAAGAAAAAAGGTTGTAACATGCAGATTCTTGCAAATTTACTCTTAAAAAAAATTTGTAAACAAATTTTCCTAATAAAAATTATTACACTTAAAAACAATTCATTTTATTGTTTAATTTAAATAAGCTCAAATGCTACTAGTCTCTCACTCCTGGGCAAGGTTCAAAAGAGAGTCGCCAACCTGATAGGTCCCGAACTGTCATCTAAGCTTCAGCCTCTGTCCCATCGACAAAATGTAGCATCTCTCTGCCTGTTCTACAAGTACTTTAACGGTGAATGCTCCAACGAACTGTAAGCACTTGTACCCCCTCGACGTAAATACCCCCGACAAACCTGACAAGCAGCAAAATCCCACCCCTTCACAGTAGAGCTCCCTAGATGTAAGAGAGTATTCTACTTCAGTAGTTTCTTCCCCAGAACCGCTAGACTTTGGAATTCCCTTCCAGGTTCCTGCTTTCCCAACCATACTGACATACAGAAGTTCAAGTGTAACGTGAACCGACATGTTGCTGCCCAACTCCCCACATAGTACCCCTGTAGCTTATGTCCCTAATAGTAGCCCTCTACATCAAAGTTGCAATGTGTCTTGTTTGGGGTGAAAATGTAATAAAAAAAAAAAAAATGTATGCAAGTTCTAAAGGGAAGCAAATATAAAATAGAACAAACATAAAAGAAAAGCAATCAATCTGGCATGTAAAGTTATCTTATTGGATTTCCAAAGTCAGACCCAAATAGCAATCCGTCTGACATATCGATACTTGATTTAGACTAGCCTATTTTTTTGTTTTTACTTTCACTATGTTACTGACACAAATGTTTTATTTTGCTTCATTTTTTTCTGAAAATACTTATTCCAGCTAAGAAAACCGTTTTCCCTTAATCACTAAAACGGATTAAAGAGAAGTTCTCATATTAATACAGAGTTCTCTTCCTTAAGTTCTTCAAAAATAAATATATAATGTACATATAAATGCATTAAGAAATGTAAATTAATAATAATTTAGCAAACAATATTTTGTTCAGAATCTCTTCAGCGGTGTGGCCTTTGGTTAGACATGGCAAATAAACGCATGGCATGATGATTTAGTGTAATAGTTGATTTTCTTTGATAAAACCTCACAATTTCTTATCAGAAGTTGAGCAAATTTCACAACCAAGTTAAGTGCACTATATTTGTATAGTGTTGTCTTAATGTCCAATTAGTAGATAATATATCTAAATTTTTTTTACACAAGAGAGACACAGTTAACTAAAGAGGACTTTTGAACTGGAGCCATTTTGTTTTGGTTAATTTAAGTTTTTATATTGCCTATATTACTATGGTGTTAAGTTATTTTCTTTATCTTAAAAAATAAGACTATAACAATAATGATGTTTTTATTTTGTACATTTATTGAATCACTCATTTCATAAAAAAATCAGATTCTACTTTTTTAGGCGATTACATGTGAACACTCTGAAAAAACTTGGCAGAAAGATGAAAAAAAAACCCCAACAAATAAAAAAACAATTATTTTTAGAATTTATTTGAATTTGGCAGATCAGTTTTGTCTATAAATTTAACATAAAATGATCTCACATTTTCAAGCAATTCCAATGTTTTCGAGCAATTAATAATATTCTTTTACCACTAACCCTAAGTCTTAGTGGCTGTCAGTCAGGGTTAACTTACTAATTTTTTTTTTTGGGGGGGGGATCAAGCTTTGTGAAAAATACCACTTCCTTGCAAGAATTTAATAGCTCCTGCTTTGTCTCTCACATGTCCATTCAATGTGAACATGATTACAATAAATAAGAATAAAAAATAAGATGATGTGTGTCGATTACACCCTCCTCAAACCATGCCGCAAAAAAGAATTAAGATTCTACTTTTTGTAGGTGATTGCGTGTGAACACCCTGAAAAACTTGGCATAACAAAGAAAAAATAAAAACAAATAATTGTTTAAGAGTAGGGTTCAATTTTGTATATAAATCTATATATCTATAAAAGTGAGAATGTGTGTGTGTGTGATAACAACTCTCACAACCTATATACTCAACAAATTTTTGATCAACAGACTTGATATATTGTATTGGTATATAGGGTATTTAGAAATGTGGAAAACTTTTTAATCGGTTTTCATCTGGAAAAAAAGAGCTGCTAAAGAATGAAAATTGGGAAATTGGTATGCGTGTCTGTGAGTGGGGGGGTAATCAGATCTTTATTTGTTTGTCAACTGTTTCATGAATGGGCATGCTTGAATCGTTCACATGGCAGATTTCTGATGTTAAGAATAAGTAGGTTTGAAAACACATTTTAAGGTCATGGCAAGCTGGCCTAATGGTTATCGTACTTGACTCACTGTCTTTAGGTTTTGGTTTCAATCACGGCTGGGGTATTTTATTTTATTTTTTTTTACTTACAAGAAGTGAACTGTTTAGAAAAAAAAACATAATACTCGCATGCACGTGTCTCAGTTTCTGCATGAATTGAGATATAATATTTATGTGTATTTTACGACCGGGCAATGCCAGGTGGCCTGTTCGTAATACATAATTTTATTTGCAGAAAATAAAATATACTTTTGATTTCCCCCTCCCCTCATCATCATTAGCAGCAGCAGCAGCAAGGAGGTGGTGGTGGCCCATGGTTAACTGACAACCTAAGTGTACCAAGTTCGAACCAATTTCGCTGACACTAAAAATATGGAAGTGTGAAACATTTATTGATCATCATTTAATCCCAGGCAACGTCGGATCTCCCTGCTAGTTATTCTAATAAATAAATAATATTTTTGATTATTAAGGATTATTTTGAATGCAAGTTATGGTATGTGTCAGTTCCTATTTACTTCTCCTAACCTTATGAAAGTAAAGTTAAACACAAGGCCTGTTTTTAATGTGCGTAATGCAGCTTTTCAAAAAAGTGATACGCTGGATTGGGGGGAAAAAAATTTCTCCAGTCAAGAAGATTTTTCCTTACTCTAACGACAACAGATATTACATGTAATGCGCAGTAACATTTTTGAAAATTCCTTACTCTAAAGACAACAGATATTACACAATATGTGCAGTAACATTTTTGAAAATTCCTTACTCTAAAGACAACATATATTACACGATATGCGCAGTAACATTTTTGAAAATTCCTTACTCTAAAGACAACATATATTACACAATATGCGCAGTAACATTTTTGAAAATTCCTTACTCTAAAGACAACAGATATTACACGATATGCGCAGTAACATTTTTGAAAATTCCTTACTCTAAAGACAACATATATTACACGATATGTGCAGTAACATTTTTGAAAATTCCTTACTCTAAAGACAACAGATATTACACGATATGCGCAGTAACATTTTTGAAAATTCCTTACTCTAAAGACAACAGATATTACACGATATGTGCAGTAACATTTTTGAAAATTCCTTACTCTAAAGACAAAAGATATTACACGATATGAGCAGTAACATTTTTGAAAATTCCTTACTCTAAAGACAACATATATTACACAATATGCACTGTAACATTTTTGAAAAATATCCTAATTAACAGCGATTTTTAAAATATTTTTCTTACAAGATTTTACGTAAAGGAACAGACAATTAAGGAAAACTTCTGAAATCATTTTATCCATTCACGGTGCTTAGAGGCCCTGGGATTATTCAATTTAAAAATAAAACAGTGCCTTTATCTGAAAAAGCTTATTACATTTGGAACTTCCTATCATTATATATATGCTCCTCATGAGGGCAAAGTTAGATACATAGTTGTTTTTTAATGTGGGGAAAAATCCATCTCTCCAAAAAGGGGTAAGCTGTATTGGGACAAAAATAGAAATGGTAACAATCTAGGACCTCTCCTCACCGACCAAAGGCAGATACTTCACTTTGAATTATTTATTTACTAAGATAGTTAACAAATTAGGCACATGGTCCTCAAAAATGGGAGAAATACTGCGGTTGGCTTTGGTAGTCCATACTTACTTACCTTCTTACTAGAGAAGAGTTAGAAACAAGGGATGTTTTTAATCTTAGGAAAATCCATCTCCCACAAACAGGGCACTCTGCATTGGGATAAAAATAAAGATTGTCTCAGATTTTGAAATTTAGTGGAGAATGTCCTCTTCTCTTCTCTACAGTCCTTTTTCTCAAAGAAGAGAGATTGTTAGAATTTCTCTACTCTATCATTATTTTCATGGTAGGTGCTCGATTGAGCACCAATCTGTAATCGTCCCCCCTCAGCCTCTGTAAAAAAATTCACAATAAAAACTGGCCTAGCTATAACCACTGTAAATAATTTTTCTTTCTTAACTGTGTACCTAAAACTAAATGGAGCTTCCATGTGTAAAGTTTCTTTCCCAGGACTACTCATCTGTGGAACTTAATACCACAGGGCTCCTTCCCAGTTGACTACAGCATAGTCGGTTTCAAGTCCAATGTTAACAAATTATTGTTGAGGCGTTCTCTTAAATAATCAAATTCTGCCCAATTTCAACAATCCTTACCAATTCTCACAGTCTACATGAAAAATTTGTTAACCCTATCCTCTAGTGGTCTTTTGGCCTTGATAAGTGTTTATCCGGTAATGCATAAAAAAAGAAAAGGATTTCTCCTTCACTGATCGAGGACAGAAAAGATGAAGTGTAGTATCAGAATACTGAACAGATACTACACTTTGCTCGTGGTGGTGGTGATGGGGGTGTCATCCTTTGTCTATCTTACTTTTCACAAGATGCAATGCATTTTGACCTGTTCATCAAAGCACTGTTCCTTGATCTCTTTCACTTCAGTAGTCACCACAATACCAAATTTACTCTATGGGCTACCATACTTAAAATATCCTCAATTGTTTGATTTTTTAAAAAATCTCAGCCCGAAAGTATTGTTTGTGAATAAAGTAATAGGGAGTCAGGCATTTTGTTTATTGGCAGAAAATAAGATACTAAACCCCCTTATTACTTTATTTACATTCAATAATTATGGAACTTAAAATGTTTATAGCTTCTATAAAATATAAAATCCTTTTTAAATGCGAATGCATCATAAATCAATAGATGAAGTAAAAGAAATTGTTTTCAACTAATTTCCAGCTGCATTTTCTTCAAAATAATTCCTGTTGTATGAACAAGAAAACGAAAAATTGGTAAAAAGGTAGAAACCCCACCCAATAAATCTCACCGTAACATTTACTGATCGGTTTCTACTAATATTTTGTTTAATTTTTGATTTTTGAGCAATTATGAAAACTCCCAAGATGACTGTATAATGTCAGACATTTTTTTCTTGTTCTAATTTAAAACTGGACACAACTCATGTTTCAAAGTAAATAAACGCTTTAAAATAAGTTAAAACACACACAAACTTATCCGAGTAGATAGAAGGATAACTAATTTAGCCGTTGGGAATATTTATTTGTTATTTATTTAACCACTTTTTGTTTTGTTGTCTGTACTGGAAAATGCCCTATCTTGCTAATAATAACATTTGCCATTATTTCTTTGTTCTAATAAATATTTAAATTCAATTAATTTGGCAAATAAATAAATAAAACAAATATACTGCAGTTGCTATGTAGAAAAAGGGTAGCAGAAATGTACACAGAAGAGGATACAGGTCCCTCGGCCCCCAAATCAACAGTCTAGATCAGGCGTGTGCAAGCAAGCGCCCCGCGGGCCACAACTCGGTCCGCCAGACCAGTTAATATGGCCTTTGTATATATTGTATAACTGCGCACTTTAATTTCGATTTTTTTTTTTCGAGATTATAAAACTAGTTCATCGTTTTTAAATTGACCACACAAAATATCACGCTTTTGTTTCTAAATGTATTCATAATATTACTGAATGTATTTAATTAGTTTTTATTACATGTAATGCGCAGTAACATTTTTGAAAATTCCTTACTCTAAAGACAACAGATATTACACAATATGTGCAGTACTGCAGTAACATTTTTGAAAATTCCTTACTCTAAAGACAACATATATTACAGGGTTAAGGGTTTTTCTTACGGTAACCGTCCCTCATTGTTATTACAAAGTTCAAATGTGGCCCAACCTTAGGAAATGTTGCACACACCCCCTGGTCTAGACCATTCCTGGTATGACCTTTTTCCTGTTGATTACGGTAGGACCCTCTCTCGCCCCTCAGCTTCACCTTTTCTCTTTAGAAAGGGGTTAGTTTAAATCGTGTGAGACAGACACCTCTACCGGGGAATGCCGACAGAACCGCATAGGCATCTTTTGCAGGGCCAGAGTGCTCCTCCTCGGGGGAGCTGATTTTTCAATCCCACTTTTCGACCCTTTGTCACATTTCTCACTGTGGGAAACAAAAACAAACAAAAAAAAAACCCAAAAAAACTACAGTAGCTCAACACCTGTCTAGATCCAATTACAAAACATATTACAAAATAGTCTGGTTAAAGTAGTTACGTGCTTTAGTTGATTGAAATAAAATATTGGGATTTCAAAAAATTCGTTTTCTCTGAAATTAGCTATTCCACGAAATAAAGCAAAAACATAATTCTCCTGTTAGAATAAACTATTTGAATCTCTTTAGAGTAAAGAGTTCCATTACGTAACGTGTGTTACCTCTCGTATTTACATTCCTACAAGTTTCCGTAATTAAACTCGGTAGACTTTGAACTTAAAACTTTCCAAATCTCACATGATGTCAACAAATAGCAGACGGAAACGTTGTGATATTCCAGCCACTACCATGGTCGGGTTTCTAGGTGGCGGTCGCATGGCCCAGGCGATGGCTAGGGGCATCATCTCCAGCGGTAAGAGGTCATTCTCATATCTGCGCGTTCTTTCTCTCTTATCTTACTAAGCGCACTTTCACTTACGGAGACACGTGATTACATGAAAAAAAAAAAAAATCTCTTATCACATGTAGTTCGTAATAATAATCGGAAAATTACTCACAATTAATTAATAAGTATAATAATTTATCAACCTTATTCGCTCGAGCGTTACCTGGGAGCTCTTTATTTTATTTTTAATTTTTTTGCTTTCGTTTGAAACAATGTGTTTTTTTTTATTTTTTAAATAGGATTTTTAACGTTAAATTTAATTATTTAGATAATCTTTTGTTCCTTAATTGAACCAAACTGTGATAACTAATTTTGTTAAGGTAATGTTATTTTAATTTATTTATAAACTAATTGGATGTAAAATAGTTTTAAAAACTTTCAATCTTTTAATACGTGCGGATTGACTAGGAATTTTTGGTAAAACTATACAAACACCGTGACAGCGAATTAAACCTAACCCTAACCCTAACCCTAATCCTAACCCTAACGCTGTCACGGTGTTTGTATAATAATACCGAAAAAAATGTACCCTAACCCTAACCCAGTTTTCAGATTCGTGTTCAGCACACCGAAACGTAACAGAATACTACGTAAAAGATGTTACTAATTCGCTGTCACGGTGTTTGTATAATAATACCGAATTTTTAAGTGACTTTCTATTCCTCAGTTTAAATGTTTCCAAATTACTTTCAAAATTTGAGGGATCAGGAAGTAGTTATTTATTTCCTTTTAGGGGGGACATCTGCGGTTTATAAACTGTGCCGAAATAATAACGTTTAGAAATCCATTCTTAACTTAATGGAGGAGGGGTTTTAACTATTCTGTTCATTTACTTGTGCTAGTGCAGAGAGTGCCGTGGCTGCCGTGCCGCGCTATTTTTTAAATTGTATTTCCAAGTTTAATTAAAGTTTTATATATATATATATATATATATATATATATATATATATATATATATATATATACTTTTTTTATTATTCAATTGTAAGGTTGAAGTATAGAATAGGTACAAAAACACCCACCCCATGTTAAGAATGGCTTTTTAAATAATAACGTTATTATTTACGTCCGAATAATCACTCTCTGCAGTCTGCACTAGTACCATTTACTTAACAGTTTAATTTAAAAATACCGCAAAAAAGTGAACTTAGTTTGAAAATCCGGTACTTCACGGGAAACGTTTTTTTTTTTTTTTTTTTTTTTTTTTTTTTTTTTTGATTGCTCCCTGAAATGCGCAAAACGTTTTCTTTCACTTTCTCCGTGTTTGAATTTTTTTTTTTTTTTTGTGTTTTGTATTTTTTTGTTACATTTATTTTTTTTCATATATATTCAAATAATGCTTTTGGCCTTTTTTTTCCTTGAATAGTACTTCAAAAATTTTTTCGTGATTAACCAATGTAAACCTTTTGTCCATGTGCTTTCAGGGGCCTTCATTCCCCCCCCCCCCAATACCAAAAACCTTTACGCTTGCTCGTGAAGTACCGAAAATCCATACATAGAAAATAACACTGTCCGTAATTTTTCATTAAAAAAACAAATGCGGTGCTAGTGCACTTATTGATCCGCGCTATTTCTTAAATAGTATTTAAGTTTAAAGTTTTACGATATCTGTTTTTAAATTGTTAGATGAAAGTGGAGAATACTTACACAACACCCTCCCGTCCTCATGTTAAGAATGGCTTTCTAAATGTCATTATTTCAGCACAGATCAATAAGTGCATGGCATGTAGCGGTGTCAGAAATTTCGTGAAAAATAGTGAATAATTCCACCCCATCTTTCCAAGCTTATAACTCCTCGAAAAATGCAATTCAAGCCCTAATTTTTTTTTTCAATTAAAGGAGCAAGGACCAAGATTTAAAAAAAAAAAAAAAAAAAAAAAAAAAAAGTTTTTTTTAAAGTTTCAAACTTCGGACTTTACAGGTAAAATTCTATAAGAACACTGTTTTTTTTTTTTTTTGTTTTAAATTTGAATATATTATGTATTGACCTTTTCTCTTCAATTTGTGAGTAAATAATTATGTACTCATCGGGTTCTAAATTAATTATTATTAGACATTTACAAAATGGGAGGCGTGAATTATTCGACCCCCTGTCTTTCCAAGCTTATAACTCCTCGAAAAATGTAATTCAAGCCCTAATTTGTTTTCAATTAAAGGAGCAAGGACCAAGGTTCCATTTTAAAAAAAAATAAAAGGAAAAAACAAATAACGTGGTTTAAAAAAAAAAGGTTTTAAACTTCAAACTTTACAGGTAAAATTCTAAAAGAACACTTTTTTTTTTTTTTTTTTTTTTTTTTAATTTGAATATATTATGTATTGACCTTTTCTCTTCAATTTGTGAGTAAATAATTATGTACTCATCGGGTTACTAAATTAAGTATTGTCTTTTTAATAGACACTTAAAAATTGGGATGGGGGGGGGTCGTGAATTAAAAAAAAAAACGTTTGTCTAAAATATTATATTCGATTTATTGGAAAGAACATAAAATTTCACATTTACCCTGAAAATATCGTAAAAATAGAATCAATAGAAAAATTTTGATAAATTTTTAAAATTTAAAATTGAAAAATATTGAGTTCGGAAAATTCATTACTGTTTAAAAAAAAAAATATTTCTATTACTTTTAAAACAACTGTAATAGTTTATTTTGGAAGTATAATCCATAAAGAAAATAAATAACCCACTTTTAACAGAGAAATTACGAGATTTTTATATTGTATTCGCAGTTTCGTGTTAGGGGTGTCAAAAATTCCTACAAAAATTCTGATGCGCTGCAATGCAGCGCATCAGAATTTTTGTAGGAATTTTAAAAATCTCGTAATTTCTCTGTTAAAAGTGGGTTATTTATTTTCTTTATGGATTATACTTCCAAAATAAACTAATACAGTTGTTTTAAAAGTAATAAAAATATTTTTATTTTTTTTTAAAACAGTAATGAATTTTCCGAACTCAATATTTTTCAATTTTTAAACAGAATTTTTGTGAAAAATTAAACAGTTCTTCTGCTCGGTGTATGTCGGCGCGTTACCTACGGAAACACGGTAAATTAAACTGCAGAAGCACCTGTTAAATGTTGTACAAGTTTTATATTTGACCCCCCCCTCCAAAAAAATAAAAATGCTTTTGCAGACAGACCGCTTGTAAAAACTTAATTTTTTAGATCAATTAAAAAGCATCAAAAACTACGTAACACAGAAAAATGAACCACATTTTGTTTTGGAAAACTTTCTTGTTTTAAATGTCCGCTAAAAAATTCTTCCGCGATGTGACAAGTCACGCGCGTACGCATAAGACTAGCATAAACGATGGCAGTGCGCCGTGCCCGTGCGCGTGCGCCGAGTTGGCACAAAATAGTGCGAGAGTTCAGGAGGGCCGGGTTAATACCATGGTAACGATAAATTTGCGACCGGTTTGAATATCAGATTCGTTGCCAGCGACCCCGAAACACAAAAAAAAAAAAAAAAAAAAAAAAAAAAATTTATTGATCGGTGTTCTGTTGTAGTTAAAGTAAATATTTAACCAGTAAATTTTTCTGTTGGTCGCCATGGAACTCAACGCCCAAGGAGTACCTTATTTTTTTTTTTTAAATGGCTGCTTCCTGAAATGTGCAAAGTGTTTTTGTTTTTTACACTTTCTTCGTATATATCTGAATTTTTTTTTTGGTTAATTTTTACGACGTGCATGCAGCATGCACATTGCACCAGTGAGTGCACCCTGCCCCTGCACCAGCGTATTATAAACACCCCAACCTGGGCCAATCTCACATGTTAAGAGCGGATTTCGGAATAAATACCCCCCTCCCCAACCTCAAAAGCCGTTCTTAACATGGTGTGTTTATACTGGGGAGTGGGGGCACGTCGTAAAAATTACCCTTTTTTTTTTTTTTTTTTTTTTTTTTAAATTTGATTCATATATTTATTACGTGCTTGTTTTTATTTTATTTTCATTATTTTCTCCACTAAAAACTTTTTTTAATTTATTTTTTCATACATAATGCTTTTGGCCTTTTTTTTTTTTTTTTTCCTTAAATAGTACCTTCAAAAAAAGTTTGATTAAATAAACCAATGAAAATCTTGTGCATGCGCTTTCAAGGAGTAGCCATTTAAAATAAATAAATGAATAAAAATAAAAAGGTTACACAGGGGTTACGTTCCCCCCCGTGAAGTACAAAAAATATTTTTTTTTTAACTGACAAACACTGTGCGTGCGATGGGTTAGGTCAAGGTTTAAACTTTTTAGGGTCTCTAAAAAAAATGATAAAGTTGAATATATTACATACACATAACCTTTTTTAAAAGTATTAAAATCGTAAACTGCTTTCATTTCTGGGACTGACTCGATTCTTCGTCAATACTTCTGACTCCATAAGTACTGAAATCCTCCTGAATATCCATTCATTACAAATATCTAGCTAGCTGCTAGCACTATTATCGAAATATGCATTAAAGCTAAACCATTCATCACTTCATTGTACAATTAACACTGACTTTAACGTCGTTTGTTTCACTTAACGTGACCACTGAATGCATCAACAATTTATTGATGTCGATTGCAAAAGTGTCTTTATCATGGAAGTTTAATAGCAAAGTCGGTGCATAAAAATGTGTACATTTATTTTATGGGTAAATTTTTACCCGGTTTCCACCTTAACATTTTCCTTTAAAATGACTTTTATAGGTTTTTCGGGTATGCTGAAAACGAATATCGCGTTTAAATTTACGTAGTTTTCTATTGCTGGTGAGTGGTAGTTACGCGTACTTGCGCGTAATTTCTCAAGGTTGCGTTTGTATTAACATGACCATTCAGCAATATCATAAATGCATTGCTTAATATTTGGAAAACTACATTCTTGTGGAAAATTTAAATGCGATATTCGTTTTCAGCATGCCCGAAAACCGCGAACAATCGTCAATGAAAATGGAAATTGTTAAGGTGGAAACCAGGTAAAAAATTTATTTTTATAATCTGTATACGGGGTCCGGGTAGGGGTGAGTAGTAATTTGTTTTTTACCTAAAAAATACGCGAAACTGATATTTTCGGATAGTCTTCTTGATTTGCCCCCCCCCCCAGTTCTGAAAGGAGTTTTCTTAATAAAAAAAAAAAATGCCCAAAATAGCAGTGATTTTTTTTTTTTTTTTTTTTTTTTTTTTTTTAACCATAATAAATACTTATACGAAGCTACCCGCTCCTCATATCAGGCGACAATTTAAATTCTTGTGAAATATTTTAATTATTTTTAATTCTTAGTTAAAACTCCAAATTTAATTTAGTTTATTTCAAGGTTAGTTGTGACTAATTGTGAAATACGGAAACGAACACACAAATACGAAACCACTAAACTAATCCTTACAATAATCACTCGTAACCCCAAGACTACCTCTTCTTAACAACCACGTAGTTAACCGAAAGCAACAACAAGCCTTGTAAATGTTTATGACAATGATTTCATGCGGTCTTTAAAACGTATTTCGCTTCACTATATCCGGATTTCGTATTTTTCATTTTCCAAGTAACGTCAGCTTTGGACGGCTAATGTTTTCTATTTAACCTATGATTGTCAAGATTGCTGGACAACCGATGAAAACTTGCTGATTTGAAAAATTAATTTTATTATATACTACCCGGATGAGGGGTGCTTGCTGGGTCGTAAAATAGCTTAAATATATTTTAATTCATGCAGATTTTGTATTTACAGATCCAATTTTCTATTGATTATATTGTACCTAATATTTAGTAGTGATTTCCAAAATTAAAAAAAAAAGACTTGAGCACCATCAGCTGAAATTGAAACCAAGACATTTAGCACTCCAACTGCTTCTCTTACCGATATAGCTATCGAAAGATAGGTAATAAACTAGCCGGGGGGGGGGGGGGGGAACAGTCGGCTTTGCCCAGGGTAAAATATGCTTAAATATGTTTTAATGTGTCCAGATTTCCTATATATTATAATCGTAATTTCAAAAGTAAAAAAAAAAAAAAAAAAATTAAGTGCCATCAGCTAGAATCGAAACTGAAACTAACATTCAAAGCTGGTGACGTTACCACTGTACTAATGTGACATGCATATAAACCGATTAAAAAATAAACTAAGGTGAATGCATAAAATGTTTTACGATTTTTTTTTTCTATTTTAACCAGCTAAAGACCCATAAAAGAACAGCCTTTAAAAAAAAATCCAATCATTTAAGGCCCCTAGTACCAACCACTCTCCACTCATTCACGGCACAATCACGTTGAAATACCAGGTTGAGAAACTGGCGCGATCTATCCTTCTCTCGAGGGTAGATATGGGATGGGACTCTCTTAACCCGTGGTACTGGTAGGCACCCCGTCTTGTGATAGCGTCACAATAAAAAAAAAAATACCCTTGATAGTCCTGGCGAAGCATCAAGTATTCAGCTACTGACAAAATTTGAATTACACTACAAACTTGTGTAGTGAGTTCAATCTCGGCTGCGCTGGATGGATAACGCGGTGACGCGGACGCGCCCCTCTGCGAATTTTAGTTTCGGAGGAGATAGTTTGGAAATATGGAGACAGACCTATAGACGGACATATAGCCGTTTATGTATAAGATGACTTGAATAAATGAATTGAATTTGGGCATGCGTAGAAAGAAGTAAAAATATGTTGGCAAGTTGAAATGGACATTTTGCATTTCAACTTTTCAATATGCCTCTACGCGTTATTAATCCATTCAAAGATTGGTAATCTCCAAAAATACCGTTAGGGCTTACAACATGGCCGCCAGAAGAGTCACGTGATCCGGTTGATCCAAAACATGAATCGTGCAAATGGAAAACGCAGCCTTGAAGGCAAACTTTGACAAACAATCACAATTTGTTTGTATTTAATTTTTTGTTGATATAATGTTGTTATAAAAATAGGCAAACTTTGAGAAACAATCTTAGGTTGTTTTTAGTTAAAAGTGTTTATAAAAAGTATTTTATTCAGAACAAATAAGTGGTCGACTAGGTGTATCAGAATTTTAGGCGGAATTTTTGACACCCCCAACAAAAAACTGCGAATAAAATATATAAAACTCGTAATTTCTGTTTTTAAAGTGGGTTGTCAATTTTCTTTATGAAATATACTTACAAAATAAACTATTACAGTCGTTTAAAACATAATAGAAGTATTATTATTTTATTTTTTAAAAACAATGTTTACAAAATGTCTACGCACGTGAAAGAGTCGGCCCAAATAAATTTTGTGAGCTAATTTGTTGCATCGCCTCCATCTATTCTGTCTAAATTTATAAAATGAAAATTAAAAATATAAACTGTTTTTTTTTTTTTTTTTTTACATCATATTTTTATAACATTACATCTTAAAAAAAATGAACACCTTGTTTTAAATACCATTTTTATGAAAAACTCTGAATAAAATATTTTTTATAAACACTGTTTTAAAAAACAAACAAACTGTGATTGTTTCTCAACAAAAAATTAAATGACCGTTCTAAATTATTTATTATTATGATATTGAAAAACTGTTTTTGTACTTAATTATTATGCTTGTTTGTCAAAGTTTGCTTTAAATTTGCGTTTTCCGGTTTCGTAATACGGCGATTCATGTTTTGGATCAACCGGATCACGTGACTCTTCTGGCGGCCATGTTGTAAGCCCTAACGGTATTTTTGGAGATTGCCCAAAGATTTTACTTGTTATAAACGTCCTTGGTATATGATTACTATTTCCTGTTAATTTCAGTGTTTTCGGTGACCAATAGTTTAAGAGTTTATCGGTTAAATATTTACGCACACACACGCACACGTACATCTACTGTTTTATTTATATATAGACTAATATTTGTTCTTATTTATTGAGATAAATAAGAATAACAGTATTACTTTTTAGTCTTGAAGATCAAACTTTAATGCAATATTGCAATGCTTTAATCGTTTACGTTTTTTTTTTTTTTGTTTTCTTAGATTGGTAAATTTTTAGCTCACCCACCATCCCATCTCCCAATTAGATTTTACTTTTTGTAAGTGATTACGTGTGAACACCTTAAAAAAAGAACCAATGTCACTAAGTAATTTTAGTTGGTTAAAATAGGATTTCGTTATTTTCTTTTTTTATATGAAGATAAAAATAATTGTGTAGTAAAAGGAAAAAAGTAAATAATTAACTAAAAGAAGCGGGGTGGGGTCTAATCTCCCTATCATAAACTTTTGAGTAGTAGCCCCCACCCCCACACTCCTGTCAGTATATTAAAATAAATATTATTAGATGAAAATGTTTTCAAACAATATCAATAAGCAAATCTCAATCCTCATCTCAAAAATGACATACTACTACTATTACTACTAGTGGCACATATCAAAGTGTAGTATCTGTTCTTCAGATGCGGCACTTCCATTTCTCGTTCTCTTTCAGTGGAGGAGAAATCCTTCACGACTGAGACAATTTTTATTTTTGTACCTTTTCTCCACGTTAAAAAACGACCCTGGTGTCTAACTCTGTCCCGTGAGGAGGCATTGTAAATAGGTACTACTAGTAATAATAACCACAACAGAGCACAAATGAAATAATAAAGTAAATTTGGTGCTTCTACATTATTGGGACGAGATTTTGTAGTAATAGTTTTCAGACTAAAATGATTTCAGCTGATTTTTTGTGGTTAATTCTAAGAAGTTACACTGGTAGCTTCCAAATTATGCAGTTGAAATTACCTGATTATTACTGAATTATTAAAAAAAAAAAAAAAAAAAAACTTTAATCGTGTTAGCAGTTGAAAAATTGCCCCCATCTTTGTTTAATTTGAACGGAAAATTGCCTCCCTCATGAACTCTCCTACTGTTAGAGGTAAAATCCCTTCAAAGCGTATTTGTGGTTATGAGAAAATAAAGCTGTGTACTGTAACGCATTATAAATGTTTTTATTCTGTGTCTTATGTTATTAGTACATTGAGGGTCATTTCGAGTTAAAAGTTTATGGTTATCCTGACGCTCCGCACTTCTTTATTTACCTTGGAAGTGACGTCACACAAATCTTATACGGATGGCTACAATTTTAAAAATAATTTGTTTTATTTTTCTTTCATTTTGAGCTCCTTTTTTCTCCTGTTTAACTTTTATTTTTCTCCCATTTCTTATTTTCAGCTGAGAATTTATTTTATTTTCATTTTGAGCTCTTTTTCCGATCCGGCGTTA
Source organism: Euprymna scolopes (assembly GCF_053919585.1). NCBI lineage: Eukaryota > Metazoa > Mollusca > Cephalopoda > Sepiida > Sepiolidae > Euprymna > Euprymna scolopes. The sequence goes on from NC_136503.1 coordinate 48,541,923, forward strand.
CCTTTTATAGGTACTGTCCTGCAGTCCTTCTGCACTTTACGACCCGAGCTATTTTTTAACGCTATTATTTCTATTATTTAACATGGGGAAGGGAGGGTGTATTGTAACTATTCTGTACTTTCACCTAACAATTCAATTAAAAAAAGGTAAATATGAAGAATTACTCCACCCTCAAAAATTCCTTTAAAATTGGTTCTCGGGGTCGCTGAAAACGAAAATAACGTTTAAAATTACGGCAAACGAGTAGTTTCCAAGATATGAAGAAATGTTAGTTTTAAAAAGTGGGGGATCACTTTTCTATAATAATTTAACGTAAAATGAACGTAAACTTTTTAAAACTAACATTTCTTCATATCTTGGAAACTACTCGTTTGCCGTAATTTTAAACGTTATTTTCGTTTTCAGCGACCCCGAAAACCGTTAAGAGTGGTAATTTTAAAGGAATTTTCGATGGTGGAGTAATTCTTCATATTTACCTTTTTTTAATTGAATTGTTACAATACACCCTCCCTTCCCCATGTTAAATAATAGGTTTCTAAATAATAGCGTTAAAAAATAGCCCGGGTCGTAAAGTGCAGGAGTACCTACAAAAGGTAACGCCGGATCGGAAAAAGAGCTCAAAATGAAAATAAAATAAATTCTCAGCTGAAAATAAGAAATGGGAGAAGAAAAAAAAGTTAAACGGGAGAAAAAAGGAGTTCAAAATGAAAGAAAAATAAATTATTTTTACAATTGTAGCCATCCGTATTATAAGATTTGTGTGACGTCACTTCCAAGGTAAATAAAGAAGTGCGGCGCGTCAGGATAACCAAGTTTATTTACTGCACTAGGTGTATCAGAATTTTGAGGGAATTTTTACATCCCTCACACAAAACTGCGAATAAAATATATAAAAAACTCGTAATTTCTCTTTTTAAAGTGGGTTGTTTTTCTTTATGGAATATACTTCCAAAATAAACTAAAGTTGTTTAAAAAAAAAAAAATAAATAAATAAATAAAATAAAATAAAAATAGAAATATTATTTTTTATTTTTTAAAAAGTGTTTACAGAGTGCCGGCGCGCGTTCATGCAGTCTTTTTTTTTTTTTTTTTTTTTTTACGTAATGAAATTGAATTTTACAAGTTAAATATTTTTCAATTCTTAAACTTTAAAAATCTATCAATTTTTCTATTTTTTTTTTTTTTTTAGTAATGAAAATTTGGTAAATTTGATAACTTATATGGAACGGCTCATCAAGAACTTATTTACGTTAGACTTGAAGACAACCATATTGTAGTCAGCCGGAAAATGGAAGACAATTCCACAAGCGTGCAGTTCTAAGAAAGAAGCTTTGTTCATGGAATCTACGTTTAGGTTTAGGCACAGATAAAGAGTGGGGGGAATTATTGATAGTGTTTACAGCTAGACGAGTGTTTCTTGTGAAAGTTTGGCGAGGGGGGGGACCATAGATTGAAGCTCAGTCGAACACTTTCCATGAAAATAACGATACATCAGAGACAAACTCGCAACATCTCTTCTGTGAGATAGAGGTTGCAAGGAAGAGAAAAGGACATCTCCTACGAGGCTACGAAGTCTATTTTGAACTCTATCAAGGCAGGACAAGTCCTTTCTAGCAGCTCCTGCCCAGATGTGGCAACAGTATTCCATCCTTGGACGTACCTGGCTCTTATATAGATAGAGAATAGCATCAGCAGTGAGATATCTACTGGATCGATAGAAAGATCCCACCATTTTTCCAGCGGCCTTGGCAACAGATTTGATGTACGTGTTCCATTTAAGATCAGGAGTAATGGTCAAGCCAAGAAGCTTGTCAAAACTTGAGGCCTCCTGAAGACGAGAACCATTCATTTCAATTGATGCCAGATGTGGATCAGAATGTTGATGATGTAAAGAGAGAAGCTTGGTTTTAGATGCATTAAAAGTAACCAGCCACTCCTTACCCCATTGTACTACGTGCTCAAGATCAGAGGAGAGAGAATTGGAGAGAACTTGGTCGTTTACTGTCTTAGATGTGCTACCATAAATGGTAGTGTCGTCAGCATAGATGTCTACAAATGATGTAACGATGTGATTTGGAAGATCATTAATATAGATCAGGAAAAGAGTTGGGCCCAGGATGGATCCCTGAGGGACACCGGAATTAATACTGTGAGCTTCTGATTTTTGCCCCTCAACTACTACTCTTATGAACCTATCAGAAAGAAATGATTTAACAATTGAGAAGACATTTCCAGCAATACCATAGCTGGAGATCTTATGAAGTAAACCTTTATGCCATACTCTATCAAAGGCCTTAGATATGTCAAGAGCAATTGCCCTAGAAAGGTTGCCTCCGTCGAGAGATTTGCTAATCCTATGAGATATAACTGTAAGCACATCTGCTGTAGATCTAGCAGAACGGAAATCATATTGAGTGTCACTAAGAAGGTTATTTTTGTTGATGGTTGATTACTTCTGTATTTAACAGATTCCAGCAACTTACTCATGACGCACAGGAGACTTATTGGCCTGTACTGAGAGGGGGATGAGCGATCACCTGAATTCTTAAATACAGGGCATACTGATGAAATTTTCCAGGGAGATGGGAAACTATTCTCCTTAAGACAACGTTTAAACAGTTTTGTAAGTATGGGCGCTAGTTCAGGTTGAACTTTTTTGAGTACTATAATTGGAATACCGTCAGGGCCAGTTGCTTTACTGGAATCAAGTTTTTGATTAGCTTGGCAACATCACGTACAGATATACGTATATCACATAGCGTGTTTTCTGATACAGGAGGAAATATTGGGGGTAGGCGGCCTTGATCGCAAAGGGTAGAATTAGCTGCAAAGTTCTTGACAAAGAGTTTGGCTTTGTCTGATGCTGACGAGATTACCTCAGGTCCATTGATAATAGTTGGGATGGAGCACACGCTTCTGTTCAGGATTCTGTTTGCTATTTGCCAAAACTGGTGGGAACCAAGCCGCTGCTCAGCTACTTTGGACTTAACAGATTGAGCATACAACTCTCTTGCATTCTTTATTACTTTCTTACAATGGTTGCTGGCAGTCCTGAAAGCGGCTTTAGTTTTCATACATCTATTACATTGGAAACAGTGGAAAAAGTGATTTCTGTGCGCAATGGCAGCAGCACATTCTGGAGAACCATGGCTGGCTGTTAGGTTTTTGCTGAAACTTTTTTGAGGATATGAGACGGTCAATACCTACAATTAACCATTCCGTCAGGTCTAATACTATAGAGGACACATCCTTTTTAAACATGGAATGCAGAGGTAGATCAGATATAAATGTACGGAAGCTATCCCAGTCAGCCTTAGTGTATCGATATACTGTACGATGGAGAGGTACGTCTGGGGACTTATTACATTTCATTTTTATCTTAATTGATACAACAGTGGTCGGAAGATCCAAGAGGCGACAGAACAGAAACTGAACATAGTTCAGGGCAAGTTGTGAGAAAAAGGTCTAGTAGGCTCGCATACTGGCCGTCATTGTCGGGCACACGGGTGGGTTCCTGAACAATCTGAGTGAGGTCATAGGCAATGGAGAAATCATGACAGAACCTCCCCTCATCATCGGTCTTGTTAGAGTGGGTCAACCATTCGACGTTGTGAACATTGAAGTCACCACATACGTGAATGTTAGCTGAAGGATAAGCAGATAGGACTTGGTCAATTTTCTCAGATATGCTTTGAAAGATAGTAACTCCGCTGTTATGGGGGCGATAGAGAGTAAATATAAATGCCGTAGTGCAACCCGGAAGCACATATAGGGTAAGTTAGGATCTTCCCTGGAGATGTCCCTACCACATGGAAAGTTATCCCTAATATAGGCACATATTCCATGCCCATGGCGATCTTGGGGGTCAGATTTAGAAGTTAGAGTATCCTTTAATTGCGAACTCTTCTAGGGAAATAGCCTGTCCAATGCCAGTTTCACTTAAAAATAAAATGTCTGGTTTAGTCTCCTGTAATTGGGTTTCAACCTCTGGAAGGTTAGAACGTAGACCCCTGATGTTGGAGACATGTTAGTAGGGGTCTACGTTGGAAGTTGGAGAACCGGGTTTAATCGTGTATTTTTTCTTGAAACTTGTCATGATGAATTTTTGGAATTTGTGGACTAGGTCGTCAGATTTACTTAGAGCAGGACAGAGAGGGGAAACTAAGAGAGAAAAAGAAACAAAGAATTTCTTTATTTTCAGAGTCAGTGTGAAATTTTATGCTCTTTCCAATAAACTGGTTTGTATTACTGTACACATAGATTCGAAAAAGTTGTCAAAAAGCAAATTATATAACAAATAAATGCTATCAAAAGCAAGATAAGTTATTTTTCTACCAAACTGGATATATTTTTCGTGTTTTTATTCAATGTAACATGCTCATTCAGCTCGAAAAACATACATTGTTTACCGATGTATTGGAAAATTTAAAATGGCGCCCGACTCTCTCTTTAACACGGTAAGTTTGGGAAAAGGTGTTATAAATAATAAACTAGACAAAATACTATTAAAAAACCACCAAATATATGTCAACCTATGTCACGGTAATATATATTGAGCGAGTTTCTAACAGTATTTTGTCTAGTTTTATATTTATAGCACCTTTTCCCAAACTTACCGTGTTAAAGAGAGAGTCGGGCGCCATCTTGAATTTTACAATACATCGGTAAACACTGTATGATTTTCGAGCTGAATAAACATGTTACCTTGAATAAAAACACGAAAAATATATCCAGTTAGGTAGAAAAGTAACTTATCTTGCCTTTGATAACATTGATTTGTTATATATTTGTTTTTTGACAACTTTTTCGAATCTGTGTACAGTAATACAAACCCCAATAAACCAAACGTTTTGGACAAAACTTTTTTTTTTTTTTTTTTTTAAATTCACCCACCCCCATTTTAAAATGTCTATTAAAATTTTAATAATTAATTTATACACCAAAGTTTTATATATCACAAATTGAAGATAAAAGATCAATAAATAAAATATTCTAATTTAAAACAAAAAAAAAAGCTTTTTTTTTTGGAAATTTACCTGTAAAGTCCAAAGTGTAAAACTTTTTTTTTTCTTTTTCTTTTTTTTTTTTTTTTTTTTTTTTTTTTTTTTAGTGGAAGCTTATGTTATGCTTAGAATGTCAAGTAAATTTTTTCTATCTCATTCAATGTTTTCTTTTTTTTTTTTTTATATAAAAAAAAAAATTCAGTTGATAAAGAAGTATTAAAATATATCAATCAAAAACTCGTATTTCATTAAGAGAAAAAAAAATCTGTCAACTTTTTTTTTTATTTATTTATTTTTTTTTTTTTTAACAATAAAAACTTATAAGTGAATATGTTCGGTTTTTAAGTACGGAGGATCGAAATACTAAATTTGGTTTACAGCACGCATTAAAGACATAAATTATGTCCCTTCAAGGCGCCGGAATATAAAGGCGAATAAAATCAGACTTGTCTCCCTTTATTTGAACAGTTGAAAAAAAATGAGTTTGCGTTTGTTTTTAATCCTTGTTTAAAAAATATTTTATTTAAAAAGGACATGGAATATAAGTATAAATATGGATAAATTCTTAACAATGAACAATTGAACTACTCATTGAATACTAGTTTTTATAGGTAAATTTTTGGAATTTATATATAAGTAAAATTTTTTTTTTTTTTTTTTTTTTAAGGAAAACCGATTTAAAAAAACAAATATTGCATAATTTGCTATTAAACCTGTTTTTTTGTTTTTTTTTTAAATTTTGGTCTTCGTTTCTTTAATTAAAAAAAAAAAATTAGGGTTTGAATTACATTTTTCAAGAATTTATAAGCTTCGAAAGACAGTAAGTCTAAACATTCCAGTGTTTACCGCAAATTTCTACTGACGATTTCTGACACTGGTATTACTGTACCCATTTGAACTAGAGAAAATCATGATTCAAATGTGTATGTCTCGTGTAAATAACTAACGATGGCCGACGTTCTGAAGACCAGACGGGTGATCAAAAATTCAGATCAAGCGTACCGGAAAACGAAACGAGACCAAATTGACAACTCATAAATTCTAAAAGAAACAATTTAAACAAATTTTATTTTCTACTTATGTAGAATAAATGCAACAACAAAAGAAAACATGAAAAATATAGTTAATTTTTGTTCAAATGTTTTTAATTTTATTTTATTTTTTATTTTTTTCAAATGTTTAAAAATTTTCCCCAATAATTAAAGCAAAAACAGTCGTGTTCTCGTCAAGTAAGTTTTTATTTTTTTATTTTTTTTATTCAAGAAAATAAAAGGTACTCATTTTTGTTTATCGTTACAAGTGCTAATCTGGACTTGCATCTATTTTGTTGTTAATTATTATCTATAACTATAATTTCTGCCCCCCCCCCCCCAAAAAAAAAACCGGCCACCCAAAAAGAAAAGAAACATGCCACCCCCCCCAAAAAAAACATCTATAAAAAACGTAAAAAAAAAAACAAAAAAAAAAACACGGCAAAAAAAAATATCCACCAAAAAAATAAAACATAAGAAAATAATCTGAAAAGCACAAAGTTCAAGCAAAAAAAAAAAAACCCACAAAAAAAGGCCACACACGTCAAACTTCTTTCCTTTTCGGATTAATCGAGCGAACTGTGCACAGCAATACAGCATCAGAGCCAATGCATGTACATCAACCAAAATAATAACTTGCTTAAATTATTTATTTTAAAAACATTAACCATTAAAGTTTTTTCATTTTAGAATCTCCAAGTTGTCAATTTGGTCTCATTTCGGTTTCCGGTACGCTCGATCTGACTTTTTGATCACCCGTCTGGTCGGCGATATTAGATATTTATCATTAGTTATTTACACAAGACATTTTAATCATGATTTTCTCTACTTCAGATGGGTGCAGTAAATAAACTTTTAACTCGAAATGACCCCTAATGTACAACATAAGACACGGAAAAGAAACATTTATAATGCGTACAGGCTTTATTTTCTTATATAACCACAATACGCTCTGAAGGGATATAACCCTGTTAGAAACTCACTCAATGTTACCATGACATAGACTGACATATTCGGTGGGTTTCTAACAGTATTTTGTATAGTTTTTACGTTTTTATTTTTAACTAGTTTTCCCAACTTACTGTGTTCAACAGTTCAGCGCCATTTTTAAATTTTCCAATACATCGGTAAACACTGTTTTTCAAGCTGAATAAATGTTACATTAAATAAAAACGCTTAAAATTATCCAGTTAGGTACAAAAGTAACTTATCTTGTCTTTGATAACATCTATTTGTTATATATATATATATATATATATATATTTTGACAACTTTTTCGAATCTGTGTATAGTAATACAAACCCACATCCGAATATTAACTGTTTGAAAAGAATTATGAAACCATTATTCCTATCTATATATCTATAAAAGTGAGTGTGTGTGTGTAACTTTCAACCTATATACTCAATGACTTTTTGATCTACAGATTTGAAAGTTTGTATATAGGTATTCAGACATGTGAAAGACTTTTTAATCGGTTTCATTTAGAAAAAGGACTGCTAAGATGTCAACATTGAAAAATTGGTACTTGGGGGAGGGGTCATCGGATTTTCTGTTTGTGAGCTGTCATATGGCAGCTTCCTTATGTCAAGATTCAGTAGGTTTGAAAACAATTTTTAAAGATCGAGGTAAACTGGCCTGATGGTTATCGTACTTGACTCACTGTTTTTAGGTTTTGGTTTCGATCTCAGGCCGAGTATTTTTTTTTTTTTTTTTTACTTACAAGAAGTGAGAGAAAACAGTTTCTTTCCGCTTTTTGATTCTTTTACTCCATTTTTAACCATTTTTTTAAAAAATGGTTATGCTTAATACCAAGCATAGCCATCATTTAAAAATTTTTTTAACGTTATGCTTAATACCAAGCAATATCGGGTACATCTAGTTTTCTATAAAGCTTCGATGGAAAATGAGCATTAGATAACAGAAGAATACTATCATGAAAAATGAAACACAAATGGTGTTAATGTTATGTCATTAACAATTAAGACCTAGTGTTTCAAGTGGAAGAAGTTATTAAGAAACAAGTGAAAATGGCAGCCATGTTCTTTTTAGCAGGCTCACTTTGGAGAATCTAATCTATAAATATAAAAGCGAAAATGTATGTATGTGTGTTCGCTTTTTCTGGGTCTACAAAAGGTTTCTTTCAGAGAAACGATCGCTCGCTTCACAACATTTTAAAACTTTTTATATCACATATAAATCGTAATATCTCACAGTTAACAATGAAGTTCGCCTGTCTATTTAATTTGCTCGATTTTGGGAAGATAAATATTCAATATTTGTCGCTCGCCGCATGTGGGTTAGTCTTTTTCCTATAACATCTTGGGGGGGGGGGGAAAAAAAGCGTTCAGCAGTAAATGAAATACCGCAGTCAAACTTGACCTCATTAAAACGAGCACCTGCTAAATCCAAGTAATTAAATAAATTCAAACATGTTTCCGTAAGCATGCCGTGGTGGGGCAATGGTTAATGTCGCACGTTTTTTTTTTTTTTCACAACTTTGCCTCAATGGTTCGAGTTCGATCCTCATACTTACTTTTTTTTTTTTTTTTTTTTAACCTCCACCTCCAAACACCCGGGCAACGCCGGGTACCCCTTGCTAGTAAATATTAGACAAAATACATGATTTCTGGAAATCTGCATGAGGGCTTAGCCTAATTCGATGACGGAGCAGATTAGCATATGAAGGTTTTGGTTATTAAGCTACAATATTTGGAAAATGGAAAAATCAACTTTATTTTATTATATCGATAAAGGATCCCCCCCCCCCTAAAAGTCTTTAAACTGTTGTAGAGGGAGGATGACTTCATACATTATGCATGAAGACAGACAAAAGATAATAAACCAGCAATAGTGAGACATGTTAAAATGTCTAATCTCTCTTTGGTTCTGTCTTCGAGATGAGGCAGATGTGTTTTTAGAAAACTTCTTGGTTGCATACTATTTTTTGCAAAGGAATGTAAAAAAAGAAATAAAACCAGATAAACGGTAAATGAAAAAAATTTGTTTTATTTATACGTACTTGCTGTTGATATGACACTGAAGTATTACATAAGCTGATACTTTGCTATCAACATTTAAGCTGCTACAATAAGGAGACCTCCACAAAAGGCCTATATTCACTGATATAACAATGTTCACCAAATGTTAGAGACACTTCTACACAACATGCACCAGAACTTTTTTTACATTTCAAAGATCTGCCCACTATGTTACATTGATAGTAAACGCAATAAATTTGTCATGTATACAATTGTTCTACCCAATTATGCATTTTTCATAGTTTCAAAAGAAAAACCTGATTCTATTCATTTACTTATATTCATCCCAAACAAGGCATATTGCCACTGAAGCGTATAAAGGTGCTACTATGATGGGAATCAGATTTATCCAAGGGAATCTGGGTTGGGAGTCGGGCAGCAAGTTATTTGATTATCTTCATGTCAATATTATTGATGGAAGATTTTTTTTTTTTTTTTTTTTTTTTTAATTAAATTAAAAAAGAATATTTTCTAGAAGTTTCGGTCTCAGATCTCTCACCAAAGGGGACAGGGACTATTAAAAAAAAAAAAAAAAATTTGAAAATAAATTAAAATTGTTCCAGAATTCCTTGATTATGTATGTAATCATTAGTTTTTTTTGTTTTTTTTAAGAACAGGAAACTTTTCAGAATTGAAATTCATTTTTTAAAAAGTGACATTGGTTTAAGATTCCTGAAAGAGGCTGTATAGCATTTAAGTTAAAGTCCTGGTTGCAACATTATTTTTAAATTTCTTGTGATTGTTATTAATCTATATATATAAAGGGAAAAATGAGTGTGTGTGTGTTTGTATGTCTCAAAAACTTCTGACAGACTTGTCAGAACGTGATGAAACCGGTATCGTTTTAAACCTCAATCTTTCAGACAACAAATATTGAAAAATTGGCCAAAAACATTAATTCCTTCACCGTCTTCTTTTCTAAAAGAAGGGCCCAGTTTTTGCATTGACATTGTCGCAAAGTCATCATCTCAGTTGGATTGACGTTTAATTTCAACGCTCGGGACTTCTGGTCGCACCATGGAGACATCGGGTCATTTTTTTTTTAACCTTTTTTTTCCTCCTTCACGTTATGGGTTCGAGCCTGACTGCCTGCCTACTACCATTTTTTTTAACCTCTCTCCATCTGGGTTGCCTACTGTTTGGATCTCCCCTGCTACAACCAATTCCCCACCCCAGGGGTTCCTTCTACACTACCTCTCCACACCTGGGCAACGCTGGGCACCTCCTTTGCGTTACAGGTTCGAGCCTGCTTGCCTACCACCACTTTTTTTTTTTTTTTTTTTTTAACAACACCTCTTTCCACCCAGGCTGCTTCTGTTGTTTTGATCCCCCACCCCTTGCTACTACCATTTTTTTTGGGGGGGAGTGGGGATTGCTACACCACTTACACACACCTGGGCATGCCGAGCACCCCCGCTAGTCACTAATAAGTTTCATATTAAAAAAAAAAAAAAAAAATTGGATAAGTATTTAATTTTTATTTGGAAAAAAAAAATTCCATTTATAAATGTGACACAAGGTCATGTGTGAAGAACAAAAGAAGTACACTTTGAAATTTTTATTTGCAGAAATATTTAAAAAAATTAGTTACAACAAATTAGGTACAAGGTCATTCAGAATTGTGTGGAAAAATGGATGTCATTGGTCATCCTTAGTCACAAATACTTAACAAATGTCTATTCTACTCTTGACAAGAATCATCCTACTAGGGACCATCCGACTCGAGATATCCCCAAATTGATGTGAAATTTTTAATCTACAATCAAGTGATAAACACTCGACCTGCAAGGTGATTTTTCTCCTCACCTACTGCTGAATTTGTCAAAAGGTGCTTTGTATTGAGAAGGGTTGACTTTCTGTGGATATTGCTTGCTTGCATCTTTGATGGTCGGGCAATTCCATTTTTTTTTTTTTTTTTTTTTTAAAAAGGGATCATTGTTGAATGTGTGTGTATGTAATATATGTGTGTGTATGTGTGTGAGGCTAAGGAATGAGTGGAGAGTTGTATGTTGTGTTTTCAATTCTAGCTGATGGCACCCAAGTCTTATATATTTTTTGTTTTAATACTATATATTAACTTTAATCTAATGATTTGTAGAAAATTGTCTCTATAATAATAAATGTAATCTGCATGAATTAAAATATCATTTAGATGTATCTTCCAACTGGGCTGTGTGTGTGTGTGTGTCTCTTATATACTAACATTGAGTTTTTTTTTTCTCGATTGGAAGATTTCTTTCTAAATTGCGGAGTTTGCCGGACTTACTACTTTCTCTCTTTTCATCACTTGAAATTGTTTTGCACAGAGGCTAGAAAAGGGTGCAATTTTAGCCACTAACTTTTGTGACTGAACGAATTTATATATATATATATATATATATATATATATTCAAAATTAATACATGATTTATGCCAAGGATGAGAGTTCATATATATTTATATTCAAATGAATACATACTGGTCTTTTATTATAGAGCGCAGAATCATTTGTGATATAGTTATGTAGGAAGGTGAACCTTTTCAATTTCATTTTTATAATCCGAACATTTGGTGTTTAATCGATAGTTATCTAACACTTAAGCATAAATTGCAATAATAGAAATTTGCATATATCTGGTACATCATAATCAATATAATCTAAAGATTTTTAAGCGACATCACAAATACCCACTGTTATATCAAATGTGTGATAGTAAGCTAAAAATCTGAAAGACGGATTAAACAAATTACATTGTTTGAAATATGTTGACGGCAATACTAACTTTTAGATCTTGTAGAAATTCCATATTGTTTTCTCTATCAATCTGTATAATTTACTGTAAATATTCATTTAGGAATAGTAAATGTCTGTCAGGATTAGAAGTTTTTAGAAAATTTTTTTTTTTTCTTTTTCCATGAAAATAATTGTCATTGCCAATTAAATATTCTTTAAATAAATAAAACAAATATCTTTTTTTTAATTATTTAAAATTTTAGCAATTTAATTCTTTTTAAGACAATATTGTTAGAAAAGTAATTGAGCTAAATATTTTCCAATCGATAAAAACGAATGACATTTTTTGAAATGTATTCAAGTTGTACTTTTCTAGTCGATGGAGGTGATGTAATTTGATTTTGAAACGTCATATTAAAATGACTGGAGTCAGAATTTTTTACCTTTCTCTTATTTGTCGTTAGCACATTGCTCTGTTTTATAAATGATATGATCTTGGACAGTAATCGTGCATTAAATGAGAAATCTCCTGCTTGGTCTATTCATTCAGGAATACAAAATGCCAGTCAATTCAAAGTCATTTAGAGTTCATCTGCGTAAACAGGACTTCAGAATTCTCTTATCTCTATATAAAGTTAGTTATGTGTATATGTTTATATATTTGTATGTATAGGATTCACTCCTAAACTAATTTCTTGTGCTATCAAATCAGTTAAACCATGTTGAACTTCGTACTGGATAAACAGGTAATTGGGATTACCTGGCACTGTATGTAGGAGGATGTCAACACTTCTCTGCAAGAACTGCAAAAACCGATATCATCATCTCTCCTGACAGGGATATGTGTGTGACTGGGGATCGCTTGTGAATTCTATACTCCTATGAAACTTCCTCCTTGAAGATATAAAAAACTTGAAGCATGAAACATTTTTTTTTCTAAAATGACTGGATTTGGCATCAAATAACTTGAAAAAAGGTTGATATCATAAAACAAAGCAACTAAACTAATTAGCATGTCATTATGAATTCTAGAACATGGCTAAACCGTAAGATTTTTATGCAAATGAGTTAAAAAAGGTGGTAGAAGTCCTTTGTGAACCTCAGATATCTGATTTTTGGGAAATTTTAACAATAAGCATCTATATATTAATACGATAGCATGTGTTATTTTGCGTGTCACACATCTTTTTTTTTCTTTTGAGTGACTGTTTTTTTAATTGTTATGAACTTCAATTTCTTGTAATAAATAATTTTACCAAGAATTCAACATGGTTTCTTTCGATTATAGCTGAAGGAACTCAAGTTATATATATATATTATTAAATACCTACAAGCATTAGTGTTTATTTTTTTCTTTAAATTTTGGTTTCGATTCAAGCTGATGTCAGTCATATGGACATTTTTTTTTTTTTAATTTTTATACAAAATCTGCATAAATTAAAATATCATATTTAAGCGTATTTTACATCGGGCATTCCTGCCAGTTAAACATAAATTACTAAATATTCTCCAAATTTAAATTTCCTAAGAGTATTTTGAAGATGTTTTAGCAGGCAAAATATGAGCACAACCTGTCATTTGAAAATTCAATTATATCAGATTTGAATTTGATCCATAGTCATTATGAATTAAGCAAGAATTCTTGAATTTAAATTTCTTAAAACCTCTTTAATTTGAAAGCTTTATACATTTTCTACAATGAAAATCATGTAATCGATTTGGATTAAAATTGGAATAAGGATTCGAGATATAAGGTTTAATAGAAGTATATCTTTTGCTTTTTTTTTTTTTTAAAGAGACAGAAAAGTGATGCAAAACTGTTCTGTTTGAGGAATTTTGGGATGGATATTCTAATCTATAAAAGGCAAAAGTGGCACGCACATTTTTGTATGTCCAGCAAAGGGTTTTTTTTTTTTTTTTTTTTTTTTTTTTTTTTTTTTTTTGTTGTTGGGGTTCTCCGGTGGGGTGGGGGTACTATTTCTTAGAACTTTTTATACACTCCCTAGATTATTGATTTGTGAAAGGATGTTGTGTCTAGATTTATTTTGATCGACTTTTAGAAAATTGCCCTATTCCGTTCTGTTGCATGTTTGTTTAAGCATTTTAGTATAAATAAAGTGAAACTAATTGAAACAAAATCAGTTCTTCGGCTTTCCCACCGGGGACGTTCAAAAAGCAATCAGCTTTGATCAATGTGGTGAAAACCTGTCATATCAGACAATTGCTATTCATTTGGACACTTTCCCTTTTTATGGGAAGCTGGTTTTCCCCCAACATCTTGGGGAAACAAAACCAAAAAAACTGCCTCACAGCCAATGTTAAGTGCGGGATTTCATTCCCCTATGGTGTGATGTTTGACCTCATTAAATTGACACACCTGTGTGAACTCATTCACTTAACTGTTTAATTGTTTAATTTCAGCGATTATCATTTCTCTTTCTTAGCGGCGTGGTAAGTGTCAGGCTTTTTTTTTTTTTAATTTTTTTATTGCCTTCACCTCAAGGCTTTGGGTTCGAGCCTACCTGCCTACTAAAACTTTTCTTTTTTTTCTTTTACACCTCCAAACACCCGGGCAATGCCGGGCACCCAAGCTAGTATATAATAAATCGGAAGGAGATCTTAATAAATAGCGCTACATTATTTCGTTATTTGGTGGTCTAGTATGCAGAAATTATCACAAGAATAGGAACAAAGGTAATAAAATAAATAAGAGATGGACACTCGAATGTATCTTGAATGCCAGAATATCTTCCTCTCTTCCATTGGTTACCGCTTGCTAGGGTCTTTTATAGTTTAGGTAATCCGTTCTTTTAGGGGTGTCAGGATTTTCCATTATATTATACACACCTATGTGCATAAACGTATTCTCATATATTCACTGTTTTCCTTTCATTACAAACAAGACATTCATCCTATCCTTTATATATGAACTAGCCTGGGTGCCCGGCGTTGTCTGGATGTTTGGAGGTGTATGTTGAGCAAAAAAAAAAAAAAAAAAAAAATGGTAGTAGGCAGAGAGGCTTGAACCCGTGACACGAAGGTGAAAAAGAAAGTGAAAGAAAATCTGACATCTTACCGCTACTCCATGATGCGAGCAGTAGTCTAAAGCGTTAAAATTTAACGTAGTCAATCAAAAACAAAAGATGACTTGCAAAAATGGCATTGCTTTTAAACCTACCGCGAAAGCAAATTAGTTTAATCTGGGGGGAAAACCAACTCCGCTAAAAAGGGGGCACTCTGGCAGTATCCAAATAAATAGTAATTGTCTCCCCTACATTGACCAAGGACCAATTACAAAATAAATAGGCCAGTCGGTTGTGTTCCAATAGTTTCGCTTTATTTATACGACAGATACAAGCAAACAGCCGACATTATGGCATGGTGGGAATTTTGTTTAACTCCATCACAAAAAAGATAGAATCTGAGATGTTACGATCTGGAAAGTATAAGAAAACCTCTAACGGAATCTAACCGACGTGAGAACCCCAGCCCAAAAAACCTTTCGTGGACATACACCAATGCTCGCGCCCATTTTACCCTTATATAATAGACTAGTAGGGGGTGCCCGGGTGTTTGTCGGTGTGAAAGAAAAAAAAAAGTTTTGGTAGGGAGGTAGGCTCGAACCTGAAACCTTGAGGCGAATAGCCTGATAACTTACCACGATGGTACGAGGGTAGGGAAGTGGAAATGGTTTAAATTAAACATTTAAAAAAGCAGGTGGTTAAACAAACGTCAACGTGTGGTTTTCTAGGTCAAACGTCATGCCATATTAGTAGAGAAATGAAATCCCAGCGCAAATTTTGTAACATAAAAGTCGCTGAAATAAAAGATTCAGACGACCTCCTTTCGTAAATCGGACATATTATAATCTAGGAAGTATATAAAAAGTTCTAAAAAACAGTGACTTCCCCCCCCAAAGCCCCCACACACATTTTCGCTTTTATATTATAGATTGCTTTTTTTTCCCCCTACTAACTGGACACTTATCATCTTGTGCACTTTTTAACCGTTTGTCTTCATCCATATTCATGAGCGTATTCCTTTATTAACGCTCTTCTTTCGTTCCTATTCGTGTTGGGACAATTAATCGGAATTAGAAAAATCGGTACATTTTCGAGTATCAAAATCTGAAAAATTTGTGCCTGTTTTCTAATGCCAAAGCCAATTCTTTTTAATTATCTTTTTATTTATTTATTTTTTTTTTTTAATTAATTTTGTTTGAAACAAAATCTTCCACTGCTAGTAATAATAATAAAATAATAAATATTTGTTTTAAATAACCAGTAAAGCTAAAATCTATGGATCTACCCCCACCTAGTGTGTTTTTACGTTTGAGAAAATATCTGCACATTTAACATGTATTTTTATGGTAATTGATAAAAAAAATATAACAATTTTATACTTAAGTATTTAGAGATTTATAAAGAATCAGTAACTGCATCGGAACTAGGAATTCAGTACGGAATCAGTAATTGTATTGGAATCGGAAAAATATTGGAATCGTCTCCTCACTAATTTGTCAACAAAAATGATCCAATAAAGTTGTTTTAAATGTTAGAATGAAACTGTGTCTTTCTATTTTACAAAGGCACGGTTCGTTTTGGTAGGAAGATCGAGTTAGATTAAATTTAGAACAGAATCTGCAATTGTATCGGAATCGACCGAGGGGGGGGATATTGGAATCGTCCCATCACTAGTCTATAGAGCTGCTTTCTTGTGGGAGGTTGCCTATGGGAAATGTTAAGAGAATCTCTTAACTCTAGTGTACAAGCCGTCAAGTTTTTCAATTTTTTTGGTAAACGTCAAGGTGCTACTTTCATATTCAAGAGCTGGCTTCCAAAAAGTCATGTTTCATTTTGGTAGGAAGATCTAATTTTGTCCAGTCCAACCCAGGCGTTGCTAATTTGAACTTTTAGTTCACTCTCTGTGCAATTCTCCCTTTGCAAGGGGACTGTAAATATAATACTGCCTCTTGGCAGACATTCACTGTATACACAGTGCTGATCCAATTAACAAGACAGTCAATGAAACGGAACATTTTTTCCCTTGTGTTTTTCTTTTCATGTGAACCTTTTGTATATTTCCATAGCCAATCAACCCATGTATGTAGTGAAAATTTTCAACTTCCTCCACAAGCTTTTAGTTAGTTTGAATTTTTAAAAATCTTTTGGTGAAAATAAAAAATACAACCTAAAACTGGAGCTTTTCTTGGGAAAAATTCTGTATTCAGCAGCTGAGCTTGTATTTGCATATTTATTTTTATTACAAATGTTTTAGACTCCAGAAATCTAAATTTTGTATGAATTGAAATGAAATCAATAAAACTAAAAACTGAAAAAAAAAAAAAATTCTAACAAAACAGAACATGGCAACATATGTTAGCAATAAATGTTTAAATCTGATGCAATAATAATGAGAATATCATAAAAGCATTTATTTACATGGTTTACCAATTCTATTTTTTTTTTTTTGTGTTACTGTTTACTATTTCTTGTGGATTTGAATAATTTATATTTTATAATTGAAATTTGCTGATGTAAGTTTCTTATCGGTCAGTCACTAAGTGCATATGTAGAAGCAATTCTTTCTCCTACTCTTTCTAATCTTCTTCCCTTGTCCCATCTCTCTTTATCTCCTATTCTAGTTGTCTCTGTTTCTCACTCTTATTCTGTCTCTGTCTCCTTCCAATGCTTCCCTTTCCCCTCTGTCTCTCTCTCTCTCTCTCCTTCCAATGCTTCCCTTTCCCCTCTGTCTCTCTCTCCTTCCAATGCTTCCCTTTCCCCTCTGTCTCTCTCTCTCTCTCTCTCTCCTTCCAATGTTTCCCTTTCCCCTCTGTCTCTCTCTCTCTCTCCTTCCAATGCTTCCCTTTCCCCTCTGTCTCTCTCTCTCCTTCCAATGCTTCCCTTTCCCCTCTGTCTCTCTCTCTCCTTCCAATGTTTCCCTTTCCCCTCTCTCTCTCCTTCCAATGCTTCCCTTTCCCCTCTCTCTCTCCTTCCAATGCTTCCCTTTCCCCTCTCTCTCTCCTTCCAATGCTTCCCTTTCCCCTCTCTCTCTCCTTCCAATGCTTCCCTTTCCCCTCTCTCTCTCCTTCCAATGCTTCCCTTTCCCCTCTCTCTCTCCTTCCAATGCTTCCCTTTCCCCTCTCTCTCTCCTTCCAATGCTTCCCTTTCCCCTCTCTCTCTCCTTCCAATGCTTCCCTTTCCCCTCTCTCTCTCCTTCCAATGCTTCCCTTTCCCCTCTCTCTCTCCTTCCAATGCTTCCCTTTCCCCTCTGTCTCTCTCTCTCTCTCTCACCTTCCAATGCTTCCCTTTCCCCTCTGTCTCTCTCTCTCTCTCCTTCCAATGCTTCCCTTTCCCCTTTGTCTCTCTCTCTCTCTCTCCTTCCAATACTTCCCTTTCCCCTCTGTCTCTCTCTCTCTCTCTTTCCAATACTTCCCTTTCCCCCCCCTCTCTCTCTCTCTCTCTCTCCTTCCAATGCTTCCCTTTCCCCTCTGTCTCTCTCTCTCTCTCCTTCCAATGCTTCCCTTTCCCCTCTGTCTCTCTCTCTCTCCTTCCAATGCTTCCCTTTCCCCTCTGTCTCTCTCTCTCTCCTTCCAATGCTTCCCTTCCCCCTCTGTCTCTCTCTCTCTCTCTCTCCTTCCAATGCTTCCCTTTCCCCCTCTGTCTCTCTCTCTCTCTCTCCTTCCAATACTTCCCTTTCCCCCTCTGTCTCTCTCTCTCTCCTTCCAATACTTCCCTTTCCCCCTCTGTCTCTCTCTCTCTCCTTCCAATACTTCCCTTTCCCCCTCTGTCTCACTCTCTCTTCTTCCAATGCATCCTTCCTTTTTAATGCTTCCCCTCTTGGGCTTCTATTCTTCCTTTCTCTCCTAGTTTGTAGTTGAATGGAGACATAAATGTTTACTAAAACAAAGCTTTTTTTTTCTTTAGCGATTATAAAAAAACATTTTCAATCACTAATTACCATGGCTAATAACATCCTACCCGAGACATCATCATTCAATCCTCCAGGCTTAACATAGATAACATATATTGGAACAAATAAAGACATTACTGAGCTGCTGCAATCGTAGTAGAAATCTTCTCACATCCATCAGCATCCAATATCTCTACGCAGCCACCATTTGCAATTCAAATGTATCATGAACAAACATTTTGCTGCACAACTCCCCACTTAGGATGCTCCTGTAGGTGGGGCTCTTAATTCACATTAGCCCCTTACCTGGCTTTGTACCTTGTTTGGGATGAATTAAGGTTTAAAAGTGTTTATATATTTTTGACAGTGTCGTTGATGTAACGAAAGAGCATTGTTAAGAAATGTTATATTGATTTAATACATGCACAATTATTTCTAAATATGATAAATTGATAAAGAAGAAATCTGTTTTCTTCTCTAATAATTGGGATGACACCCAACAGCCTTTTATAAAAAACACACCAGCTGAAAAAGCTAGCGTCTTGGATTGGAAAATGTCTCCAAAAAGCTCAGAAAGGGCACCTTTTGGCAATTCGACAAGTTCTATCTCTCTTTAAGAAAAACAGTTAACCTAATTCCTTGGGGGTGGTCAAATTTGTTTGGGGGTCACCCGAAATACAGATTGAAGTTCATGGGTTTCTTTGGATAGGAAAAAACAAGATAGCTGATACTAATTCAAGTCGTCATTGTTTTTCAGGCCTTGGAGAGAAAGAAACTTGTAAATCTTTTAGATGATCGATTTATTTATTTCTTTACTTATACAAAATGTCATTTGGGAAAACCCTTGATTATGCAAATGAAGCACAAGAGGAGGGACGCTCTCATGTGAGTGATGGTGAAAGGTAGAGCTAATAGAGGGTGAAGGCAACAGAGTAGCAGAGATGCAGATTTGAGGAAGAGGAAATTTTTTCCGGGAGTTTGAGAATTACAAAAAAAAAATTGCCTCAGATTGGTTTACTGAGAAATGGGAAATAAAATTCTGTGGATCAGGAGGCGGAGTCAAGCCCACCTGATTCTCAATATAATGAAAGGCAAAAAAAAGCCTCGGGACACTCTGATCAGCGGGGAACTCAAACCATTCAGAGAAAAAAACTTGAGACTTAAGTCTCACTCAACTCCAAGCCACTTAATTCACACTGAAGAGACAAGCCCCCAGATTTAGGATTGAGCACCCGCCCCAACTTGACTAATAGAAGCTGCCAGTCCCCCGAGCATTTGCATCTTGAATCGAAAACTTTTGAATGATCAGTTTTTTTTTTTTTTAACACAACAAGCTCAGTTATAGACTTATTTTCTTCTTTTGGCTTGAAATGACCTCTACTTTCCTATAATGCCAACTTGAGAGACCAGGGCTCAACGGATTGTACACTCTATCAAAAGCAACATGGGAAGAGTAGCAACCTGTCCAACCAGATCCTCTCCTCAACCAGGATCCTCATCAAAGAAACAGCCTGTAACCAGCAGCCAACCAAGATCCAGAATGTACTAATCTAGTGACATCACTCGCATAACGTTGTTGGAGAGAAAGAGGCACATATTTGTCCTTGAAGACAACAAAGTTGTAATTTGTAGAGAAACAGTCCTGCAATGATGATTTCCATAGACAGGAATCCCTTGTGAAGAAGCTTTATTTGTGAAAATTTCACCAGACACATTGGCAAAGAAAAATGGTGTTCTGGTAGAAGACAACTCCTACAAAGAGGCATCAGAGATTTGAGCTCTGTTGAGCATGGAAATAATGATAGAGGGAGACTAGTAACGTTTCTTTTTGAAATAAAGAGGTAATAAGGAATAGTAGAGATCATCTCACTAGATTTCGAAGTTGATTCTGAATTCTGTCAAAACACCAAAGAATGCTCTGAGCGATGTCAAGCTCTTGAGTTTTGTCCTGCAGTTAACTTTGGCACATTTTTGATTATTTGCGATCATGAGATTCACTTTGGAGTCTAACATATTTAGTATCATGAACCAGTTACAGCTGTTCCTGCTTGTGCACTAGTCAGCATCTACGATGATGTTTAAGATGTAAAGGGGTTGGGGCAGATGTGTGTGAAATATTCAAACGAGTGAAACAGATTATACGGAGGGGCGGGGTGCTGGTAAAAAATTAAAAATTTAAAACATTTTTCTTATTATAAAGCATGTCTACTTGACTTCCTGCTTTTCTTGCACCGTGTCATTGTAGTCTTTACCGCTACTGCACATGTGCTTGCAGAACATGTGAAAGACAACAAACTTACCAAACTAATTTGTAACTTACATTTTTTTTTTTTTTTTTCTCCCTGATGTAATCATTGTGTAATGGAGTTGATCAGATATTTTTTGTTTTTTACTTGGGTGTCACCACTTATCAGGGTCCAAAGGCCACTCGAGGATAAAGGTTAATGATGTAAGGTGGTAATGTAGTAATCATAAATGATTGTGTAGATGAGTGTGTAAAATATTCAAAGAGTGAATGAGTGGAACAAACGTCTCCTTGCACAACTCCCCACTTAGAATGCTCCTAATTCACACTAGTACCTTATCTCACAGTGCCAATGTACCTTGTTTGGGGTGAATTAAAAATTTTTTTAAAAGTAAGTATTTATATATTTGTCCTTGAAAACAACAGAATTGTAATCTGTGGAGAAACAGTTTCGCAGCAATAAGTACCATAGACGAGAATCGCTTGTGAAGAAGCTCTATTCGTGAACATTTCTCAACTTAACATGAATTTAGTTAAGAAGCCAATACAATGTAGATTTTTAAACTAAACATTTATTTAAAAATTTAAATTTAACTTAGTTTCAACGATGTACGTCATCATCCGGTATGGAATCGGTTCATGTTTTTCTTTTTCCTTTCTTGTGACATGGCATCACTAGAAAAACAAAGTCTGTGTCATCTTAAATGGTGATTTTTTTTTTTCAAATGTTCTAATCAGGAGGATTGCATATGGCTTGTGTAAAATAATTTTTTTTTTCTCGATGTAAACGTTGTGTAAATTTAAATTAGAATATGTAAGTTAGGAAGCCAATACAAGGCGTTACATTTCTGAATTTTTTAGATGAGGATTGATTATTGGTATTATTTGGATTGATCGGACTACTCTTATCTTGAGTGTCATATGTTCACAATGTTTTTGTCGTTATAACTACTAAGCTTTATTAGGTGTATGTTTTTGTACTCGGGAATGTTTCTGTTGAACTTGGGGAATTTGGACGGAATTATGAACGGAACCTTTATTTACTTCACGTGGGTAGCATGCTCTTGTTACATCAGCCATGACTAGATAGAAGTCTTAAGTAATTTGCAATTTTTTTTTTTTTTTTCAGTCATCCACACTGAGAATAGAACTAACTTTCAGGAGGATATCACTTTTACAATTGATTTTTGTTGTGAAAATGACACTCAAGATGAGAACAATAGTCCGATGATTCCAAATAGCACCAATACAAGGCATTTTTTTTTTTTTTTTTTTTTTTTTTTTTTTTAACATTTATTTTTAAAAATTGTAGTGACACCATGTGAAAATGTATGCTTTTGCATATATTTTCTATTCTTTATGTATGCCAATCTTTTTTAAAATCAGAAGCTCGATGATTATTAAATTTGTTAATAGAGCATATATTAAACATAAAAAAAAAAAAACTTAGAGGAAAAAGGACATCTATGAGGTAAGTATAGGTAGGATTCAAGGAGCGAACTATAAGATTAAGGAAGATATATGAAATAAGAGGATGGGGTAACAATCTAACATTCTCACAAAATTAGATCTAGAAAATGGCTGGGGGAAAAATAGGATGGGATAATCGTTAATGTACTTTAAGGCAAATATTATTTATAAAGGGCTTTTAGCATGAATTTTTTCTATAAGCAGATGATAGGAAAGGGAATGTAATAAATGTTTCGGCCTGTGTTATTGAATTTAGGTGGTAGGATAGATGGGTAAGAGATTTATCATATTGATAGGCTAATCTATTTATAATAAATCCGTATTCCTGTCTGCTTGTTCAATGACATCATAGCATGTATAATATATGTTGTGACGTCATGTAGAATGGGGGTGAGGTAAAAATGAAAATAGATTCCCCGGACAACACCGGCCAGCCTGCTAGTTATAATAATAATAATAATAATAATAATAAAAAAAAAATTATGTAGACTAATCTAATTGAGAGCCATCTGAAATTAATCTGATCTGTTCTAGATTTAGAAATAGGGTCATTAACAATATAGAAATATGAAGGAAGGCGAAAACAAAAAGAGCGGGAGGCATCGGTGGGTGGTAATCCTATGGGTTCCTAATGTTATTGGCCGATGGCTAGAATTATTGGACCTCTCATAAAGACTTAATTAACTCAATTGAATCGGACACCTGTCCCCTTTGTTCTTTTCTGACTATAGACATTTCAGTTTATTTTTAAGGTAGTTAATCAAATTAGGTTTTTAGCAGAATTATTGCCCTTATATTTGTTGTAATTGAATGCGAGCAATACTCTTCAATTTTAAACACGAGGCCTGTAAAACATTTTAGAAATATTTATTAACTAGTGAGTGGTTCCCTAAAAGAAATGCAAAAACAAATTGTCCTACTTGAGAAAGTCATTCAACAACAAGACAATCCTTCACTTTCCACTTAGCAGATAATTCTGAAAACCTTTGACGAAGGATTTAGTATTGTTTCCATAGAAACCGTTTTTAGTTAAATCTTGATTTTCTTTATGCACTCAGATATGACAATTTTTCAGGAGTCAATCTATTAACCGATTTATTTTGAAGGTGCAAAGTCCAGATTCTTATCTGGACTATGAAATTAAATAAAACACTCGAGGTGTGTGTGTGTGTGTGTGTGTGTGTGTGTGTGTGTGTGTGTGTGTGTGTGTGTGTGTGTGTGTATATATGAGTGTGTATAGATCTATAAAATACGGCATAATCACATTGACGCACAGATTCTTGTCAGATCACTGAAGTTAAGCAACATAGAGCCTAACTAGTGCCAGATGGGTGACCATTTGGGAATTCTAGGTGATGTATGTGCTCTCCATTTATCTTGGCATTGTTTCTAGTTGTTCTGAACTTCCACTTGTATTTAACAATGCCAACTCGGGAATGGTGTTGTTGAAGATTGTGCAACTCTAGTCACAAAAATTCCATGCGTAGGCACCCTTACAGTGGGTATCCATAGTCTGTCAAGACTGAAGGAAGCTACCATCTATAAAAGTGTGTGTGAGGACAACTCTCAACCTATATACTCAACAAATTTTTTATTTACAGACTTGAAATTTGGTATATAGAGTATTCAGACATGTAGAAAACTTTTTAACCAGTTTTCATCCGGAAAAAAGGGCTGTTAAGAGGTTAAAATTGAAAACTTGGTACTTGAGGGTCATTGCATTTTTATGTTTGTCAATGGTTTCACGACTGTGCATGCATGAATCATTCACATGACAGCTTCCTTATGTCAATAAGTAGGTTTGAAAACACTATTTAAAGATCATGTCAGGCTGGTCTAATTGCTATCATACTTGACTCACTGTCTTTAGATTTTGGTTTCGATCTCAGCTCGAAATAAATTGTTTAGAAAAACGTAATACTCGCATTACAAATGTCTCAGTTTCTTTGTTTTTTTTTTTTTTTTTTTTTAAGGAATTTAAAGTTACGTTTAGTACCGGGCAATGCCAGGTACATCTGCTAGTGTGTGTATATCTACTAGTTGGCCAGTTGTGTACAAATCCCAAGAGCGATAGCGAGCCTTTTATGTCTGAAAGTAACACAATATTCAACATGTGAGAGCGGAGATGCGCCACTGTACAACTCGTGCTCTCTACCGATCCAACTTATGATAACAGGACCATTGCCAGCACCCTCAGAATGCATCATTGGATTGGCACGAATAACAGTCGTTTCCAGGGTGATGAAAACAGTTATGGTCTTTAGTGTGTTTCAAGTGAGGGCCACATCATGCCACCTCGCATCTTCAAAGTCAGCTTGAAAGTCAATACCAAAATGTACCTGGATATGCTAAAGACTGCAGTGATCCCTGGTGCAATAAGGTTGCCACTGGCAGACCCTGGGGTGTGGCACTGGCTCACAAGTCTGAAGAGACCAAGGTTTGGCTTCAGAAAGAGTACTATAACTTTGTACCCTTCTCTCACTGCCCACCTCCCCTCTCCTGATCTGAACCCGCTGGACTACTTTGGTCATACATTGAGAGTACCCACTTTTACTCTGTTCCTTCATTCTAAAGTCTTTGTCATCTGTCTTGCTGCAGTGGCATCTTCAATAGTTTGGACACATAACTCATTGCTCTAAGGGAGAAGTTATTCATGACATAATCTTTATTTCTTTGGCTGGATGGTGCAAGCATGTTTGTGAACAACTGAAGGTCTTGTTATTTGAATTATTTGGACTATTGTTCTCATCTTTTCAAAATGAAAACAGTAGTCCGAATAATCCAAGTAATACGAATTATCAATCCTCATTCCCAAAATCCAGGACCATAACTGAGGATGTAGATAAGAACTATAAATGAGGATTTGGCTGAACTATTGGGTTCACAGGTAGTCTCTTCAGTGGTGACATTACCTTCAGTGTTTAAGTATGTTTCAATTTGATCATAATGTGTAAAACAATATTGTGAGCGATCTGCATTTATGATTGACACCCATAGAAAGGAAAATTTATTTATAACTTGAAATTAATAGAAATTGGAGAATGGTAGTATGGGGTTCAGGGCATGGAGGTATTCTTATTAATTCATTGAAAATGTTGGTTGTTCATTGAGGGGTTAAACAATAAAATTTGAAAGTTATTTCAGTAAATGCATTTTACTTACATTGCCAGTTAAATATTCTTTGAAATGTTATTTATAGTAATTGCTTTACCTTCCCCCCCCCTTTAAGTCAGAAAAGAGGTCAACCCTTTGGGAAAAACACAAATGCTTTATCAGTTGAGTGTAAATATAAAAACAAAGTAAGATAAGATAGAAAATAAATACATAATCTTTTCATTTGATAAAATTATCTTATCATTGTAATGTGTTTCTGTTCTGCTTTAAAGAATGATGGTATATCTTTATTGCTTGATGGCAATCAGTGAGTGAGAGTTGTGGAGGAAACACAGTAATTGACAAAAGTTGATCTCAAAAACTCTATAATTGATTCTCTCCATCTCGGTTTGGGTTAGTTTATATAATGATTTTGGATACTCATAATCCACCTGTAAATATTAATTCTTGCCTTTTCCACTGATGTAGTCATACTTTTTTTGTAATTGACTTTAAAATATCTGTTGATTCGATGTAGAAACACCTGTTATTTTCCAGAGAGTTATTTCCATGTCAATCAACTGCGTTTTGTTTCTTCCAGCTATATGAATGTCTGTGTCAAGTAGAGTTTATTTCTACCAGATGCCATTTCTGATACACTGGACCCAATATCTCTACTATTATATAAAAGTCACTTTGTGTGTAAGTTCTTTACTCGTAGCTTCCAAAACAGCTGAGCCTAATTTTTGCAAATTATGCACAAAGGTAATTTATGTTTCGCAGTGTTCTTACATATGTTTTGTACAGAAATTCCTCTAAGTATTGAAAATCGAAAAAATATGATCTTAAAAATAGTTTTTCTTCTCTTTATAGATAAAAAAAAAAGAACGATTTTTACAGGAAAATATTTTGTTGCACCGACTGGTGTACCGTAAAATATTCACCTGTAAAAGTTTCTCTTTATTTATAAGAGAAAAAAAACTTTAAGAATGTCAAGACCAAATATCAACTGATGGCATATTTTAAACACAGACAAAATTTGATGAACTGCATTTTCATTATTATCATTTTTTATTTTAAAACTTTTTAATTTAATTTTTACGAATTAGTCCACCAAGCAAATAATTCCTCATAATATAATAAAGGATTGATTCTATAATAATACATACGTAATTGCATAAATTAAAATATCATATTTAAGTGACCGGGCAATGCTGGGTGGCCAGCTAGTTCAACAATAAAAGCCATTTATTATTTAAGGATGAAAATATTGTTATACCTGTAGGAAGTGAGCATGAGCAAATATGAAATAAATGACAAAGTAATCAAAATAAAAAGTATGTGAATAAATAAGTAAAATAAATTTGTAAAAATATTCAAAAATAAATAATTAAAAAAAAATCATACCAAAATGTAGAAGGCAAATAAAACCAACGTTTCTTGATATAGAAATTTTTGTTTTAGAACCAACGTTGAGTCCATGGAAGGAAAACACGAAACATAGATTAAGTGTAAGAAAGATATATTAGCAAAAGGTTACAAGGATAGGATAAAGGGTAAGTGGAGCTTACTATCCGGTGCTGTCCAATATGGGTAGTCGTATGCGCTGCACGCTAGTACTCCTGCTCATTCTACAGTATTATGATACTGCCTCCGTAGGACTGTTATCTCGCATAGTACTGGAAGAGTCCATGACGCAGGTAAGTTTCAGTCTCACAACACTCAATTTTATAGAAATATCTTGCTGCCTCAGAATTGTGTGAATAAACATGTATTGCTGTCACATTTTTGGTGTTCTGTATTATCTAACATATGATATTCCTAAGTTTTATGCATTTCCTAATTAGCTTAGTAGCCTCTGTCTATTTCTAACGAGTTTATGACCATGGCTTAATGAAGGAAAACAAAAATTCCCAAGCAAAACAAGTCCAATTTATAAACAACTAGCAGGACTTGTTTCCTGACTTTGCCTAGAGTAATGTAAGCGAATGCTAACTAAAAAATATTCATTCTTTTTGAATGAAATGTGTATTCATTTTTATGAAGTGGTCAGTAGGGACTTCCATTGCTTGCCATTGGGAATTAGTGATGTCATAATTTTGTATGTGCTTTAAAAAACTGTTTATAGGTATTGTTTTTCTAAAGATAGATCAGAAGGGTAAAATATGAATAACTGAATAATGTCTAATAATTAGAAAAAAAAAACATTTACTCAAAATTCTATGATTAAAACTGAATATTTTGGAAGGATGAAATTTGAATTATTTTAATTTATTTAGATTATTTTCTAGAATGCTTTTTTGTTTTGTTGCAATTCAACAGATGGTAGTATATATTAATGAGATTTTTTTGTTTTCAAACCTAATATTGCATTTTTTAAAAATTTTTTAATTTTTTTTAATTTTTTTTAATTTTTTTATTTTTTATATATATGAATTCATGGTAAGCATAAAAAATATTTATTGAAAATAGATTTTAGAACTGTTCTTACGAGGATAAAGATATTTATTGAACAAAGAAAACAGAAGGTAATCATGTTGAATACGGACTGTGATGAAATAATGTTATTATTTAGAAACCCATTCTTAACATGAAGTTTTTCAACCATTCTGTACTTTTACCTAACAAATTAATAAACAAAAAATATAAAAATTAGATGTAGTTTGAAAATCCTGTGCAGTAAAAAATTAAAAAAAAAAGAAAAAGTCCGTATTCTGGCAGGTACATTTAAAAAAGAATAGAAAACAAATAAATTTGGATTGAAATCTGTCAATACTCTATAACGTAATGTGAGAATTTTTTTGCTGTCTATTTTACGTTTGAGAAATGTATTCTTTGTTTACTTTTACAAGGAAGTTAAGTAAATATCACAATATTTATAAGTAACATTGTTTTTAGATTATTAGTAAGGGAAGCCATCCATATTAGTGTAAGTTGATTTTTTTTACGATCTTGTATTCCGAAGAGTAATTACATGCAAGTATTGTGAACTGATAGTTTTGGTCTATTCTGTCATTCCATTAAACCATCTATTATATAAAAGCAAAAATGTGTGTGTGTGTGTTTTCGGAGGAGAGGCGTACTATGTCTTACAACTTTTTATATACTCCCTAGATTATAATATCTCTGATTTACAAAAGGAGGTCATCTCTATCTTTTATTTGAGCGACTTTTACAAGCTATTTTTGCACTATTTCTTACTCTCACGTGTTTGTTTGGTTTTTCCGTATAAAAAAGCAAAACTGAATCCGGAGCAAATGTGTCTACCTGGTACTCGTGCCAGGGACGCCCAGAAAGCAATGAGCTTTGATCAATGTGGGGAAAACCTGTCATCACACAATTGCTATTCATTTGAACACTCCCCTTTTTATGGGGAGCTGGTTATCCTCTAACATCTTGGGGAAACAAACAAATACACAGAAACTAGCTTGCAGCCAAAGTTAGGTATGGGATGATGTTTGACCTGTGTCAACTCCTTCACTTAACTTTTTAATCATTTAATTTTAACCATTCTCACTTCCTCTGCTCTCTTAGTTATCAAGTTATCACTTCGAGGTAAGTAATCTTCCAACTGAGCAAACGCCCTGCGCGCAAGAATTTCTATTAACCAACACAGATCAAGCAAACCGCGCCGAAATCCAACTGAAATGAACCTACTTTGTCTCTACAAGGGACGCGGTCATCAAACAAGCTAATAACCCCAAGCCGATGTCTCACAAGTAGGAGTTTTAACTTGAAAGGACAATGCCATCCAGCAATGCTAACCAAGCAAGTAACTTATGATAGGATTTTCAGAATGTGAGATTATATATAATAAATTCCATAACCAAACAACATTTATTATCTTGTTTTGATTTACCACCCACCACCACCAACACACACATCTCTAAACACCCGGGAAACGCCGGGTACCCCGCTAGTCTATATATATATATATATATATATATATATATATAAGCAAAAATGTGTTTGTGTGCGTGTTCATTTTTTTTTTTTTTTTGTATGTCCGGCAAAGGCTTTTTTCCAGCTGCTTCTCGGCTTGCTCGCTCATTCTGATAACTTTTTATATGCTACCGAGATAATATCCAAGATTTAAGAAACGGCTCAGCATGTATCTTTAATTTGGGCAACTTTTACACGTGATTTTCACCATATTTATTGGCCCACGCGTGTGTCTTTGACTTTTCGGTATAAAAAAGCAAAACTGACCCCCCCCCCCAACTCACAGACCTCCAAACACCCAGGCAACACCGGGTACCCAGGCTAGTATATATATAAAAGGCTCAACAAGGTTACTATTTTGGAGAACTTGTACTTCCTAGATTATAATATCTCCGATTCAAGAACGGATGTTGTCTCTAATCCCTGATTTCCAGTGTTTGCTTGTCTTTCTCGTATAATTTAAGCGAAACTAATCGAAGCAAAAACACCATCTGGCCTTTTGGCTGGGAAGTCCAGAAAGGCAGTTAGCTTTGATCAATGTGGGGGAAATAGATCTTAATTGTGTAACTGTTGCAAATTAAATTGGCATTAGCATAAAAAAAGTCACAAGTGAAACTCAGTCTGTGAAATTATCTTGACAATATCAATAATTTTCTTCTGTGTGCTTTTTTTTTTTTTTTTTTTTTTTTTTTTTTTTTTGAGATTTTAATATGGAACACATCTTTTTACTAAAAACAAATTAAAAAAATTCAGCATTTGAAAAAAAATTTTTTTTTTTTTTTTTTTTTGCCATTTATGTTTTGATGCTAAATTTTCAAATGAATCCTGTAATTAAAATAAAATAGAATTTGAATGACGAAATCCTTTTGTACTTTGCAGCAGACAACTCTGCTACGAGATCAACCACTACACACAATCAATAGGAACCTCTTTACAGTTTTGGCCCCTATTCTTCGACTGCTTTTCTGAAGTGGCGGGGTCCTTCCGTCAAGAGATAGTTATGTAACACTGGTATTATTATTTGCCCATAAATGCTATGTAGCCAAATACACCTATCAGCTACGATCAACATGAACAACTGTAGCGACCAAGGTTATTGTTTGGTGCCCAAAAGGAAAATTCTTAAACTCATTTCTGTACATATGGCTCAATGCATTCACTCACCTGAATTAATAAAATCATTTTAAGCCAATCATATGACTTTCTCTGAATTTATAAAATTTGCTGTTTTGATTTGATAAATTATTTATTTATTTTTTTTTTTAAATTTCCTCCTCCCCCAAAACAAGAATCCTAAAATGATTCCCCCTTCCCTCAAATACTGATATCATGACACATCTTCACTACCTTCTTCATCTCCCTTTGTTCACCATCCCAAATTCACGTCTCCTTTCATATCCGTTATATCCAATAATCTATATTATATATCACTTAATCTCTGTTAAACTTTTTCTCGGCAACAAACCACTCCCTCCCAAATTTTCTTTTGGGAACAGAAACCACATTCCATGATCTGAAAATCACCCCCCCCTCCCATGTTTGTGGTATCATAAAAAGATTGAGACATCTGATTTATAACATTTAACAGCTATAACATTTAAAAAAATACTCCCCTGAGATTGCCCCGGTTCTCTCCAAACTTTTCAACAAATGCTTTACCAAATCTTGCTTTCTCGATTGCTGGAAAATTGCTTCCATGGTACCAGTTTTTAAGAATTATGGTGAAAGAACTGACCCATTCAATTATCACCCTCATTAACCTCTTTCTTCTCTTTGCCAAAATCTTTAAATTCTTAATCAATCCAGCACTAGTCTACCACCTCGTAAATACTAAACTTTTTTACGACAGATAGTATGGATTTAGGCAAGCTTGTTCTATTGCCTATAATCTCTGAATATATATATATACCACACACTGGATAAGACAGAAGAGGCTAAGCCAGTAGCCCTAGATATATCTAAGGTGTTTGACAGGATCTGGTTTAAAGTCTTCTCATGAAAATTAAATCATATAGTATTACTGGACGAATACTTAATATAATCAAATCCTTCTTAGATGAGAAAAATCTAGGTTGTCATTGATGGTCATATGTCAAAACAACGTAATATAAATGCAGGTGTGCCATAAGGGTCGATCCTGAGACCTTTATTGTTCTTGATATTTATAAATATATATAAATGATCTCCTTGATAAGATTGTCCCAGAGATGGGTATATTTGCTGATGACACCACACTTTATAACAGGCACAAGGGGAAAATAAATGAACATATATCTAAGGCAATGACTGAAACCTTTAAGGAAAACTTCGAATGTGTAGTGGAATGAGGACGTAAATGGATAACATTTAATGCTGCCAAGACTAAACTTCTTTCCTTTAACAATTACAAGAAATCTTCTCAACCAATGGTTGTCCTGACTATAATACACTACTTGAAGCTCTTTGTTGAAACTCCTCAGCTTAACATTCGCAGGCAACATGAATTGGAACGAATACATTAAGGACATTGTCAAGGTTTCTGTGAAGAAGGTGGACTCTATCTACTGTGCTAGAAAATTACTCCCACCTGAGAGTATCCTATATCTCTACAAAGTCACCATTCACCTATGCTTAGAGTATTGTTGTCACATATGGGCTGGTGCATCTACCACTAGTCTCTCACTCATAGATAGGATCCAAAAAAAGAGCCTCCAACCTAATAGATATTGCACTATCAACCTAACTCCAACCTCTGTCCCATCACCTAAATGTGGCATTCCTGTGTCTGTTTTAAAAGTATTTTAATGGAATGTGCTCCAATGATCTTAAAGCACTTGTATTTCCTCAATCTAAATACCCCCAATTAACCTAACGAGCAGCAAAATCTCACCCCTACACTAGAGAGCCCTAGATGCCAGAAAACCTACTCTAATAGTTTCTTTCCTTGAACTGCTAGACTTTAGAATTCCTTTCTGGACTCTTGCTTTCCTCACTATACTGACATGCAGAAGTTTAAGTATAGTGAGCAGGCATCTTGCAGCTCAACACCCTACATAGTGCCCCTGTAAATTTGGCCCCAAATAGTAACCCCTTTTACATCTAAGTGGGACTGCCTTGTTTGGAGTGAATAACAATAAAAATAAATTATTAAAAAAAAAATTCCATTAAAAAAAAAAAAAAAAAATCCCCCCAAAATCTTATTCATAAAAATAGATGGTGAAAGCACAACATAGGTATTAGAAGACAAAAAGAAAAAGGACAAATCCAGTCTTCTCAGCCTCTGACACTAACTTCCTCAGCATCCTCTATATCCACCCTTAAACTGAAGATGTTTGGCTACAAAACCATAAAATATAAAAACTTTATAAACAAAAGACCTAGTGTTTTCTTTTTTAAAACAATGCTGTTGTTTCTTTATCAACAACATGGGTTTCTGATAACTTATCAGGAATTTGAGAATTTGATTCAGATTGATCTACTCAAAAAGGTCCTTCAGGTCATCCACTCTGTCTTCATCGTAATGCGGCTTGTATCCTGGGTAGGTTGTTTCTTGGGAATATTAAATACACTGACAGTCCTCAGTCGCTTATTTATCCCACTCCGCATCACTGATTTTTTTTGACAATGTTATTTATCTATTTTTAAAGGAATGTGCTCTTCTACACGCAACATATATTTGCAAATGGTCACCCATTTGGTACTTGAGCAGGCTTAACGTTGCTTAACTTTGTTGATCTTTATGAGAACTGTCGTTTCAATGCAATTGTGCCATACATGTTTAGAGTAAATGTCCCGCAAATCAATGCATTTCACCAAAGAAACGAATTGGAGGATTCTCTCTGGGCTCTCTTAAGCAGATATAAGTGCATCACACATGTAGGGGGTAGATAAAATCCCCTCCCCTCTAAGTTTTAGACATTGGAAACTTTTGTGGTTGGATCGTCCACAATTAAAGCAGATAATTTTATTCTTTTTCTTGGGAAAATTACTTTTGGGGAACATGTTGCGGTGAGGTGCGTAATCTGATGGTGTCTGTTTTCGAGAAGCATTTTTGAACTTCATAATATTGCTGGAGTTATTATTGTCCACGATCATCTGATTCGTCTCTTCGTAACTACACAATGCCACTTTAAATTCACTGAAATTTATGGGTTTGTCTTTTTGCGTTATATCAGTTGTAAAATGGTTTAAAATTGGCTGGAAGTCCCTTGAGGATCATTGATATCAACAAGCTATCGCTTTTTATTTCACCTTAGTTTTAAGGCATTGGCGGTTGTTTCTACCCTTATAATGTAGTTGGTAATAGTTTCATCCTCGTTACGTTTCAGAGACGTAAGTTCTGTATATAGAGATATAATTTTCGGTTTCCCTTTTGATAAATGTTCTCTTAATATGTTCAGTGCTTTCTGTCCATCATCCAATGCGTCTCTTATAATCAGAGACAGACTTCTATCGTCTAAGCATTGAATCAGTTCTGCAAAAACAGTCGCGTTCTTTTCGAGAAATTCGGGGTCGTTAGGATTCTCTGTTGGAGATTGTATCACTTTGTGTAGTTTTCGAATCCTTAGATATCCCAGAAATTTTACCTGCTACAATTCGGATATAGATTCCAATCCATCAAAGAAAACCTTTTAAGTGTTGAGACATTATGTTGAACCAAGATGGCGGCGTAGTTCAGATCAGTAATTAGCAATAACCAAGATAGTGGCCAAGAATCAAATGCGGTCTGTGACATAGTTAACGGCGAACTGATTGAATCCAAAATTCGACAGTTTTTATAGTAACTTTGGAAGGTTTTCATTGGTTGTTTAGCACAGCTGGTGGTTATAAAAATGATTAGCGAATTCATTCGTCACATACCTCCATTAGTCCTCTGATGGGGAAGGTCTCCTAGCGGCTTTGGCTGCAGGGAGACAAGGTAGAAGTACTCGTCAAGGATCCGTTCTTGACACTCAGCCCAACAGGTGAGGGGCCGGGAACTGGCCCAGCACCTGTGGGACTGAGGTACGCCACCTGGGTAATACCTAGGAGGTCCACCCTCCCAGGCCTTGCCACTGGGCTTTCCGGTGGAGTAAGTTTATCACTTACTGCCTGAGTCACCCCTACCGGGGAATGCCGACGGAGTTACTCAGGCAATTTTTACAATTGCAGGAGTGCCCCTCCTTTAGGGGAGCCTGCTGGTTTCCCACTTTCCGGCCTTGTGCCACATTTTACTGAGGTGGGCAGCAAATAAATCTCTACCCCCATTAGGAGTCAAAAACATTTTACACCCTCTTCCACTAATTGGCAGCTCTACCTAATCTCTTTGGTTTTAATAGTATCTAGTCAGACATCGTATTAATTTGATTTTGGTCTGGAGTATATGAAATCTCCCTTGAACTTTTAAACCTTTTGACATTTAAGGTTTTGTTTCGCTTCATCTTTTTAGCCATTGAATAAAGCGAATATGAAGAGTTTTGAATTTCAAATATGAAAGGCAATGTTTATTTTATTCAATGTTCTGTATTTTAATTTGTTTTGTGGAAATAGCTCCAGACTGAGCATGAAGCCACTTGATGTAAGGAACTAAAAAGAATGAAAGGTGATTAACATAAAAACAAGAGATGCCTATTTTTAAAGTTGGAACATTTTTCTAGAAATGTTTCAACTTTAAAAGGAAAAAGAAATTTGAATGATTTTTTTCTTTTAAAATTTTTTTTTTTTTAATAAAATATTTGCATCTTAACGTGTTCAAAAACCAGTTTTGTCTGTTTATTCAAAGTTCTTAAAAAGTTTTAATGATGCTTTAATACCAATATTTATTCCTTTTGTTTGATTTTGATGTGCATTTTAACAGTTCTATGATTATAAAACTTTTAAAAATCTAAAATTTTTACTTATTTACTTTTAAAATCCTAAAAAAATACAATGACTATTGATGAACCAGCCTCAAATTCAAACTAAGCAACCAATGTCTAAATCAATTCTTGGAAATCAAATTATATTGTCACTTCTGAACATGCTCATTTTCTTTCTTTTTTACAGGACTGTTGCAGCCAGCTCAAATATGGGCCAGTGACCCAAATCCACCAAATCATAAATTAATCCAGGTAAATTCATTTAAAATTTATTTAAAAAAATAGTATAAAAAATTTCTGAATGCTTTTCATCTTTATCTAGACAAAGCAAAATTTCATTTTCATTATAGCTTAAAAAAAAAAAAAAAAGTGGGCAAATAGATCTTTACAAAACATAAACAATGATATGAAATATATTTTTGTAGTACACTTAGCTACTGAATTATGATTGGGGCTATGACAAGAGAATATTCTTTTTATTTTGACTCTCGAGTATATATCAGTTAACATCTTATGTTTTTAGATAGTGATGTGGTTCTCTATTGATTAACCATATCTAACTGTGTCAGATATATACTCGAGAGTCAAAACAATAAGAATATTCTCTTGTCATAGTCCTGATTATGACCATTCAAAGTTTATTGAAAATCGTAAAATTTGTTGGTTTTGTTTGCTATTAGTTCAGAAGCCAAATTTCAGTGTATAACTAAAGATGCCGTCTTCAAATGACTGAAAAATCCTTACACATTGTGGTAAATAAAAATTAATATAAGAATTATTTTAACAGCTAACACACGAATCTTCACAATGATTCCTAGCACAATAAAGATCCAGCTAGATTTTTTTTTCTTTTTAATGATAAATCAATAAAATATAAGATTTTGAGTAAAATGTAAAAATAGAGTAAAAATGTTATCATGCCATCTTGTGGTAAATAAAAATTAAACATAATGGAAGCAATAATTATTAGAATAAGCCAGCATAAACATTGTGAAAAATCCTATTATCTCTTGAAAAACAAAACAAAAAAAAAAATGTATAAGAATGATATTAATGTGCAACTTGATTGTTAAAATAATTCTTATTTTAACAGCTAATACACTGAATCTTCATAATGATTCATAGCAGAGTAGACATCCAGCTGGATTTTTTCTTTTTAATAAATCAATAAAATATTAGATTTTGAGTATGTAAAAATAGGAGAAACACAATTTGATAATAGGACAAACTTGAGTTTTTTTTTTTTTTTTTTTTTTTTTTTTTCAAAAAACAACTTAAAACCCCTATATTAAGCCCACCATATTATCGAAATGTCTTTTCTTTAAGGTAGGACTATTTTTATGTGTAAAAATACAAAACATCTTGTGCATTAAGTTGAAAATATATCGATATTCAAAAATAAATTTTCATTGAAAATAGTAACCTCACTTAAAGTAACATAAAAGAAAGAATTGCATGTTTATAATAAAAAAAAAAAATTAAATTTTGTTTTATCAAAATAACCCAATTATTATTTGCATATTTATTTTTATATTATTTGCAATAACTATGATGATATTGTTTTATTAGCAAAAATAATTTGAGAAAAAATCATTTTTAAGCAATTTTAATGCTGAATACATTTTTTTTTAAATTGTTTCAGATTATCAAAGAAAAAAAGTGATTTAGTTTTTAAGTGACTTTTTTTCTTTGATAATCTGCATAAAAAATAGTCACTGGGCACTTAGTTGAATGAAATGAGTTGCAGTTCATCTTTTTTTTTTTTTTTTTTTTTTTTTTTTAACTGTGACTATTTGTCATAGTCAAAAAAGTCACTTAGTTAATTAAAAAAAAAAAAGTCACTTAGATAAAAAGAAGGAAAGTAACTTAGTTTATAAAAATATGTTATGTGTTTTGTTATGCTACTTTTTTGAATTTGTAAGACACGGATCTGGTTAAAAAAAAAAAAAATTCCTAACTTGTGAGATTCTAACTTTGGTATTGATATCGTAAAACCTACCAACTTACTAATATGTATTCTACCTATACCATTTTTGTCGGAAAGTCACATGTTGCTATTTGTGTACAAACAAACCCCAAGAACATCACATTTTAATAGTATATAAATTTTTTTGTTGTTGCTGTTTTCACATTTAAAAAAAAAATTTTTTTATTTTTTTTTAAGTCTTTAGGGGTGACTACAACATCTAAAAATGAGGAAGTTGTGAAAAATACACAAGTGATTATTATCGCTGTCAAGCCAAATGTTGTGAAATCATTGCTCAAGGAAGTGTCACCATTTATTACAAAGGACAAACTGATTGTCTCCATTGCTGCTGGCGTTCGTATTTCCACAATTGAAGAGGTAAGAATTTCATTTAAATTCTAACCCATCACAGGAAGAAAATTTTTTTTTTTTTTTTTTTTTTAAAGTGTTTTTAAGTGGCAAACGTTTGCCCATCAACAGAAAAAAAACATTTATTTGTATACATAAAAAAAAGAGAAAATTAGAAAAATACTCATCCCAAGACAGATAAAATTAATTCACTAAACAAGTTTTGCACCACTTTTCTGAAGATGTAACGATACTAAATCTTACATCTAGAATTCTTATTTTAATTTTGATAAAAATCTCTGACATGATTCTAGAAAATGTCTCAAATTTAAGAGGTCTTAAGAAAATTTTGAAATTCAAGGAAATCTTGCTTAATAGCTGTCTCATTACTATAGACCAAATTTAATGCAAATGGGATACATTTGAATGCATATTGGATACATTTAAAATGGGAGTTTATATCTATATTATGGCCTCTAAAAACCCTTTAAATACTCTAAATATATTGAAATTCAAGGAATATTTATTAATGTTAAATTTCACAAAAATCAGAGGTATCTGAATTTTTACAAAGAAGCTGTTCATTTTATTTTAAATCTTGTACTAAACTAAAACTAAATATAGCTCACATTTAGATCCCTTATAGGTAGTAGCTGTGTTCAAAAATTCATAATGATTTCAATTGGTTTAGGATTAGCCTTTCGATACCAAGTATTTATGATTATTATTTCAGGGATTACAAGAGATAGGATTCCAGATCCAAGAAAATCCTAATATGTTGGTGGATGCTCAAAATTTCAAATAGAGCATAAATAAATTTAAAAAATATATATAAAAATCAAACAAAATTATTGTTTAAAATTTGTTTATTTTATGTTTATTGGAAAAGTTCTGAGCACTTATATCCGAACATTTCAAAGTAATACATTTCTCATCATTAGGAAAACCATCTTAGGAATTATTGACTATATAGTGAAATTTTTGCTGATAAAATCAACAAGGAAAAATAACATATTTTCAAAAAAGATTGTCATAGTTGAGTATTTCGATGATTCTTCCCTTACTATGGCACTGTGCTTGTGCACACGTCCGCAACATGATGTGGAGGTCAAAT
Organism: Euprymna scolopes; assembly: GCF_053919585.1. NCBI lineage: Eukaryota > Metazoa > Mollusca > Cephalopoda > Sepiida > Sepiolidae > Euprymna > Euprymna scolopes. The sequence goes on from NC_136503.1 coordinate 48,580,617, forward strand.
GTTCTGCTTAAAGCAATTATGTTCATTATGAATATTTTGGGCTCTCAAGTCGTGATCTCGGCCTGCTCATCAATGAAAACCCTAGTATTTATCTTTGTCGTCTGCGCAGTCCGAAAACAAAGCGAGCTACTAAAGATAAATTGCAGCAAAATAGTCTTAATTGTTCTGTTTTTGAGTTTGATGCAGTTTTCCATAATTGTTTTCTCTTGTCACATAACAGTTACCTGTTGTCTCTGTCGATGATTTTGAGAAGGTGATCGATGCTCAGATTGTGTTTCTTGAAATTGTCTTTTCCTATTGAGTGGACATTAGAATTTTCACTTTTTTCTTTTTTTTTTTTTTTTTTTTTTTTTTTAAATCATGCAGTATTGATATTCCACTTGTAAAATCAAGTAATTTTGATGTATTCACCGTGATAGAAAAATATTTACTTAAAAAAAGATTTTGGTAACGTGGCAAAAAATGTATTTATATGGAGAAGAGAATGTTAAATGGATGCCTACTGGTTGCTCATTGTAAGAGTTCTAAGCTATGATATGCAGGAATTTTGAAATAATAAATTTATCATCAAAGTATATATATAAAAAAAAAAAAAATTATGAATTACTAAAGACTTTATAGTAAAAGAAGTTGCCTTTTCCCACTGATCAGATATCAGTTTTTACTGATTTTTTTTTTTTTTTTTTTTTTTTTTTGTGCATTATTAATATTCTACTTAGAAAAATAAAATCATTTTGAGAAAATCATGACAAAAATAATGATACAAAGTAAAAAGAAAATCTTTTTTTATAGCGTGCACTAGATATGTTAATGGACAGAAAATGGCAAAATATGTAGTGCTATGGAGAACAGAATGTCAAACGGATGCCTACTGATTGAAAGTCACCTTTTTTTAAAAGGCAGAACAAAAACAGGGAAAAACAACGATAGGCATTAATGAAATGGAACGAAAATAAAATAAAGGGAGACAATCTGAGATCAGTCTAATTGCATAGTCAAGAGGAGATAACTATAATTCCTCGGTTCTTCATTATAATAGTGAAATTCGAAATATAGAATTTCAAGTAAAACCAATAGTATTTATTTATGTCGCAATAGTTAAAATATCCAAGAATTACGAAAACCGGTAAGGTAGAAAATTATTAATAAAAACAGTTTTTGATAATTAGTGAAAATTAAGTTTGCTAAATTGGCCAAAGATTTTCAGAAGATATTTACCTCCCTCTTGTTACGATTCAAACTCTTCAGTTTTTAAATTTTTTTAATTTTTATTTTCCTTAATTAATTTTCTACCCTATCGTTTTTTCGTAATTTTTGGATATGTTCATTACTGCGACATGACGATTAAGTAGATACCATTGGCTTTACTCCAATAGTTTCTTCCCCCAGAACCGCTAGACTCTGGAATTCCATTCCAGGTCCCTGCTTCCCCAACAGTATTGACGTGCAGAAGTTCAAGTGTAACGTGAACCGACATCTTGCTGCCCAAATCCCTACATAGTACCCCAGTAGTTGTTACCTCTGATAGTAGCCCCCTACATCAAAGTGGCAATTTGCCTTGTTTGGGGTGAAAATGTAAAAAAAAAAAAAAAAAAAAAATATATATATATATATATATATATATATATTTGAAATTCAATATTTTGGTTTTCAAATTTTGCTACAATAATGAAGAACCAATTTCTCTATTTTAAAGAAAGTTTTTAAATAGAAGTAAAGGTTGTAAAAGTTTATTCTTATATGCAGGATTATATGCTTGATATTCCATTTTAATCCAAAATATGCATCTCCTCATGGAGATGCTTTCAATTGTTGATTGAATAGTTTCCAAAAAATCTAATACCAGAATTAATAAAATGCATATCTACAAAAAGAAAAATGATACAATAAATGATAATGAAATCCACAACAATTAGAAATTTAACGTTGTGAAAGCTGAGACCGAGTTTATTTATTTTTTTTTTGTTTTGCAAAATTATTTAAAAAAAAAAAAATGAACTAAAAGAACTTTACCTACGAAAGTATCTACAATAGTCTTTAAAGGAAATAGTGTTATACACTGATAAAATAGGAAGGGAATTAGCCTTTTGCTAAGAACGTTTAACTATTAAACAAAAGTGTTAGTATATTTCTATTGGAGTAAACAGATGAACATTTTCCCAGGGGGGTTTGGATATTGATATAGAAAAATTCAAATAATTTATATTTGTATATATCATCTATAGAAATTATTAATATAGGTGAGATAGGGGGAGGAAAGTGTTTGAGGGGGACTGAGTGATGATAAATGGTAGGAACATAGTGAGAAAAAGTAAATAAGTTTTTTGTTGGGAAACTAGATAGGAAGGAAGAAAAAAAAAAAAAACTAAGTTAAGAGCAAGTGGGGGTATCTTTTGGCATTACAAATTGGTCATATTTATACTTTCTCTTCTGTCTACTTTTAGCTATGATTCCATTTTTTTTGTGTTAATAAGAGAGGCTTAGATTTTATTATCATAAGAGACCCAGGGCTGCATGAAGTAAAGGTATTTAATAATTTATTATCTAAATAATCTTAAGTTATAAGGCATAAGCCTTTAATAATTCATATGGTGTTTCCCTTTGAGAAATTTATTGTTTTGAAATATCTCTGTATAAAAGTTCAACTCTTCTAATGAACATATAAAAAAAAACAATCGTATGTTCAACTTTGAATAATAAAGTATTCACATTTTCTAATTTATAAAATTACTCCTTCAAAAAAATCTCATAAAACTTAGAATTTTGGATCTTTTGCATGGAATTTTTTTCTTTTAATTTTCTTTAATTTTTTTTTCTTTTTAGACATTAACTATTAATATAGTTAAACACATTAACTATTAATATAGTTAAACACATTAACTATTAATATAGTTAAAAACATTAACTATTAATATAGTTAAGAATAATAATTTGCAGATTAAGATCGAGGATAAATGTTTTTATATTTTTTATGATTTTCAGCTGTATTGCTCACTAGCCTTTTCGGGTTGATTTTTGAACTCCGGAATCGTCATGGAACCCAAATATTGGGAGCCTTGGGTGTACACCATTAACATTGCATTCTTCAAGCCCTGTGAGATTTTTAATTGATTTGTTAAGTAGCTGTGTTGCCTTTGGGTGGAATTGAACTCAAAACATCATCTTCAGCTTGCACAATTTAACCATTCTTGCCTATAGAATCAGACACATGGCCTAGGCCAACAGTTTCCAAGTTTTTGAGCTTCATTGATCACTAAATGTATAATTGTAAAGTGTTTGTAAGGAATAGGTGCTCAGAGAATTTAGGTTCTTATGAAGTTAGTTTCTAGTACAGATGGAGATTCCAGAATCAGTTCTGTAAATTTCCAAAACAATTTATAATTTGAAAACGGCCTTTTTTTCATGAAAATTTGAACTCATATATATATATATATATATATATATATATATATATATAAGAATTGGGTTAAAATTTTCATGAAGAAAAGGCCGTTTTCCTAGGGGGTTTGGATATTGATATAGAAAAATTCAAATAATTCATATTTGTATGTATATATCACCTATAGAAATTATTAATATAGGTGAGATAGGGTGAGGAAAGTGTTCGAGAGGAACTGAGTGATGATAAATGGTAGAAATCCTGTCTAAAGTCGGACCTGTACGAATTAGATGATATATCTCTGTATTTTGGAGTTGAGACACTATTTCCGATTCTTTATAAATCTCTAAATATTTAATTATAGATATACCATAAAAACATGTAGAATGTGCAGATATTTTCTCAAACGGAGAAATACACTTGTGAGGGATGATCTATCGATTTTAGTTTTACTGGTAGTTATTTAAAAATATTAAATTTTAATTTAATCTCCTGATACCTGTCACATGATTTATTAAATTATGAAAAATCCAAAAGTCGAAGAAAACAAAATTGTACAAGGTATGAAAAAAAAAAAAAATCTAATATTTGAAAAATCTTTAAAAAAAAAAAGAAAAAAAAAAATCAACAAATGGATAGAACTGTTTTCAAAGATGTTGTGCACCCATTGATTTCAGAAGACAGCGTTCATAACTAAATAGATGAAACAGCATTGTCTTCTTGCAAGTGAAATGAATTCCAAGTGCTGTAATGCCCGTATGAATTCAGTGATACTGGATAAATCTGTTTAGAAATGTCAAAATAGGAAGTGTCAGAAATATAAAAAACCGGAGCATCCATACAATACAAGGCATTTTTTTAAAGTCAAAGTTATCTTTACAGACATGGATATTAACAATATATCTATGGATCCAAAGAATAACCAAAAAAAGATGTCATAATGCAACTTCAATTATTAATACATTGTAAAACCTGGCTAATGAGAGTTGAGGAAATGTGTTGCATGGCTAGAAATGATATGAGAATGATACAATATGTAATGTGAGTTTTAAAGACAGGCTTAGACTTTTAATCTCGGAGGAAAATAAAATCTGGACATTACAGGGAGATGTGTGCAGAGCAGGAGACTTGGATTGTATTGCCATGTTTAAAAAATAGATGAGAGTTCATGGGTTAGTAGATGTAGAACAGTTAAGGTAACGGTCAGTAAACAGGGGAATACCAAGAAAAACATGAAGTGATAAAGATGAACTTGAAGAAGGATGAATAAAGACCTGGCCAGAGATAGGTTAGTTTGTAAGTGAATTTCTAAAAGCTGTCCAACATATGGCAGCATGTAAACCTGAATGTTGATTATATACAACTTTCGGTCAAGGATATTGGTCAAAGAATATCTTGAGGTTCCGAGTTCAATCCCAACTAAATGCAATGTGACTATTTAACAAGTTAACTGAAAGAATGTCACAAGGTTTGGAGAATGGGATACGAAAACTTTACAAATTTTCATGACCATTCAGAGTTTAACACGATACCCAAAGGTCAATCCAACCAAGATGAGGATACAGATACAAAACTTATCAATGATACATACTTACTCTAATAAATAAAATAAAATACCATAGATGAAGCATTTAGTTTGGTTCTTAACTCTCCAAACAAAATTGTAAAAAAAAAAAAAAAAAAAAAAAAATCAGAAATTGTAACTTAATCTTTTTTTAATATTTTTAAACCCAAAAAATACATTTTTGTCTTCATTTTAGCTTCTTCCTCCTGAATCCCGTGTCATACGGGTGATGCCAAATACTCCTGCTTTGGTGCAGGCAGGTGCATCGGTTCTCGCCTCTGGGTCAGCAGTTCTAAAAGGTGACAATGATCTTGTTGCTGAGCTGCTGAGTGGTATTGGAATTTCAGAAGAAGGATCAGAGGCGAATTTGGATGCAGTCACAGGAGTTAGCGGAAGTGGTCCGGCCTATGTATGTGAAAAGTTTTTTTTATTTATGGTTTTCTATCATTTTCAGTCTAAAATCATTTCCACTTCCTGGGATATACTATTACCAAAACAAAAAAAAAAAAAAAGGAAACATTTACAAAACTTTTTGAAATGAAAATATAAAAGCATTAAAAAAAAAAAAAAGAATCTTGATTTACTTTACTCGTATGTTTACAGCAGAGAGATTTGTCACATGCTTGAAAGCAAAATTCTACCATTTTATATTTTTTGGTGAGTCTTTCGGCTGACAGGAACAGCATACCAGTTTCAACTTTTACCTAGTCTTCTCTTTGGCGGTCATTCTTTATATATGATTTCTTTACATAGCTAAACCATGTTAATTTTTTTTTTTTTTTTTTTTTTTTTTTTCAAATATCATTGATAGATCTGTTAATATGAATATTCTTTCTGATATCTGTATTTCCTTTTGTACATTGCAAAATTACTCAAAGTCAAGCATTTGATTTCAAAGACATCCTGCCCGTATAATACTCCATGTATTACTTGCATGTATAGTAATAGGAACTAAATGGAGGTGGGGCAAAATCTAAAAGACACGAGTCTGAACTGATGAGGAATATTTAAAACGTACATGGCTAGGATCAAATATAAATTCAAGATATTCATTCAACTTGAAAACTAAAAATAAATAAACTTCTATAAGCATTTCTAAAACTAATAATAATTTGAGTTAAATATGGATTAATTTAAGAATTTTTTGCATATTTAACTTTTTGCTTAGTTATTGGGGTATACTCAAAACATCAGCATGTTGGGTGTTTCGAAAAAAACTAGTGTTGAGACTAAAAGTCCTCTAGTTAATCAGTATTGAGGAAAAGAAAAGTATGCAAGCTAAATGTTTCTTTCTGATGAAACATACTAAAGGGGAATAACTCGCCCAAATACAGAAGTTACTATTCTTTTCTTGCTGCTAACGTCAGATGGAGATCCTGGAGTCATTGATCCAAGAATTTTTTTTTTTTTTTTTTTTGCAAATGTTTTGCTGTCAATGGAAATTTTGGTAATTTATAAAGATCGCAGACATGGGAGAACATGAAAAAAATCTATTTAGGCATTAAAAGTAGGTTTATGTTGTTTTCATTAAATATTATTAATAAACCATTAAATGGGGAATCATTTTGCATTAAAATTTGTTTCGTTGTTCGATAAACATGGCAGCAGTTCAAATTTGATGACTATTTTGTTGTGCTTTGCTTAACTTCTTTCACGTGACGTAGATACTGTGCTTTTCTCAATTTTAAATACAGAATACTAACTGGATTTAGTAATATATAAAGAAAACCATAACTAAACCTTTTTTCACCTCACATTCTTCCTTGGCCGTGATGTTTATAAATTAGTGAGATATTTTTAGAATAAGAAAATATTGTGCATTTGCCTAGGTTCGCACTTATCCTCCATTTCTCACAAGTAGTTTCAAGCTCAGAAGTAGAGCTTCAACTTATAATCAAAGACAGCGGTAACAAACATGGTGTCATCAAAGGAAATACTAGTAGAGAACAAAGTGTTGATTGCAGACTTTGCAGTGAGTTCATCCTTTAATCTCTTTGCCAGTATCCTTCATTACCAGTAGATATTTAGTATTTTTACCTGGTTTTTGGATTTTTAACTTCAAAATGTTTTGGTTTTATACCTTAAAACTTTACAGCGCTTGGAACACTTTGACTGTTTGTTTGCTGGACATTATCTTTGCTGTGTTTGACTTTTTATGTCTAACAATTTAAAATCTCTGTCCATGTGCGACTTTTTTGTCAGTGTCAGTAAAAAATGACTTCACGTCATTTCAAAGACATAGACGCCATATTTGTAAGTTCAAGACACCATTTTAGAAGATTCACAAATACCAGCCAAACCTAAAGTTGCAACTTGAGAACCTTCCATGGTGTTAGATGCTTTTTTGGGGAGTGGATGGGGCAAGTGTTTTTCCTTTACTCTGATTGCCATCTTTAGAGTGAGTTTTTGACTATTTTTCCTTTTATTTTGTTTTGAAATAATTTCAGGTTTTTAATGAGCATCCAAAATAAACTAAAGACAACGTTTGTCGTTATGGGTTGGGGAAAAGTGCATAACATAGTAAAGAAGAATATATAGGCATTTGCTTTAATTAATAAACAAATAAAAATTATGATTGTGGGCTGATTCTTTTCTTTGGTCATTGGAATGCAACCAACCAATATATATGCGCTGAAGCTGAAAACATAACTTTATTGAGCTTTTTATTTGAAACAATTTGGATGATATAAAAAATTTTTTTTTTTAACTCAGAAATATATATTACTAGCAGGGAGACCCAACGTTGTCCGGGATTGAATGAGGATCAACAAATGTTCCACTCTCACATACTTTTAGTGTCGTGGAAATCAGTGAAATCCATTGATTGCCTGCTTTAGTTGGGACCCTCCACCCTGCAGTACCAGGAGGAAGCTTTAAATGCTTTCCTTGCAGTGACTTGGTCCACAATACATTGTAGTCTACATTGCACTGTAGAGAATTTTTTTTTTTTTTTTATAAAATCTGTAAATTATGGCTTCACTTAAAGTATAAAATACAAAAGTCAAGTATCATCATTCAATTGTACTTAAAAACAGAAACATTCATTTTGAACGTGCGCCTGTCTTATCAAAGAACCAAATGTTTTTTTTATCAAATGACTTTTACATAATCATTTGAATTAAAGATAAATGTACAAAAGTCAAGTATCATGGTTCAATTTTGATCTAAAGAGAAACATTCTTTTTTAATGTGCCCCTTTCTTAGTTGATTTTATAGGCTCGATCTTTCTGCTTGTGTGGTGATAAAACTTAGATGCATTTGTAATGTTAGGTTTTATAAAAGTATTAAGTTTGGTCAAAATCAGATTTTTTAGATTATCGATACCTATCAGATGCATTCCGATACAAAACCTACATAACACATCAAGAACCTTCGTGTGAAAAAAAAACAAACAAAAAAAAAAAAAACGGCCCAGGCATTTCAGAGTCCATAGGGAACAAACAATATATACATATATTTTGGCAGCAAGTTATTATTCAAGCACATCTGATTGAACACGACTGAGTTCTTTTTTCTGATTTTTGCAATAAACTTGGAAAAAATGCCACAGAACTAAAGAATGCTTCAGACTGCTTTTGGACCATCTTGCATCAAAATGGCATAAGAGATTCAAGGAAGGCAGGGAATCTATGAGGAGTAGGGGAATCAGAACACCAGAGTTGATTGGTGAAATAATGAATTTCATGGATAAGGATCGTCGTGTGTCTATAGCGACAATATTTGATGTCAGTGTAGGAACTGTACACAATTATATTTGCAAGGAACTGAAAATGCGAGAGATTTGTGAAGTTTGTCTTGAGTGCTCAGAAGATCAGAAAGAAAGACATGACAGTAGGCTGAGCTAATCAATTCAGATTCTACAGTTCTTGATGCTCTGGTGACGTATGAGGAAAGCTGGATATACTGCTATCACTCAGAAACAGTTTCAAGTGAAAGCATGCTGGCTCTCCCAGACCAAGAATCAACTCAGAAACTTATAAGGACTTTTTTGGCAGCACTGACATGATCTACATGCATTGGGTTCCCACTGGACACACGGTCAACAAGGAATACTATGATCGGATTTTAAGGAAGTTCAAGAAGAGGCCAGCACTCTTCAAATCGGGTCAGTGGCATTTCCACCAGTCCACAACTCTATCCTTGTCACAAACTGGAATCCAGACAGTTCATCACCCTCCCTATAGTCCAGATCTTTCTCTCTGACTTATTTCCTAAGCTCAAGGAAAACCGTAAAGGTTGTTTTTATAGACCAATTAAGGAGATGAAAGAGACTGTGACGAGGATCATTGGAACGCTTACACATGTAACTTGTACTTTGAGTCATTTCTGCTCAAAATAAATTTGCAGTCAAGATATTAATAAAAAAAAAGCACATAGTTTTCTTGTCACTTTAAAAAAATTTTTTTTTTTTTGGTAAACTTAATTGAACAGATTCTTTTTTGCCTGTTTTAGGCTTTTGCTGCTATTGAGGCTTTGTCTGATGGAGGAGTGAAAATGGGGTTGCCTCGTGCACTTTCTACAAAACTGGCTGCGCAAACATTGTTGGTAAGTAATAGCAATAAAGCAATGTTTTTATCATCAGTTTAATACCTGTTTTAGATCAAGGCATGTATTTGACGGCTTTTAGAAATTAACTTCCAAACTAACTTATCTCTGGCCAGGTTTTTATTGGTCCCTCTTTCAAGTCCATTCTTTATAACTTCTCGTTAACTAATGTGAACCTCAACTGTTCTACCGATTCGAGAACGTGGCCATACACATCTTACACTACTCGGATTTAATTTTCTTATGAGATCATTTAATCTAAGTCTGCCTTTAAGGCACACATTATGCATCCACTGTATCATTCCTCTCTACACTGCAAATATCCTCAACTCCCACTTCTTATACATCATTTATAGTGTTTCTCGCATCTGGGGAATTTGTTGCATTCTAGCTCCAAACCTAGGCAATTTTGTCTATATAACAGTGTCAACATCCCCAAATTCTTCGTCAAGGGAGATCTGTTTAATGCATTCAAAGTACTTTATCCGGATACTTTATTTGCTGTGTTGGTTTCAAAATTACAATTATAAACAGATTTAGATAAGTCATCTTGTAACATTATTTTTAAGCTAGGGAGCTGTTTCATATCAATTGTAAGTAAATGTGTTGTTCAGTTGTCATTTTATTCCTAACCTAGTGTAAATGACTATTTTTCAGCTATGTAAATTGCTCTTCCCACAAGTTTCATGCTCCAGATTAAAAAACAAAATTCCTCGGCTTTTTTGTCTAAGAGCAAATGTAGTATCTGTTCTGATCCATTTCATCTTTTTTGTATTCACTTAAGATTACTTTTATTAAATAATCTGATATCTCTAACTCTTCTTTAATTTGCAGGGTGCAGCTAAAATGGTGTTAGAGACGGGCAAACACCCTGGTCAGTTGAAAGATGAAGTTTGTTCACCAGGTGGGACCACCATTCATGCCATGCATGCATTAGAAAAAGCAGGATTTCGAGCTGCCCTTATTGATGCAGTAGAAGCAGCTGCCAAACACTCTCAATTCCTGGGGAAATTAAGTTGAAACCAGACAAAAAAAAATAAAAAATAAAGTTTTACTCTTTTGAAACATTTTTTTTCTTCTTTCTTTTCAAGCAAAAAAAAAAAAAAAAAACTCGAAGCCATGCATGATGTATTATGACTTTATTTGTACAAAATAGAATGCTACGGAATCAGGAATAAAATTTCCTCATTTAAAAAAATCAACAGAGTTTCAGAATGAAGAATAAAGTAATGATCTATGGTACATGGGTTGGCAGGTTGATTTTTTCAATGTTTATTTTTTCTTTTTTTTTTTTATTTAGCGAACAGTGCAATAGAACAACTTGACTGCACAGTTTTTCATCGATTCCTCTAAGATGTCAACCTCTGCTGCTGCTGCACAAACATCCTAAATGCCAGCAACTCAACCTGAGAAGTGCAAATTGGCAAAAAGAAATCTAATGGGGTGGGAAAAGAAAACTAAATGTAAGAGAAGAAGCTTAATTTATATATTTTGAAGTGAGGAGGGAGGGGCAGCTTCTCTTTGTTACTGTTTTGAAAAATCACATCACAGCTGAAGTTTGATGGAGGAGAGAAGGGGGGGGGGTGTAATAAAACCTGAACCTCTAACAGACCCTCTAGGAAAGAGAGTGAGAAAAATAAAGTTTATATTTTTTAATTGAAAATAATTGGCAGCAATAAGTGTTGCTTAGAAACAAGAGTAGGCAAGGTGAGAGTCTCTTCTACAAGAGGGACGTTTAAGGAAGAAGTGATCTGGGATTTGTTTTTTTTCTTCAATGTAAGGCACTAACATTTACAATATTAGTTGAGTTGAACAGAAAAAAGTGATTTTTATAAGGAATGTTACCAATTTAGCAATCAACAACTTGAAAGTTGCAATGAATCAAGTGAACAGAAGCCAAGTGAGAGAGACAAGTCAACAATGACAAGACAAAAAAAAAAAACGTATCAATAAAACCAAAACAAAAACGTTACTAAAAACAGGAAACTAAAAGTTTGATCAACAACTAATGAATGGACAATGAGGAGTGCAGTGAATTGGTCAACAAGTAGGTGGTGGTGGTGATGATGATGAAACAAAGTGAAATTATAAGTTTCGGTTGAGTTTACATGCAAGCAAAATAATTTAGAAATTGCAGAGAAAAAGGTGGATCCTGGACAGCCCCTGTGAAAGATGGATAACTTTTAGGTAAGTGACTAAGGAAACAGTAAAATGTAATTGGACGTAAAGGAAACCAAAATACACATTAGTTGCAGTATTAATTAGATGGACAAGATTATCAAAATTATAATAAAGCTTATTACTTTTGAATTCAAAAGAAATAGAGAGAGAGAAAGGGCAAGAACCTTTTCCCCATATTGTTTAAGGAGAGAGAGAGATAGGTTTGTCTGTAATGCATAAAAACAACCATTTTTGCATTCTCAACAATTAAAAAAAGATTGAAGAACAAGAAAAAGGCAAGGGAAATGGACAGTAATTTTTTTTTGTTATTGTTTTAAAAAAAAAAAAGTGAACAGTCAAGGATTCCACAGACTTTAATGTGAGAGAGAGACACACATACACACAAAATGACCACTTTCGATGATGTAGATTTGTTTAGAGTAACTTGTTTTACTTAAATGTTTAATACCTCCATCCACTCATTAAAAGAAAAAAATGTATAGGAATGGAACAAACATCTGATAAAACTTTCCAGATTGTGTATTGATTTAACCAGAATCGTTTCCTGTATTTACAATGTTAGAGTAAATGAAATTATATACAAGTAGGTGACTCTCTCCAGCTTTTAAAATTCAGAAAAAAAACTTAATATATTGCCACCAGTTTTCTTTTAAAAACAGCCCCACCTCACAAATGCAAACTATATCAACCAATAATTCTATTTGTCACCTGTGAAAGTTTGTATGATTTTTCTCAGCAAAAAAAGGAAATCTACCTTGCTTCAAATTCCTCCCTTAACAATCCAAATGTTTTAGAAAAGACAGCCACCACAAAAAAGTTTAAAAGTTAGAACTGGAAGGGAAAGGATATAAAACAGAGCAAGTTTTTTTTCTTTTTTTTAAAAACGGACTGTAAAGAAAAAAATTTAAAAATAAGGTAAAAGTGCTGCAAAGAGAAATTCCTGCCTGATAACTTATTAATATAATATTGAAGATCAAAAGAGAACATGGTATTTAAATATCAGAAATGATTTAAGGTACCTGGGATGAAAATAAAAACCTGTTTATTTTGAAAGAATTGACCAACACCCCATAAAAGTAGGACAAAAAAAGAAAAAGCTAGTGTGTTTAAGCATACAAAGAATGTAAACCATATAACTTCAAAGAGCAGTGTGTATACCCCTAACTAAATATTGGAATTTAGGATTCTAATACAGAAATAGCAATTGATTTGAAGGTTTTATACACACACACACGAGCAGGTTGACCGGTTGTAAAATATGCATAAATATATTTTAATTAGTGCAGAATTCTTTATTTTAAACAGAAATACTGTAGGTATTACATGCAATGTTTAGTTCTTTTACATAAAAAACAAAAACCGGAGACGTGCATGTGAGCTGCTATCGAAACTTAAAGACAGCGAGTCAAGTACAATAACCATTACACCAGGTTGACACGACATGAGTGTTTTCAAACTAAGTCATAATTAATGTGCACCATTCCTGGATTCACAATTGTGAAACAGTTAAACAGAAAAATCCAACGACTCATGTACAAATTTTTCAATTTTGATCCCCAAGAAGCCCCTTTTTTTCTGGATGAAAACTGATTCAAAAGTTTTCCACATCTGATTAACCTATATACCAAATTTCAAATCTGTAAATTAAAAATTTGTTGAGTATATAGGTTGAGAAGTGTCCTCACACACACACACACATTCTCACTTTTAAAGAATATAAGATATATAGTTCCCGTTCTCTGGTCACTGCTAACCAATTTTAATTATTTCCACCCCCACCCCCAGAAGATTTCCTAAAATTCCCTCATTATCAGTTATTTCTTTTTATAACAATCTAATAAATAGTTTCACCTAATCAACAAATTCATATTTCCTAATATATATATATATAATTAGCTATGTAATAAATATTAGAAGTCTGAGTAAAACCGGGTAGGTCTATACTATAATTCAATTACCAAAGTTCTCCTGTATAGTCTTGTCAAAAACTTATATTTACTTTCTTAGAAGTATAATTTTTCTCTAGTAAATGATACTGAGATACTACAAAGTTCTTGTTAAAAGCCAAATACAATATATACACAAACCACCACCATGAAATAAAGATTATAATTTATATATTTTTACATTCCAGAAAATTGGTTAAAAAAAAAAAAAAACAAACAAACATTTATACATTCTTTTCATGCTTAAACAAACCAAATCTTTTAAGATGTGAGAAAATAAGGGTTGGTTGGTTGGGGGACAATGGTAAACTTGCTAGGATGAGGAGTTTGTAGCAGCATTGAAGTTAGAGGGTCTGGTTGTATATGTATTTCAATATATTTTTTGTGTGTGTGTTTGAAGAAAATGAAGAGTGTTGCCATTGCTGATTATAGAAGATCTCCACTTAATGTTTCCCCTTCAAGTCACACCGGCAGAAAGAACTATTACCCTCATTTTCCTCTCTCTCTCTCTCTCTCACATATACACAAAAACCAAGCCATGTATGTGCACAAACACTTTAAAAACAAAAGAAAATTCCTATCAAGAATTACATATTTTTCCTTAAAGCTTTTCACAATGAAACTGAAATGTAAATATGACATTTGCCTATGATTAGGTGTGTTTGGATGTTCGGGTGATTTAAAAACTATTTGGTCGCATCTTCCACTTGGTCGTTTAAAACAGTCGCGATGAATGATACAGACTAAAAGAAAGGTTTTCATCAGATTAACTAGATATTAAATCATACAATATTAACTGTTTTGTTTAATGAAGACAAATTAAAAAGAGGTATGGATAAAAACGGATGAATTATAGAGGATAGCAATCAGCAGAGATAATTTTTTTTTGTTTTAATTCCTGCTTTATGCAAGGTAAAAAAAAGACAAAAAAAAAAAAAGGAAATTAAGCAACGGCAACAGTTGGAGCTCATAAGAAATCTGTTGATTTAGTCAAGTGAAAGAAAAAGGACTTGAAAAATAAGTCCATAAAATGGTTCAACAAGTGGAAAAATAATTAGTAGCCTTTTTCTTGTCTGTTAGAAAGAAAAGTTGTGTAGGCAATGTGTTCATGGCTTGGTTTTTCTCTGCTTGTATATTTAAAAACATTTTATTCACATCCCTTTAAAAAATTTTTTTTTATTATAGATTCCCAATTTGGAGATGTCCAGAATGCACATTACCCCCCCCCCCCCGACTCTATGCACATATTTAATTTAAAATAAATGATCTTTCAAGCATTTACAACCACAGTCAATCACTCACGGCAACTGGTTACGTACCGATTTGTTGGGAGTGTGTGTTTAACCACAACAGTGAATGTCACTGTTAGCATTAAACAATAAGTCCAAAGCGTAGACCTTTTGATATTAAGATGTCACCAAATGGTTCTGACTGATCTAGATTTACAGACTGATGTTTCTTAAGAACCAATAATGAATAGAATCGTGATGCTGCCTGTTTACGGTTGTGTTTGCGAGTCAGTTCTTTGAAACTTAACCTTTCATTGTATCGGAATGCAATCTCTAAAGAGTGCTGCATCTGAAGAGATCGCTTGTTCCATTGTTTCTCTTGCTCAACATCATCCAAATTGGAGTCGATGGTGCCTTCAATTTCTCCAGCTTCAATGTCTTCAAATGTCTGAAAAAGAATGAAGGAGTAATAAAAGACAATGAAAAATAAGGAGGCAAAAGTAAAAAAATAATTATGTTTGTGATAGTTTATTTAAATTTAACAATGCCAATATGATTGCCATTACTAATATAATTTATTCAAATCTTTTTCAGTCATTCATTTGCATAGCTCATTTCCAGAAAACGTATTATGAACTTTTGTTTCCAACATATTTCACAAAAAGATCTAAATGAAGATATAAAAGAAGATGGAAATAGTGAATTAAAAGAAATAGTGTATGTATTGGTAGAACTTTAGTAAAATAAATGTAGACGAAAATATGTTATAATACTAAGGCTGATTTAATTAATACTTGTTTCCCCAAGATTCAGTGATAGTTAAGAAAAAACAAGTACGAGATTTTAATCAGCCATAATTTGCAAAAAGCTCATCATATGACTTATCTCACTTTCACCCTCTCTTACTGTTGCGTGACCCCCCCCCCCCCCGGTCTTGCTCAAGTCATTCTCACTTATGTTTATTAACAGCTGAAATAGTTCATTATAAACAAAAGAAAATATTAAAACAAGTAGTAATAATATTTAATCTGTAGGATTTGAATTTGCATGTGGTCTACCTTTTTGATAGTGATTACATGTTGTTTTATGATTTTTTTTTTGTGTGTGTGTGTGTGTGGGGGGGGGTAAGATTAGTGACAGGGTTAAGGAATACATTTTTTTCTCTTAAGGGAGACTGCAACTCAAACTGAGGTTTTATTGGCATAGTGGTAGGGTTAAGGAAATTTTTCTTTTTAGGGGGCATAAGTCTTCCTACTTAGACCTAGTTTAATGGTAGGTTAAGTATCCCCCCCTCCACCAAGATAAAATGTATCTCCCATAAAAAACTATTTTAGTTAACTTCACCAAAAAGCTAGTATTGCTCAAAAATGGGGGGGATCATTTTGCATCAAATTTTCACGTTTGGAAAATTTATTTTTATATCGTTAGATTCTGAAATTAAAATATATCTTCCTCTATCAACATTGTGAATTGTTTGTTTAAAGTATGGCATGAAGCAAAGCAAGACAAATCAAAAGAGGAAAAGAGAAAATAAAACCAAACCAAATGACAAAAAATTAAATATTCGGCAATAACCAGTGTTTGCTATATAAAATAACAAAAATTTTGAATAATAAATATGCAAATTTTCCACACATGCACATTAAAAAAATTTTTTTTTTTTTAAAGATTTGTTTGATTTTAACAGTATTCATCGCCATAACTCCAAAAAGGTTTACATGCATCAACTGTTATTCTCAAATGGTTATCCAAGACTCAATGTGGCTTAACTTTAGTGATTTTATGAGACCTAGCATATCATTAAACCTATGTACACTTACTAGTTGGCATGGTGGTGGTGGCACTGAGGCAGGAGCAACCGATGCTGGGTCACATGATGGAGGTGGCACAGAAAGTGGTGCAATAGATGGAGGTTCGTCATCCAAATCTTTTGGATAGACTGAATCAGCATCTCCTGGAATATCAACCATTGTATCATTGAATGTGTTGGCAAACAAGTCTGAAGGATTGGCTGTGTCTTCTGTGGGAGGTTCAGGTCTCTCAGGTTGTTGACTGTCGTCATTAAAGGTTTTATCCTCTGCTCTAGATTGGATGCTTGTGTCTGTCGACACCATGGAGGGCTCATCAACAATAGTAGTGTTGTCTTGCACTGGGGCTCGAATGTCATCAGATGTAAATAAATCTTCTGAGGAAGGAAAAACAGCTTCTGGCAACTGAGCAGAAGTTTCTGTGTTCACCTGTGCTGCTGGCTCTTTGCCTAGAACAGAGAAAACATCACATTCTAATAGAAATAATATTAATATAGAGAAATGTTTTTGTAAAATCATTTTTGTTACTTGACATTGATGGTAATATAAATAAATTATATTAAGAAAAATATAGGCATTAAAAAACTACAGCAATAAATTTATTTCTTCCTTCTAATCAAACAATTTCTATATGCATAGCAAATCAACATAATGAGAAGTCAGTCTTTATATAATTGATTGATATGTTCATACAAAATTATTCTTACCTCTTTTTGATGGCTGTGAAGGAATTTGTTGCTGCGGTTGTGCTGTTACCTGTGTCTGTGGAAGATGATTAAGTTGTGGTGTTTGATGAAGAGGCAATGGAGTTTGCGGCTGGAGTTGGTTTCCGGTAGGGAACGGAAGGTGAAGGTTTTGATGTGCTTGAAGCTGAGACTGTTGAAGTTGATGATGTTCCTCTTCACGAGGTAACTCAGGTGACTCCAATTCTATCTTTTCGCCTTCATGGTCATCTTCTTCCTCCTCTTCTTCTTCAATCATTGGTTTTGTAATTAAATTCCTACCAAATAACTAAAGTGAAAATAGATAATTATTAAATTTTAAAATCATTCAAGTCTGGTTTTCATAGACATGATCAATGGACTGTCTCCAGTTGCCTATACAAATAAAATCAATTTGCAAACATGAACAAAACGTACTATTAAAAATTGAGATGTGAAATAAATACCACTTAATAATTCAAGAAACCCAAAACTTAATTTTAGCCTTATTTATCAAATTGTTGAAAAAATTCTGTTCACTTTTTCAACAGTGAACGAAAATTATTTCCAGAAAAGCTGTCAATGTTTGTTCCAAGTAATGAATACATTTGCTATACTCTTTAAATTTCAGAGTAAATCTTTCCAACAGGTAACATAAAAATGTGCTGATAAAAAATAGTGTGTTAAAAAAGGAGATGCTCCTCTCTTTATCAGAAAGGATTTCAGACTAAAAAAACAAGAAACACATTGAAAACAACTTGATGCTAACCTAACCAGCCAGCAGCAAAGCAACACAAGCTATCATGAAAACGAAAGTACCATTTTCATGTTAAAGAAATCTCAAACCTATTAACTATGGTACACCATTGAGTTGCAATACTGTGTGTCCAAAGAGGATTCTTTTGAATGCATGAGAGCTGTTAAATGATAGACTGAAGTTTACAACACACACACGCGATCAATAGTCACCATGAAGTATGAAACATTTTGGAGTAAAAAAAGGAAAAAAAAAAAAAAAAAAAAAAAAAAAGTTCAACTGGAAATTAATTGCTGATGGAATAAGATCATCAAAAACTATATTAATAATCAAGCACATCTACAGCAACCATTTTGTATTATCTATCATTAACAAATACAAAATTTTGTTTAAATCGACCGCACCAATTGTTCCAGTATAAAATACTACAGAAAAAGCTACTAGTGTATCTTGATAATGATTCCCACACACAAAAAAAACAAAAACAAAACAAACAGAATTTGTTTTATTTCACAATATGTCGTATTCGATTTGGAGATATTATTCCTTTCTGACCAACAAATATCAACACTGTTCCGCTTGTCTGTTTCCCTACCGACTTCAACCTGGATGTCTTTAAGTCCAACACAAACAAATTCCTGATGAACCGCCCCCCTAAGTAATGACACCTTACCAATTCTCCAATACTATTGCTACACTATCCCTTTGATTACTGTACACACAATAACCCTTATCCCCGAGTGGCCATTGGGCCTTGATAAGTGGTGAACTCCATGTAAAAAAACAAAAACAAAAAAACTTATAAACATTTATTTAATTTACGAGAATTTAACACAAATATTTACAAAATTCAAACCAGAGATAAAATTGAACAATTTCCTTATAAAAGTTTATATAATTATACTTTTGGTAGTTATGAAATCGACAGATCTACCATAAAGATTCTTTCACCCTTGTAACTAACAATTCAGTCAAGCATAACTTGTTTATTTTATTTACTTTTTAAATTTACTATTGACACATATTTCGATGATGACCAAGAAAAACAAAAAAAAAAAAAAAAACAAAAAAAACAAAAAAAAAAAAAAAAAAAAACACTAGTTTGAGAAAACAATATTAGTTTTGTATAATTTAATACTAGTAACTTCAACTTTTTAAATAGGTTCAATGTTTGTGACCGAAACTTGAAAGCATGGAGATTTTGTTGAGAATAAATAAAGTGAATTCTCTCTAAAAACTATTCAAGTGCTGTTCAGCAATAGATAAAGTAATATTAAGAGATGTGTACAACATGTAGAAATAGTTAATTTTAAAAGATCAAAAGCTAAAAAAAAGTTAGAAACTTACCTGCCATGTAAATTTGGATTTTATTGGTCGTCCTGGCAAAGCAAATAATTTTTCAACACCTCCAGTTTCTTTCCAGTGCATCAATTTTTTGGTAGGAGGTGCAAGATCAAGAGTGGTAATAATATCTGCTGTATCTGCCAGCTGTAGTTTCATTGTCTCACTGGGAATTCCTTTTTGCTCATCAACAATCAATTTTCTCTTCCGTTTGCCTTTTCTTTCTTGTCCTATAAAACAAGAAATGAACAAATCTTGTATCAGTCTCTGTTTTAGCAGTGCTAAATCGACAATAGAAAAAGGCTTAATGGATCGAGGTTCATATGGAATAAAGAGTTAAAAACAAAAATAATTCCATTACAAATTACTCTTGCTTACTTCTGTGAAAACATTAGTAAGAAAAGAAAAAGAAAATTAAAAAAAGATTGATTTACAAGTAATGTAGACTTATTTATTGACACTATTGTAATAACAGTATACTAACATCACATTTTGATTGTAAGACCATAATTGCTACTTATCTACCCCCCCCCATCAATGTTTATCGCACGAGTAGATTGGATGGTGAGTCAAGATAGGCACAATGCAAAAACAGTTAGAAAATTATAAAAATAAGGGGTAGTAGAAAAAATAAAGCAGCAAAATATTGGAATCAAAGAAGGTATATTGATATAAATTCTAGTTCCACGTTTACAACATAATATTCTATCCACATATTAATTAGGAACAAAATTCAAGTGATGTTTTTTTTAAATAAAAAATGCAGTTTAAGGGTGGAATTCCATCAAAAATGTGTAAGAGAAGACGGGTGATTTTATAAGACTATAATAACATTAGCTAAGTTAGTTAGACAGTTAGTGAACAAATTCATTCTTTGCCTTCAATATTAGACACTTGGAGGAGAGAGAGAGAGAGAGAGAGAGAGAGAGAGAGAGGAGGGGAAAAAAATCAATTCACTTTCCAGAAATAGAGATGATTGTTTGTCTCTATTAGTTCCAGCATTTCTTAAACCTCTTTAACTAGAGTCGCTTGACCCACAATATGTTTTTGCTTTGACCTGTACATATTTGTTCGATTTTAAGAAAATGGTAAATTTACCAAAAGTGTTTTATCAGCTAACCCTAACAGGGATTCAACAATTAAAACAGCTTTGTGAATTATATCATTAGCTAATCATTGTCACCAAATTAACGCCACCCTATTCCATAATAGGATCATAATGCTCACATGTAGATAGGAAATATATAGGTATATTACTGAAAGACAGATATGTATTGTACTGGCTTAGGAAGTTTAATTTTCAAAATCAATCTCAACTTCATTAAAATAAGTTTTCAGAAGAAATTTAATTTTTAACTAAATTCCATGGGCACAATTAAAGGTAGGTTTGAGGGACTCAACACAATTGACAAATAGACAGTCACAAGACAATACAATCATGCAAGACAACCTTTTATAGGGTGCAATCATAAATGTAGTAATTTGATTATTGAGAGCATTAATGAAAAATACCTTTTTATTAAGAGACATTATGTTGGAACAAATTTCACTAAATAGATTTGTAAAAATAATTGAATTATCAAGAAATAATTATTTTCAAACAAAGCAAAAAGGCTTTTACACATTCTGAAAAAAAAAAAAAAAAAAAAAAAAAAAAAAAAACTTTTGTTGACATGAAATCTTCAGATGGAAAATAGAATGATGTATACAAAAGTTAAACATTAATAAAACAGCATTTATGTAGCAATAGTACAGCATAGTCATTGTAAAGAGAAAAAAAACTATATTAGAAATATCTTATATTTTATTGGCAAATTTCTAAAGATAAAATAATAAAAGAATTTACCTTCACGTTATTCCAACACATGAACAAAAACTCACTGTAAAACACTTCACACAAACTACATCTAATTGACAAGGACAACATTCAAAATAAGCTTAATTAATACCTACTAAACTGACCTGGTATATTCGTGACATCTAAAGGCTCAAGAGCAAAAGCCTCATCTTCATTGTGAACCAACGTCGTTTGTTCACCTGAAGTGCCTGTTGTTTCATTAACATCTGTAGTAGTTTCAACTGCAGAAGTTTCTGGTTCTGTGATTGGTGCCGTCTCAGAAGCAGTAGCAACAGCGGTAGTGGAATCAGTGGTTGGTTCTTCTGTTGTTTTTGGTTCTGATAAAATAAATTCATAGCATCATTACCTAAACAAAATGTTACTTTTCAACTAAATTGTAGATTTTATTTTGATTTGAAATGGAGTTTAAAATGTTAAAACAATTGACCATAAAGCAAAATAACCATCATCCAGTTATAAGAGAGAACAAGTGACTTGTAGAAGAAATGCAGGATAAGTTGTTCGATTGCAACATAAATAGCAAATGCTTTTTTATATTACTTCTATTGATCGAATTATTGTTCTCATTAGTGTTATTCATGCAATGTCTCTGTTGGATTGTCCTTCAACCATCTCCAGCCATTTTAGTTGTTGTTTGGAAAAGAAAAGAGAAAAAGGGCTCCATAGACATCCCTGAGTTATTCTCCATTTTATTGTTGTTTCAAATTTTTGAAAAATAAAAAAAAATGGTTGACAAAGGGGAGGCCCACTCTACCAAAGATCGACCCCCCCCCCCAAAAAAAAATCACTGACACCCTAAGGGTACACAATGTCTGTTTCCTCTTCAATTAGAGGCTCCCAAACACCACCAAACTCCAAGCTTGGTCTGCTCAGTAATCTTTTTTTCTTTTTTTTTAAATTATAAATATGAGTTAACTCCCTTGATCCAGAAAAATAAAGTGCCATTTTATATGATTGCAATTATTAAAAATAAAACTTATTTTTGTATATCAACTGTCCTGAATCTAACACAAGTTGTTTTATATTTTATCTCCAGTAAATCTATATTCAATGATTGGTTGAGTTAGTTATCTCAAAATTACGATTTTTTTTATGAACAAGGAGTCAATATTTATCAAAGACCAAAGTTCACTCGAGGATAAGGATTAACATGTCTGTCCGAATGATGACAGTAAAACAATGTTATTTGTAACAATGATTGAAACAAGTTCATATTAGATTTAAGAGGATGGATCAACAAGAATTTGTTAACATTGGATTTGAAAAGGAATAGATGAAAAAATGCAGGTTGCTAGTGCATTTGTAAACATAAAATGAATACTTATTTGACAAAAAGAGTGTAACACAAACTCTCATAACGATATTTCTTTTGCTGATATACTTCACACAATAGTATCACATCAGATAATCATAAAACTTGCAACAAGTGGTTATTGTAGCATTTATACTTCTTTTTTTCTTGTCCATTTTTGTCTGAACACACTATTACAACTTTAAACAGAAACTCAACAAGCCGCGTGTGTGGTCCTCCTCTGGTGCTGCATGTGAGATGATGCCACAAAAAATAGTGGAGAAATGATGAACGTGAGAAGTGTGAAGGACCTACGCTGTCTTCACATTTTCGCCAATTTTCAGAAAAATCTAATGGGTTTAGCAAAAGTTAAGAGGTAAAAAGTGTAATTTTTTTTTTTTGCAATTTTGGGACATTTGTAACCCCCTTTTGAGCTCCTGGTAACGCCAAATCCCAGTGAAAATGGACAAACGGTGCAGTTTCATGCCTTAATACATGTATATTTGAATTCAGCACCATGGAAAACTACTATATAGAGATACATATCAAGTTTTTGAGCAATATGAAAAAAGAGCTTCAAGAAGGCATTTTTTTAAAGCCCTAAAACTCCCAGAGGGATATGAACAAAAATTTTGCCAGGGTCATCCATACTGAATTTATAAGAACAATGGCCTCCACATTTTGCCCAAGTTTCAGGAAAATCTAATGGATGGATCAAACGCTATGGGGTAAAAAGTGTCATTTTTGACCTCTTTTGAGCCCCTGGGGACGCCGAATCATAGTGTAAATGGATAACAGTACAGTTTCAGACCTTAACACATGTATATTTGAGTTGACCACTGTGAATGAAAAACCACTATACAGTCAAACATATCAAGTTTTTGTTCAGAAATATGAAAAAAGCTACAAAAAGAGCATTTTTAGTACTAAAATTCCACCGGGGACGCGAACCAGAATTTTGCCAGGGTCACCCATACTGGATTTATATTAAAAAACAATGGGCTCCATATTTTGGCCAAGTTTCAGAAAAATCTAATGGATGGATCAAAAGTTATGTGGAGCAAAATGTGTCATTTTTTGCCCATTTTTGAGATCCTGGGAACGCAACAGGAATTTTTGCAAAAATTTTTTTTTTTTTTTTTACTGTGCACATCTACTTAATGAAATACAATTTGTGACAAAATTTCAGGAAAAACTAATGGACGGTTATCTGGCAATCGTCCAGACTAACAGATGCCACTGAAAACAGGTGATTATATAATGTCCTACTGTTGGAAAATAATGAATTAAACTTGAAAAATATTAATCATTCGTCAACAAGAACTTTTATACCAATTTAATAAAAAAAAGTAAATTAACTTCATACCTTCTGTTTTTTGAGTTTCTGTGACAGGTTCTTCTGGTTCCATATTAACATCAGCCACAGGTGCA
This sequence comes from Euprymna scolopes, assembly GCF_053919585.1. Lineage (NCBI taxonomy): Eukaryota > Metazoa > Mollusca > Cephalopoda > Sepiida > Sepiolidae > Euprymna > Euprymna scolopes. The sequence goes on from NC_136503.1 coordinate 48,604,648, forward strand.
TCTTCAAACAGGCCACCTGGTTCCATAAATGTGTCATCTGTACAAAACAAAAACAATACTTTGAATAAACCTATAAAGTAAATTAATTCACGTCTTGTTTTGGTTATCAATTGTAAATAAACTTTAATTCTTTTTAATATTTACTTTTTCATTTATTTTATTGCAATAAAATTTTCTAAGAGAAAAATATATAAATACATAAATTTTCTCTTTAAAAGCAAAATTTTAAAATTATCATCTATTTATTTGAATGTAATTCTTATTTGTTATGTCTACATTTGATGTTTAATTCAAATAACAGATTAAGACAGACAAAAATAGTAAATAAAATGCTCAATAAAAAAAAATGCATAAATTTAATACAATAATTAAAAACTAAAACTTTAGATTTTGTGATTACAGAGACAATTTATTAGAGCAAGCTCAAATATATTGTCATAGCTGGCAAATAACAATTTTGAAGAAAACTAAAATGATTAAGATTTTCTTTGGATCATTGTAAATGAGAGCTGTGGAATTCAACACTAAAAAAGTCTATTACATACTTTTGTTCTTTGACAAAACATCCATTAAAAACCTCATGGTGCAGTTTTTTTAATTTAAATAATATCAAAATCTCCTGAATTTTGTTCTTCAATGTAATAACAAAGGAAAATATTTTTTAAAGTACATTATTTTGGCCTAAAGTTAAGTATTTGGTTTTTAATAAAATCATTATGTGAAGAAAAAGTGTGCGTGCATGCGCACACACGCAAAACATTTAAAACATTCAATGTTGTTATCGTGAATACCCCCCCCTTTCTATTAAATTTTAGGGAGGGGGGAGATGACTTCAGTTGTTTATGCCATGTTAATAAAAAGGAAAGCAAACGGTTGTGTTGTTAAGAGATAAAATTGCACTTATTTCAAAATACAGTTATCACTCCATTTTGAAAATTAATAACGAACATAGATGGATGACTGATGAGATTACCAATTTAGCAAAACAAAGAGATTCTTTGATTGGAAGATTAGAATAAGTAGACATCAATCTTGATATAAGTGCATCATTAATGAAATTCAGCCTCATTCTATGTAAGTTTACTAGTCCAGCTGATAACAAGGCAGATGACAACAGAGGCTTTTTGCGCTAATTGTAACAAACAATTTATCGCTGTACATATTGATCTGTATGTTAGCAAAGGAAACGCTGGACCGGATTTAGTAAGTAATAAATGAAACCAGTTGGAATTTCACTAGCAAATAGAGACTAATTGATAAACAACTGGATAATCAGAATTAAATATTGATGCATCAAATCCATTTGCTATTTAGGTCCAACATGTAAAAGTCGACTTATATTTAATATTTGCCTAATATAAAGATAACTAATTGCTTATAAAAAATGGAAATTTTGATCAAATAAAGAAAAAGATGTTACTTACCAAGAAATTCCTGACCAATTTCACCACCAAAATCATCATTATCACCGTCATCATCATCATCACATGGTGCATCTGTAAACAAAAGGATATAATACTTATTTTTAATTAAATGCACATTGTAAAATCCATTTGCAGAGTGTTATGCACAATTAGCATCAGATTATTACTAACTAGTAGGGTTGGTAAGTTGGTTGTTTTATGGCATATCAACCACTGCGGTCCATTTAATGCCACATCATTTATTAAATTGAAAAAGTTTTTGATTTTTTTATAAATTAACTTTTGGGTTGCACAAATTTTAAATTATTATCAAAGTTGTGTCCTTAAACTTTTGGTTGTTTTCAAGGTTTTATCAGTTTTTTCATTCATTTTATTGTATTCATTCATTATGTCTATTATGTAGGGTGTTCAACTTTTCTTAGAGCTAAGATGCATGACAAAGAATCAGTGTATCTTTTCCCTATTGTTGTTTTTTATTAGTAAAAGCACCATTTTGATTGCCTGTAATTCCGCTGTGTATATTGATGCATCGATGGAGGAGTCTAATTTGGAGATGATTACGTCCATCTGTACACACATTTTTTCCTTTTGTTCTTTTAGCTCCAACCGTGTATAGCTCTTTGTATTGCCAAAGTGGCTCCTATTTATTAGACTGTTTATATTATTTTTCTTGTGTTTAGCAAGAGTTAGACCAGTGCTTGAATTTTCAACGTCTATAGAGGTCTGTTACTTAATGTGTGTGTGACTATGTTATTAGGGTTTTCATTAATCTGAGAGTATGTTCTTTGGTTTGTTAGTGTACAAGTTTGTATATTGCAGGTTAAAGGTTTTCTCATGTGTTAGATTGTTTGGATAACTTGGTAGCTTTATTGTGTATTATATTGTTAATTTCTGCCATCTTAAATGTAGAGGGGGTTCGCTGGCTTCTATGCATAGACTTTCCATGGGTGATGGTCAGTATGCTCCCAGACTAAGTCTTAATCCTTGGTTTTGTATAATTGTTAATTTTTTGAGATAGGATTTACAGGTAGAGTTATATGCACCCATAGTCTAATTTTGATCTAATATGTACATGATATATTTTTAACATTTTGTCCTGGTCAGCTCCCCAGTCTGTTTTTTATATTACTTTCAAGATTTAAATTTTTTTTTTTTTTTTTTTAAAGCATTTTTACTTTAAATTATTGATATGTGTGTTACAGTTAAGTTTTTTGTCAAGTGTGACATCTAGAAATTTTGCATGGAATCGGGTCTACTTTTATTTAAAGTTGTGGGTCGAAATGATATTTTTTTTTTTTTTTAACATAAATTGATACATTTTTGTTTTGGCTAGCTTGAATTCATTTTTGTCGGCCCAGTTGTTTGGACAATGTTATATCTTTCTTTTGTTGGCATGTTTGGTGCAGAATAGGCAATTGAAAAATCGTGTATAAAAACAGTGATTTTTCAAATGCTGTCATTTTTATTAGCAATAAAGTGATGCATAGTTCCCTTCCTTATGATACTCCTGCTTTTTATTCATCTTCGTCTGAGAGTGTATTTCCCTATAGCACTTTTTAATATCTGTGATAAGTAACGTATGAACATTGCCATATTTCCCCTTATTCCCATATCATGTCTGTATTAAAATCCCATATCTTCATGCTGTATCATTTGTCTTTTGGAGGTAAAAAAAATACTGCCACCACATTCTGTTCACGTACAAAATCATCTGGAACAAATGGAATGAAGAATTTAAGTCGTACTATCTGATCATTTGTACTTTGTTTCTGCCTGTATCCATTGGTATTTTGATAGGTTGTTTTTCTCCAGGCACCACATTAACTGGTTGTTTATCATTCTTTAGTTTTGGGAAAGGCAGCTGGTTAGGGCTAAAGACCTGTATAGTTGGGTTAGAAGATGGATCTTTATTTGGTTTAACAATTGGTATAATAGTTGATTTAAACAGAATTCTGGTATTTCTCCCGTATTCCATATTGTATTGTATATGTCAAGTAGTACTTTTAAAGATGATTCTGATATTTGCTTTAGGAATTGGTAATGTATATCATTTTTAAGTAGTGTTTCTTGTAGATACATTACTGAGGGGTTTTGTTTGTTCATGATTTCTGATATTTCTTCATAGTTAGGTCCAAGTCCTCTACAGTTCCATTGTAGGAATGTTGTTTTGTTGTGTTTTTTTTGTGAGGTTTTGTATGAATAGGTTTTTTATTTTGCTTTTTCTATATATATGTCTGGTTTTTGTTGGTTTTTATATCCAATATTCCATTGGTTTGCTCTTTTATTTGTCAAATTTATTGTGATTTGTGTGGTTTGGGTTTATTTTCTTTATATTTGCTTGGTTCTTCAGTTTATTTTTTCGATTTGATTGGTCTTGTTTTGGAGTTAGATTTATCTCTGCTTCCAGAGGCTGATGGAGATCACGGTTTATTTTTGGATGGGTTTATTTTATTTTTTTTTAGAAGTTTTTCCATTTATTGTTTTAGTTTGCTTAGAACGTATTTTGGTTGCTTCTTTATTCTTGCATTTATTAGTAGTTTTTGATTTAGAGTTGTAATAATTTGAGGAGTTCACTTCATTGAGATAAGGTTGTTCTTCTGGGTCTTCCTTTTTTAACACTTGGTAACTGTTAGAATGATGGATTTGAGGATTTATTTGTGAATTTTGGTTTGTTGCGCCAGTATCTGATTCATATGTACTTAGCTTTGTATTTTCTGTTTCCTTGGGTGAAACCCTGGATTCTTGATTAGATTTTGTAGCATAGATTTTAGACTTTTGAGAAGTTTGTTCTCAGAGGGGAAAATTGGGTTTGTGATAACATTGATATTTTATGGATTCCATTCTTTTCTTTAGTTTTTTCCATATTTTGAGTGTGAGTTATCTATGGATTTTTGAAAGTTCAATAGTTTATAAGGTTCTAAATGAATTAGCTTATCTATAAGTTCTTTATATTTGTCGAGTTGTTGGGGTTATTTGGTTTGGTCTTTTCAACCGTTTTTGCATATGGTCGATTCTTTTTAAATGTAGATTTCAACTAATTTTTTTTCGCTTCTGCAAAGGAGATATTTCTCTAACATTTTATTAATATTTCTTTTTTCCATTTTTCACAAGATTTGGAAAAGGCTGGATGTTCTCCTGAACAGTTGGGGCATTTAGTTTCTCCAGAACAAATTTCTGTATTATGGTTTTGGTCTTTTGAACCATGTCTAGCACATGTGGGACTGCCTCTGCATGTGTCCTTTTGGTGCTCAAATTTTGATTCTATATTTTATATAAATTTTGGTGTTTGAATTTTGATTCTATATTGTATATAAATATCGAATTTCGATTCTATATCGTAGCCTATTGGGATTTTTGGTGTATTGAATGAAGAATATACGTATTAGTATTCTTTCTTTCTTTTTTTTTGAATAGAAATTCTTTGAGATTCTATGACTCTTTGGTTATTTAATTCGTTTAGTATTTCTTCTGGTGTAGTTAGAGATAGTTTTCTGCTTCTAATTATGCCTTTAGAGTGATTTAATCTCTTATGAGGGGTTACTTTTTATCATGGAAATGTGGCATTTTTTAAAAGTTTGTTACTTTGGTCTATTTCGATCAATAGATTGCCATTTTATTATTATTTTTTTTTTTTCAACATTTTTGGTTTAATAAAGTTTGGTAGTACCTTTTCTATCAGGAAGGGCGACAGTTTGGATATTGGTTTTTGTCTCATTGATTCTATAACATAGAATCTTGGAAAGTTAGTATCAGAGTTTGTGTTTTCTTCTTCATAACTGTCTGTGTTAGATTCAGAATGGGGTCTTTTTTATTATTATTATAATTATTATTAAAACCATACAAATTTTTATGTTGATTCATCATCCTTGCTCTCCCACCCTCCTCGGAGTCCTATAGTGGGAGATGGTTGGGGGAAACCTATTCACCCAAGCATGTCAGAGATATAAAGGATGATATACTCAAACAGTGAGTGTAAATGCTTGTGACAATTTCCTAATTTCCTTGGCCTCGGCAAGGTACAATAAAGGGGTTTGTTGTCTGTAGCATCTGGTTTCACTATTGGCCCTTGCCATCACCTAATATTAGCGTGTGTATATATGTGTGATGCATTTGTAATTCTCAATTTTTGTAAAAGTTTACTGCTATTAGGGCTTGTCATGACTAGCCGATTGATTGGGTTGGGTCTCTCTGACCACCCGTCTAGCCGAAGTAAGTGCCAAAGTGGAGTGTTGCAGACTCATGGCTAGTTGGATCTAGGTCGTGAGGTGCTCAGCCACCAGGATCCCGTTCTAGAGCATTACGGGTCACCACCTACAGCCAACAGGTGGCCCCATTAAGGAACTTCTGGAGCCCCACTGACAGGGCCATTAATCGTGTAAAGTTTTTATGTTTCAAGTTCTTCAAGCATTTATTTGTCAGCATTGTTTCATATTACATCAACCTCTTTGGGTTATTCATATTGCATCCAGTTATTTTGTAGTTTTTATTTTTCAAGCTCTTTGTATCTCCAATTACTAGTTTGTAGTCTTTGTTGTCTTGTAATGAATTTTATTGTTTCTTTTCCCTGCCCTGCAGAACATGAGTTTTGCAATAGGAGAGGGAAAAAAGGGTATTAATATTTGGTACATTTTAAGTTAGAAAACCAGTTGGGAAGTAGAAGGAAAAGGTGGGCTGTTGTTTTTGTAAAGCATAATTAAATTTGGGAAAAAAAGGAATAGAAAAACAAAAAACATCAATGTTAGGTGCATTTCGTCTTAGGAAGCCAATATATCTTCAGACAGCCTGATCTGGGAGCAGCAGCTAATAACTAGCAGGGATACCCAGTATTATATGGGATCCTGGAGAAAGGACCCCCCCCCCCCAAGTGTCATTATTGCATCTTTCTAATTTATGTGCAATACTTTTGCAATTGTTACTCCTATCATTTTGAGAAGGAGCTGGATTTTTTCTTACCTTAAAAAACAGATTATATTCCAGCAAACAATCCCCTCCAATTTCTCCCCTTCATGCCCAAACTACCAAAAAGTAACTAATCTTAAGTTAAAACAAATAACAATTCACATTATTTATAATGGCATTTCTTTTAAATTAAAGTAGTTTTTCATTTTAATATTAAGTTAAAATGGTTAAAATCAAGTTCAATTTTCTTATGCATTTGGACAAATTGTCTAAATGTATAAACCAAACAGCAGTACTTTTATTCAATAAATTACATAAATTAAAAATATCTAATTGTTAACATTAGATAGCTTAGTATAATATTGTTCAAAACAATTTTCATCTCTTGAATAATTGATAATTCTTTGCACTTTTATTTCTTTATTACTATTTAAATACATTTATAAATGTGTAAAAATTGGTATAAGCAATAATACAAATTCAGGGAGATAACACCCGCTAAATACATCTGTTTTGGTTTGTCATAATATTCAGAAAGGTTGTAAAAGACGCTTTTATTGCTTAATGTTATCATTATCAATGGGCCTTTTATTATTTATTAGCTGTAAGAAAGGGTTCTTCCAAATCTATTCCTTAGAATTCAATTTTAGTCCTACAGGTCTCCACCTGGTCTCGTCTTTCAATCTGCTGTTGCTATAAAAATGGCGCTCTCTCATCTCTCTCATGAAGACACCAAGAACTCCCATGACATTTAAAGCATCGGAGGTAACTCTGCCCTTTATGGAAAAACAGGAAGTTCCGTTGCGTTTTATCATTCTAACATTTACACTATTTTTTTTTCTCAATTATCTTGTATAGTTTCTTTTAGCAGCAAAGTACAACTTTTTTTGCAGGTCATAGAAAAATCTAAAGTGATTACGAAACCTTTCAATTATCATTTCCATCAAGAATGCAAAGCTAAAATATTGAAATGAATATTGTTTGCAAAAATATAATTTTATTTAGCTGTCATTTCGTCATAAAATTTATTGAATTTAATGATTTTAAAAAGGTATTTTAAACACATAGAAATATTAACATGCATACACAATCCTGCATTTTTGCTAATTCTCTCATCTCATACAAATTGAAAGTATCGACATAGCTATGAATAGTGGTAAGAAATGTATGCATACAATACTGAGAATTAAAATCATTAGATAAAATGTCTAAAATTGGATAATAATATAAATATTCCAAAATTTCAAATTCTTAAACTACAAAACATCTGAAAAGATTGGTTGTATAAAAGCAAAAATAGTTAACAGTGAAAAATAATCATTTTAAACATTTAAAATACAAACAAAAGAAAAAAAATTACCCATAAAACTGGGATCATCTAAGTCAGTAGCAACTGGAGCAGTCATATCCACATCCAAATTCTTTTCTGGTTCTTCATCTATATTCTTTATTTCCTCTGGAGCTCGAGGACTAGTAATATCAGGACTTTTGAATAAAGATTCTTCCAAATTAGTAGCATCTCTGAGAATTTCACGATCATCAAATCCAACATCACCTAAAAAGAAAAAGAGAAAGACAAAAATGTAAATGTAAATGCCGAAATTGAAATAAAAGTAATGTAAATCTGTAAGTTTGGGGAGAGAAAAAAAAAACTTACCAAAACCATCATCACCAATTAAAGTAATGTTTCCATAATCTTCACGCATTGTAATTTCTTCAGGCCTGCTTTGGTTAACAGAAAACTGGGCTTGTACATTGATTTCACTGAAAAAGGAGATTTATTTAATATATTTAAAATAAGGACATAATAAAATAAAGAAACATTTGATTGACTACAATCCTTAAGTTTCAATTCAAAGAAAATATAAAAGCAAGTGGCAAAAGATTTCCAAATCCAAGAAATTTATATGGTACTGGTGCAACTTTTGAACCGGACAAAACTGACTACGTTAGGATAAAAAAAAAAGGTTCTTGTTTGGTTCAAATGGTACACACCATTCACTCAAAAAAGAATATTCAAAATTTTCTTTTTTGCAAATAATTTCCATCTTTCTCATCCAAATGTGTTTTAAAATTAAACAGTTTTACATATATTCCATATATAAATGCAACATATGTAAATAATATGGCATATCCTACCTGATAACATAAATACTAAGGAACTTATGTTTCTGGGAAAACACCATGCTTAAATTACTATGCAAAGAGACAATGGCTGATTGGATAATATATCAAGTGAGATGAATTTGAACAAAAGCAAGGGGAGTAGATACTAAGCAGAATTCTATTTGCAACTTTTGCTTAGAGCTACAATGATGCTGTTTTAGAGGACCTAGTATACTATCTATTCTGTTGTAACGCTATCATCCTCCTCTTTTTTTAGAGCTGGTAATGTGGGACAGAGTATACATTACAATACCATCCTCTCAGTCATTAGCTCCTCCTTTGAGAGTAAATATATTATGTTTGTTCACTATAATACACTCTCAAACTAACAAAAATATGCGATTGGAGGAAGTATTTTTTGCTAATAATTGTGTGTGTGTGTGTGTGTGGCGCACTTTTTTTATTTCCCTGATCCCTTGAGAGATTCTATCAGTTGAATGAAAATGTTGGCTGTTAAAATGCTTTAATGATGCTATTTAAGCCAAAGAACAGGGTTTGAATCTTTAGACAAGTTTTATTTCAAACGGACTGTTATTTACTAGAGGATGAGCAAGTTCAGATCAAAAGTACAAATTCTAATCAACAGTTAATTTTGAATACTTTAAATGTAGAAAACAAAAACACTGAACTACTTTGCAATATTTTATTTAAGTCTTCTAGTAATCTATTTTACATGAATAATTAAATATGTAAATGAAGAATAATTTCATGCATTTACTATAAGGTGCAAAAGGTGGATGATTTCCATCTTTATGACTAAATTTGGTCCATTTTCTTATATTTTTAAACATATTCAGAAAATCCAGTTTCATTTAAAAAAAAAAAAAAATAAATAAATAAAAGATAGAAAGTTGTTTTACAGCTAAAAATCTTTCTGGTTAAATTACAGAGAAAGGGGGTTGCCCATGATGCAATTAAAAGGTGTAAAGAAAAGTTCACATTATGGAAACAATTGCATTTATGGATAAAAAAGTGAATAAAAATTTCAACAGAAGAAATATTTACTAGTGATGGGATGACTCCAATATTTTTCGATTCTTATACAATTTCTTATTTTGTACTAAATTCCCGATTCTGTACTAAATTCCAGATTCTATATAAATCTTTAAATATTTAACAATAAAGTTATTTTTTTACAATTACTGTAAAAACACATGTTAAATATGCATATATTTTCTTAAGTGTAAAAATACACTCATTGAATATGATCTAAAAATTTTAGTAGTAACATCAATAGATTTTCATTATTTCATCATTGCTATCAGATTTTCTTTTTAACAAAATTATTATAAAAAAAAATCTTTTTTCAATATTGGAAAATAGGCACAAATTTTTCCAATTCCGATACCTCCAAAAGTTCCAATTTTTTTCTATTCCTGATTCCAATTAATCGTCCCAACACTAATATTGACCAAATTTAGATTAAGAAAGTATATTTCATTTACTTACTTTAAATCTGCAAGGGTGGTGTCAAAATCATGAAAATTCTCTTGCAAAGTTATAGCAGCAACTGATGCTTCTCTGTTTTCTTCCGGTAGATCCACTACACCAGGACGAAATGCCATCTTAATTTTCACAAAGGCTTCATTACAATCAGCAAGGAGATATTTTGCTTTACGTGAGTAAATGCGAACTACCCCTAACAACAAATGACCTGATGTTCGCAGAGCCATTTTTACCTGTGTAAAAAAATGTTGCAGAAATTTAAAATTTATTCAGTATTTCCAGTTACAATAGACATTAAATTTTTTTTCATCTCCAAGGGTTCTAATTATCAGGAAATTCTCTTTTAGACAACTCTTATTCTTAAACCTAACACTCAACAAAATGTACTTTTACAACGCTTTGTATTATTTCTCAAATTAAATTATAATTGTTAAAGCTATATTTTGATAAGATAAAATAAATCTTAAAAATATATTTAGATTAAAATAAATTATTATACGTCAACAACTAATTAACAATTTCCAGTAAAATTCAATTTTATTCATCAACATAGTGAATCACCCTACGAGACAGATTTCAACACTTTGAACAGAAGAATTTTTGTTTGGCATCATAATACTTTTAATTTTCGACAATAACATCTTCATAGACACCTAATATCTTTCCTAGAAGCACTCTTAAAATCTGCTAATAGTCAGTAGTCGCTGGAGACCAGATCTGGAGAATAAAGTGTGTGTGCAAGCAATTCACAGTAAAATTTATCTATTTTTGCCATTGTTGAAATAGATTTGTGACAACGTATGGTTTTGATGAAAGAGCACTTTTATTTGTAGTAAATATTTTCTTTCCTATTTCTCTCTTCAAAAGCACCAATAATGATATATATCATTCACCATTGACTGTTCTTCCCTTTTTAATCAATGAACAAAATACTTTGTGCATCCCAAAATATGTCACTATTTTGACTCCAAAATGAAATAGTGGATCCATGTTTCATCAATTATCACATTCCTTTCTGATGTATTGTAATAGTTACAAACTTTAATAATTCAGAATATGGGAGACGAATGAGAACTAGTTAATAAGGCTAATACATTCACCCCTAGTGAAAAAGTGTTCAAGGAGTGGTTATGAAATGATGTTCAAGTTCAAGGATCTGTTCCTTAGATGATAGGGATGAACACGTTGTCTAAGGATGAATTCCGATAGGTTCTTATCGAGGATTGTATCAACCTGTGAAGTTTCACAAGGTTCTTTGGATACACCCGATTCAAATGAGGCATCTGGTTGTAGAGATGGAATCTCCAATGAGATAACTATTTATTAGGTGCTACATTTTGTGGTTTCAGGCAAATTGACGTACCAACACTGTTTTCTCCCTTTCAGTTGGTGGAAGGGCGTATGGAGGGTTGCATTCTAGCAATTCAACATACTTAAATGACCATACATTACGTTTCATCAGGACCTGCAAAAGAGGTACTAGATGTTGATTTCAGATTACACTGGAATATTCACTTGTGAGGTGTAGCGTTAGTGGCAGTACACAATAATGAACGAATGGAATGCAAGGCATCGCGCAAAACGGATTTCCAATAAGAAATTGGTAGTCTTTGCGACTTCAATGCCAGCGATATCATTTTCAATAATATGGCATTTAGTTGTTCTACCTGGCAATTTCCCTGAGGATTATAGGTGGTTGTGTGGCTCGTTGCTATTCCTTTTCTATACTATTCTGTTGAAAGGAATGATGGACCTCTGTCAGAGTTAATAATGGAAGACATGCCCAACAGCAAAAATATTTGACAGAAACAATTTATGATTGTTTGTGAGGACATATCTTGACAAGAAAAAGCAAAGGAGAAGCATGAATATTCGTTGATAATTATTAGCAGATATTTGTTTCAACTATTAGATTGCAGTGGACTATTTAAGTCAACACTTAAATGTTCAAATAGTTGTGTCGCTTTGACAACTTAAAATTAGTGTGATGAAAAAATAGCGGTTTTAATTCTACACAAACGAAACAGTTCCCAATAGTTTGTCAAACACCGTCAATGGAGTAAAGGAGGTTACACAGTACAAAATGAGACATTTATGTAATGCCTGGACCACATAGTAAAATGTGTAGGTCTCATAAACTGGCTTAATTAGTCAAGGACCACTTGAGAAAGTGTGTCTGCGGCTACATTATCTTTCTCTGGATGGTATATTATATCAAATGAGGCATCTGGTTATAGAGATGGAGTCTCTGGTGAGATAGAGTCATTAGTATGAGATGCTAAATTTTGTGGTTTTGGGGCAAGTTGATGGAGCGACACTGGCTAATATGATACAAACAATGCTCTAAATCACGGACACATTGTTTTTGATAGACTGTAAGCATTTGGAAATAAACAAACTTAATGTTTGTTAATTTGATAAGACACATTATACAACAAGAAAAGTTAATATGAAGTACATTTATTAAATAATAAAAATTGAATTCCTAGATTAAATAATGAAAAAAAAAAAATATTTTTAGGTGAACTGTCAAGTGATAAAGCAATTTATTTTAAAGATTGTAAGTTTAACACTCTTGGAAAAATCACATATTGATGACATTTTTCAGTACAATTAAATGTCTGTGTCAAAATATTAAATGCTGCAATTAAATTTACATACTTAAATCTATTATGGAAGGACTCAAGATTTGCTTAAGGAATAGCTAAACAACCCCCCCCCTCGCAATCACCATTAGGAATATAATTTTTACAATTTCACAAAATGACTGTTTTAGTGATCCAAAAGACAATCAATTTCTTTAGACCTTTTGCTATGATCCTCACTTCATCTTTTCTGTCCTTGGTAGTAAAGGAGAAATCATTCTAAACTTGAAAAATGTTAATCTTTGTCTAAACCAAAATCCCCCCCCCCCCCCCGGGGCCAATTTTTACTCACATTAAAAACTAGGATCCAACTCTGCTTTCATAAGGAGGCAAGTAAATAGGGACAAGCAGGCTGGTACTTATTTTTATGTACCAAATCATTTATTTACGGATTTTTCAGTTTTAAAATCATAAGCAATAAACTGCATGACAAAAACAATTAACTTGCAATGAATGTGTTCAGCTGATTAAATTATGTGATGGAGGAAAGTTTAACCGTAAATAAGTTTTTACGATTGATTAAAAGAAAGAAAAAGTTTAATTCATACTTACTTTTGGTTTAAGGATAGCTTCCACACTGCTATCTATATTGGTTTCAAAAACATGTGCTTTAGTTAGCTTTTTATCCCAATGGGCCGCCAGCCAAATCTTTGCTAGCGGACCCTTTTTACTTAGCACAAAATGGGCGTAAAACATTGTGATTCTTTTTCAAACAAGGAAAACCTGTAATGATAAAATGAATATTAGTTTGTAAATGTCTTAAAAGGCATCTAAATACAGTAGCAATACATATGAAAAATTGAAATAGCTTAAAATATTTCAATATTGGTATACATAGAAAGAGCTTGATGAACTTAGAAAGAATCTTTTTAAATTTTAAAAATCTGATTAAAATTAAGGAAGTTATGAATATTTTTGTGCCTCACACGTTTGGATATTTTCCCCTTTTTAAGACTATATGCGTTTCGTCACATTTTTTGCACTACTTTTTCAGTAAAACTGTTACAAGATTAAGCAATGAAATTTACCATATAAGTGTATTTTTGTACAAGGAATCAGAATATACAACTGAAAATCTCCAAAATTTCATGGTTTCCAAATAATCTGCAGTAAATGTGCATAAATATGCTGCGATTTCTTAAAAATGCCATGTATCCATAAACAGAAAAGAAGTTGGAGAACTCACACTTGATATGTAATGTGCTTTATGTACAAAAAACTTAAATCTAAACATAGGACCATTTAAAAATGAATATATTGCAATATTTCTTTGGTATTATTGTAGATTAACATTCTGTTTAACCCCACCCAACCCCTTCTGACCACCCCTCCAAAATGTGATTCTACCTTTTTAGGCAATTATGTATGAAATACCATGAAAAACTTTAATGAAAGATAAACAAATTGTTTAAGAATTTAATGTAAAATAATTCCCCATTACAAGTCATTCTAGCATTTTAGGACAGTTAACTTTAAAAAAAAAATTTTTTATGGGAGATAAATCCTGCATGCTTTTTGTTTTATTTTTTTTTAAAGACAATTATGTGTGGTTTTAAGAGGCTTTCTATGCAATGAGAATATGGGGAGGGTTGCCATTCGGACTTTGAATTAATTGTAGGGCTAAGGAAAATTATGTGAGAATATACTGAAGACTTGACAGAAACAAAAACAACAAAAACAATATTAGAGGGGGGTGGGGGTTAGTTTCACAAAAATTTAATTTCAAATAAATATCTTAGAGGAAGCTCTATATATATATATATGTGCGTGTGTGTGTGTGTGTATTCGACAGGTAAATAAGTCAGAAAATGTTATATTTAGTTTTAATTTAATAAGAAACTGCGTTACAAAATTTCAGAGAAAATTCCATAAATTTGTTGATTTCTATTTTCGAGGTTGAAGGTGTTTATTCCATAGGGCATTTATACTACGCTGGAGCATGTTGTAAAAATACTTTTTGTTTAGTAAGTAGAAAAAAAATAACGGGGTTTGTATTACTGTACACATAGATTCGAAAAAATTATCAAAAAGCAAATACATAACAAATAAATGTTATCAAATGCAATATAAGTTACTTTTCTACCTAACTGGATATGTTTTTAGTGTTTTTATTTAATGTAACATGTTTATCCAGCTCGAAAAACATACAGTTCTTACCGATGTATTGGAAAGTTAAAAATGGCGTCCGACTATCTCTTTCACACGGTAAGTTTTGGAAAATGAGTTAAAAATAAAAAGACTAGTCAAAATACTGTTAAAAACCCGCCAAATATATATCCGCCTATGTCACGGTAACATATATTGAGCGAGTTTCTAACAGTATTTTGTCTAGTTTTTTATTTATAACTTATTTTCCCAAACTTATCGCCTCCAAGAGAGAGCCAGCCGATTTAAATTTGACCAGAAATGTGAGAAATTATAATTAATGGATTCATAATGCCGAATTGATTGGGATTGTTGTTATTATACATTCTGAAAACCGAATAGTTCTAAACTAATGTTATTCTGATAACAAAATAGCTCTAATTAAACATATCAGAACATTTATATTCATATTTTTATGTTTTTCTTAATTCGTTTGTGAATAAAAATTAAAGAACACGTGTTGTTTATACTGTGCTATGACTAATACTACAGCTGCTGCTCTAGGTGTATCAGAATTTTTGTAGGAATTTTTGACACCCCTAACACGAAACTGCGAATAAAATATAAAAAACTCGTAATTTCTCTTTTAAAAGCGTGTTGTTTATTTTCTTTATGGATTATACTTCCAAAATAAACTATTACAGTTGTTTTAAAAGTAATAGAAATATTCTTTTTTTTTTTTTTTAAAAACAGTAATGAATTTTACGAACTCAATATTTTTCAATTTTTAAACTTTAAAAAATCTATCAAAATTTTTCTTTTGATTCTATTTTTACGATATTTTCAGGGTCAATGTGAAATTTTATGCTCTTTCCAATAAACCGAATATAATATTTTAGACAAACGTTTTTCTTTTTAAATTCACCCCCCCCCCAATTTTCAAGTGTCTATTAAAAAGTAAATAATTTACTCACCGAAGTTTTATATATCACAAATTGAAGAGAAAAGGTCAATAAATAATATATTCAAATTTAAAACAAAAAAAGTAGTGTTTTTTTTTTTTTAGAAATTTACCTGTAAAGTTCAAAGTTTAAAACTTTTTTTTAAAACCACGGTTTTTTTTTAAAACCACGGTTTTTTTTTCTTTTGATTTTTTTTTTTTAATAAAACCTTGGTCCTTGTTCCTTTAATTGAAAAAAAAAAAAAAAAAAAAAAAAAAAAAAAAAAAAGGGCTTGAATTACATTTTTCTAGTAGTTATAAGCTTGGAAAGACAGGGGGTCGAATAATTCACGCCTCCCATTTTGAAATGTCTATTAAAAAGTAAATAATTAATTTACTCACCAAAGTATTATATATCACAAATTGAGAGAAAAGATCAGTAAATAATATATTCAAATTTAAAACAAAAAAAAAGTAGTGTTTTTTTTTTTTAGAAACAGTCCGAAGTTTGAAACCTTAAAAAAAAAAAAAAAAAAAAAGGGCTTGAATTACACTTTTTGAGGCCTGGAAAGACGGGGTGGAATTATTCACTATTTTTCACGAAATTTCTGACACACCTACTGCTGCTACTAATACTAAATTAATTTGACCAAACTCGAGAAGTAGAAACATTTTTTTTTCCGGGTAGGTCCTTTTAAATTATTATTAATTACCGCGGTTCTACTCAACATAGAATAATACTTTTAATTGATAAAGATAGTAAAAAGAATGATTTACTTACTAGTGGGTGTCCGATGAAATTCTTTTTCAAAATGTTCGATACTCGTCATATTAAATTCTTATTTTTAACACAAAAAAAAAAAAAAAAAAAAAAAAAAAAAGGGTATAAAGTATTTCGGACAATTGACAGTATTAAAATTAACACCTCTTCTAATTGTTTCCTAAATTTCATGACGAAATTCTTCATACAATCATGGTATGGGCCTTTATAAAACGGAGGGTCATTACAAAACTTTACCGAAAACGCCATTTTATGACGTTCACATTTTTATCACTTTATTTGCTTAAAACTCTTAAAATATATAATGTACATTCATATTTATTAGTTCATTTGAAAGTATATACATTTCCGAACAAAACAGTAGTAATTTGAAGACATATGGCTATTTTAGGAGAACTACCTTGAAATCTGTGATTATCCAAAGCGTTTTTTTCGTCCATGTATATTACTAAATACAGTATATGGTGATAAGATCTGAGGTTTACACAGTTTATAAATTGATGT
Organism: Euprymna scolopes; assembly: GCF_053919585.1. Taxonomy (NCBI): domain Eukaryota; kingdom Metazoa; phylum Mollusca; class Cephalopoda; order Sepiida; family Sepiolidae; genus Euprymna; species Euprymna scolopes. The sequence goes on from NC_136503.1 coordinate 48,621,538, forward strand.
TTATTTTAATATGAATTATATGTCTAATATTAATATTAAGTCTTTATTTGCAGTGTAATAAATAAAAATAAAATAAAAATTTAGATGAATATAAAATTATGAAATGTTTAATGTTTCCAAATTAGGGCCAAGAGAAACCAAGTTGGAGTAGGAGTGTTAATAATAAACTAAAAATATATATAATTAGTATAGTTCTTATATGAATGGATATATAAGTAAATAAATAAATTCCAACAAATAAGGGATTGAGAGACAGTCTTTATTTAAAAGAACTTTAATTTTACATGTACCTGAAAGTAAATGTTATATTTAACATGTTTTATTGTATTAAAAGTTAATTAATTTTAACCATCTTTGAAGCAACTATGCATAAAGTAAAAGATTAGAAGGTTTTACATGCAGATTATTTTTCAAGTTAAGCATTATTGGCAACATTCTTGCCAGTCAGCAGCTAAAAAACTGGCATGAAAATAATAAATTTGACTCTTCCTAGCAATGTTTGAACCCATCTTCGACTTGGGTAAAATTTGTAGAGGTTTTCTGTTTGAAAGTGTAGGTCTTGAAAGAATTGTGAAATGAAAATAAATCTTAAAAAATTAAAACACCAGTTCAAAAAAGTAATAAAGTAAAACATTTACAATATAAATGAGATTATTAGTGCTGGCATGTGACTAAGTTGATGTAGAAATATTATGGTAAGTAAAGTTCTGAGAGTGACTGTTACCAAGAGCAAAGCGATAATCAGTGGCTGTAGTGTTGAAACTAACTATTCACCCATGATAAGAAGAGTTCAATGTCCCATGTAAAGACAGTTCATGCTGATCAACAGCTGAGATCATGGCATACCTCAGCCACTCCTGGTTCTACTAATAAATACCAAACATGGGGGAAGGCACCTACAAGTTGCATGTCCGTCTCCAATGTTTTTATACAGATCTTTAGCTAGTGAGACAAGAGCTATCAGCTCACAGATTAATTTCTCTTCAAGATGTCAAACAGTGTGACCAAACCAATGAAGAATCTAGGATGCTGGTGGTATTAGATCTTGCACAGATGGTGCTGTTTGGTATTTGGTCAGAGGAGGATACATCACATACAGTACATATCCAAAACATAAGAGTGCAAAGACTTTCTTTGTTCACTGGGCCATATCTTGTAGCTATACAACAGTATTATGTGTATTAGTGTTTGGTATATACTCAGCTTTGTCTCATGCAAAGACTACAATCTATTCTGAAAGTAGTAAAAAGTTGCACAAATGCAATCAATACAGATTGCAATCTTTTTTTTTTATCCGGTCCTATGGTGTTACAGCTTGAACTGTTCAATTTCTTCAACAATAGTTTCATCGAGAATGATAGGGACTGTTGGAAAGAGGATAGCTGGTTGAAAAAACTTGTTTTAGGAGCATTGATTAGCATGCTTATGCACCTAGCAGTGGTTTTGACATTACTCAACCCTTGCTGGATATACAAGTGTGTTTTGCCAAAGCTGGAAAATCATTTACACAGTCCAAGTCTGTAATGGAGCAATCGTATTCAATTTGCACATCCGCAAAGTTCATTATGTCCTAATAAAGGATCTAGTCAATGATGTAGCAGAACCAGATGGCGGACATCAGTATATATATATATATATATATATATTTACATTTTCACCCCAAACAAGGCACATTGCCCCTTTGGTGTAGGTGGCTACTATCAGGGGCAGCAACTACTGGGGTACTATGTTGGGATTTGGCAGCAAGATGTCGGTTCACGTTACACTTGAACTTCTGCATGTCAGTACAGTTAGGGAAGCAGGGACCTGGAATGGAATTCCAGAGTCTAGTGGTTCTGGGGAAGAAACTACTGGAGTAGAAAGATCTTTTACATCTAGGGATCTCTAAAGCATGTCATACCCTGTCAAAAACCTTAGATATATCTAGAGCTACCGCTCTGCCCTCCCCCGCTTTGTCCAGTGAATGGTATATACGTTCAGAGATTACAGAGTATAAATCGGAGAGTTCCAATTCTCAATAACAGACTTATTCAGGTGTTTGAATAATCGGATATCAGCAGATTTAGAAGTTTTGGTAGAAATCAGTCATGGCTCATTATCTCTCAAAGACTATATTGTGATGATCAATATAGTCAAATGTTTCAGTAAAATCAATGAAACATGCATTAGTTGTTTGTTGCTAGGATCAGCATTGTTTTAGAATATACCTAAGTGGTAAAATTTTATATATTCATCCCTAACCTCACCAGAAGCCGGATTAATTTGGTCACATAATTCCATGGGCGGATAACATGAAACATCAGATTTATTTCATGATAACTGCATATGTGACGATCACCTTTTTTTGTAGAAAGGCAGAATTGCATCATTTCAGTCTTGAGGAATTTTTTCTGAGCACAAAAAGAATAAAAACGTCATTTTTGCTAAAAGATCACTGTTGCCAGCTGATTTGTTGTTCTTCAGCCCTTTTACTTCTGAATCTCATCTAGGTTAGTGGATCTTAAAAAGTTTTTGTCAAATCCCCTATAGATGTTGCAGCTTGTTCTACTACTGCAATTGCTTTCCAATATTTACTTTTGTAAGCATGCATGGATCTAGTTGCTTGTCGGTTGAGCTGGCCAAAAACAGGATTCAGATAGAATAGTCTCTGGTTTTCCCCAATGAGGAAATGCTTTGGGAGGAATTCTTTTTAAGCATTTGTTGGGCATTGTCTTGAAAATCAGACCTTGTTCTTCGGATGTTCTAGTAGTGTTGGTAAGCTCTCATACAGCTCTCCTGCTCAATTTGTCGAATTTTTGTGGTACTATAAGCATTGGATACACAAATGCAGTTACTGGTAGGTTGTGAGTATGTACAAGTGTAACACAATGGAGATGGATAAGAATTCAGATGTGGATAAAGTATATTTGGATAGTAAGACTATTAAGGCCATTCAAAAGTTTTGTAACTTTGTACCATTGAGCCACAGGGAGGAACTAATCCTCGTGTGATTACATGAATTAGATGGAGCAAGTTCAAGGAACTTCTCTCATTACTAACCAGCAGAGTATTAGCATTGTCGACAAAGGAAAAGTCTGCCAAGCATGGGTATGCATTATAATGATGCATGGTAGTGAGAACTGAGGACAAGTGTTGAATGGAGAGAAATTATGAGAATGATACAATGGATGCCTAAGGTGAGTCTTAAAACCAGGCTTGGATTAGATAACTTCAGAGGAAAATTAAATATGAACAGGAGAGGGAGATGCATAATGAGATTTTATTAGCATGAACACATTGAAAGAATGGATGACAGTTCTTAGATTAGTGGATGTAAAAAACCTGAGGCAGTATGATTTTCTTCTGAGGAAATATTTAAGAAAATGATAAGAATGTGTTTGAGAGAAATAGGGATAAATAAAAACCTGACAAAAAATTGGTCAAGTCGGAAGTCAAATTCTAAAAGCTATCCAACACATAATGCATTAAACTAAATGATTTTACGTGTTTGAAAAGCTTTTAATAAATTAGAACGAAATAGAAACAGTTTTACTAAATATGTATCACTAAAAATCATGTACAATCAATGCATGACTAATTGCCATTGCTGTTGATCAAAAAACTTTGACACAGGCGATTGACTGGGTCCATCAGTGTAAAATATTGTAAAACAATCTTGTAAATAAACAATAAAACGAATTTACTCAGGTTTCCAGAGGTTACTGTTTGGCAAATCTTCTTTTAAGTCCATACCTACAAAGATATTTACTACAGAAAAATCCCGATTTTTATTAAAAACTAGCGTGTCTACCCGGCGTTGGTCGGGACCGTATAAACAATGAAAAAACAAAAGCAGATATTGAACATGTTTTATTCTTAGGGGAGAGGAATCTTTCATCTCAAGTTTTAGCGTTACAAACAAACATTTGTCTTTTATATATATAGATAATGACAGGTTTTTTTTGGGGGCCCCCCTCGAAGATAACTGATCAGTTGACCAACTTCTAGTGGTCCGTTTGACGTGAAATTTCAATATTTGTCATCCGGGTGATGGGGCTTCGATATGATACCAAATTTGTCAAGTTTGGTTCCGTCTTTCAAAAGTTTTAGCGTTACAAACAAACATACATACACATAGACGTTTGGCTTTTATATATATAGACTAGCAGGGCTACCCGGCGTTGCTCGGGACCGTATAAACAATGAAAAAACAAAAGCAGATATTGAACATATGTTTTATTCTTAGGGGAGAGGAATCTTTCATCTCAAGTTTTAGCGTTACAAACAAACATTTGTCTTTTATATATATATAGATAATGACAGGTTTTTTGGGGGCCCCCCTCGAAGATAACTGATCAGTTGACCAACTTCTAGTGGTCCGTTTGACGTGAAATTTCGATATTTGTCATCCGGGTGATGGGGCTTCGATATGATACCAAATTTGTCAAGTTTGGTTCCGTCTTTCAAAAGTTTTAGCGTTACAAACAAACATACATACACACAGACGTTTGGCTTTTATATATATAGAAGATATCCTCTTACAAGAGCAGTCTACTGAGTCAGTTAGGGCAAAAAAATGTTATTAAAATAAACAATAACACGATTTAGTAACAATTATTTTTGGCAAATTCTTAAAGACAGACTTTTTTCAACCCAGTGTGCCACTTTAAAAAATTTTTTTTAATCTTTATAAAAAAAAAAAAAAAAAAAAGTTTATTTCTTTATTATTGAAATAAAAAACAAAACAAATTTAGTCAGTCAATTTTTGGCAGATTTTTTTTTTTTTTTTTTTTGCAAATTAAATTTTACAAGTAACCTTTTCCTTTAAAATTTGAATTTTCTAACAATAAAAATGTAACACTATAAAGTCTTTGTAAAAAATTAGAAGTCTTTATCAGCTATTGCTTGTTTTTTTATTTTTGTTAAATAAAAAACAAAAAACAACTTGAAACTGTCAAAGCTCCGTTGACTAATTAAACGTTTAACAACTGAGAAAATTATTTTTTTGCAATCCAATGTGCCAAATAATTGTCTCAGTCTTTTAGGATTTAATTAGACATAAAGCTATGTTTAATTTTTAGTTGTGCATAATTAGTAAAAATCAAGGCACGACTAATATAAAAAAAAAAAGAAAAAAAAAAGAAAAAGCTTTCTTTTTTATTTTTTTTACAAAGACTTAATCTAAAAAAAAAAAAAAAAAAATTGTTTCAGTTTTTAAGGAGTTCATTATGTAAATAAATATTTTATGTATCTATTTACTATCTGCCTTAAGAGAATATTTTTTTTTTTTTACAATGTTTTGCACTGATAAACCCAGTAATTCGTTTGTGTTGAAGTTGCCTTAATAGTAAATCAGCAGCAGGAACAAATAATCATGCATTATTTTAGTAAACCTTATGTGCAACCAATATGACAAAAAGCAGGAGTAGTCAGTTGTACATTGATCGAGCATAATTTTGGTTGTACATTTTTAGTAAAACCAAAAAAGAACTTTTAAATCAAATTAACATATACTTTAAACACACTAAAGTTATCTCTAAAATTTTAGTTTCTAAAAACTTTTAATGTGGGTACGTAAATCTTTGCAAAATAATAATACCAAATATATTTTGGTAGCTCAGTTAGCCACCAAATTATGACTTTTCAAAGTAGAACATTTATCATCTTGTGTGCTGTTAGTCAAGAAGCCAATTTTCTGCGTATAACTAAAGAATTTAAGTTTTAAACATGTGAAAACTCCTTACAAATGTAGTCATCCTGTGGTAAATAAAAATTATATCAAAACAGCTTAAATTTTGGAGAAAATATATTACCACTTAAGGGGAAAAACAAAAGGCAAAAATGACACTTGGGCACAACCATGTTCATATAAGAATTATTTCAAAAGTTAACAGAATCTACTTAATAGTTTTCATAGGATATTAAACATCAAGCTAGTTTTTCTTTTTAATAGTGAATCAAATAAAAAAATAGAGATAGAAACAATTTAATAGTGCAAAAATTATTCAGTGAATGTCATTTTTCAAGCCTTTAAAGATTTAGTAATAGAAATCATGCCTTGGAATAAGCTTTCAAACCAATTATAAAAAGCAGATCTATTAATTTGGTAAAATTATTAAATTGTTTTTTCATCTATGAATATAAAAATTTGAAAGGAAATACAGCCCTCTCTCAAAATATTTTGAACAGTAGCGTTTCAAAAGTTAAAACACTTCAGAAGTGTGTGCGTATAAAAAATAAAAACAGGACCTGTCCTGCCATTGGTTGGTGGAGAAAATATAGCACAAAGCCAGACCAATTTTGATAAAAGAGCCCTCCATTTTTAAATATGTATTTATTGTGTTGCTTAAAAGCAACTAAAATCAACTTTTGTATTTTTTTTTTTTTTTTGTGAGAGTAGATTTCTAGTTTTAAATAGAGGCTACCCATCCACCTCATAAAATCAGTATTTACTTATGAGGTAAAAGTCCAAAATTAACAGCCAAGAAATGGTATTAAAAAAATGAAAACTTTAGATTTTCGTTTACCGAAAAGGAAACTTAGCAGTTCTGTGTTTTGTTTTATTTAAAAAGAAAAACTTGATTTTAATAACTATTTGTAAAAAATCAAAGCATTAAGACGGCATTAAGATAAGATCAAGATTTTTATTAATAATTAGCAGGACCAGTTAACCAGTGTTGACCGGTTGCAGTGTCATTTGACTCATGCGTACTAATCTGGCAAGCAGGGTATGGTATTTTTGTTGGCAAGACTGGAGTTTAGGTGGTAAAATACTCTCGAACCCTCTATCACTTAAAAGTAACTAAATTTCTGGAGTCACCTGCACATAAAAATGTAAACGGTATTTCATAAAGTGACAGTTTTAAATAAGTAAAAAAGGAACAATATAAATAGAATGTTTTCTTTAAATAATAAACAATAATTATTTATTAGCTGTACCCGACCCTGCGTTGCTGGGGCTTAGTGAAAATCAAACAAAAAAAATGCTGAGGGTTATGGAAATGCCCCCTCCCCGCTGAAATCTGCACAGGACACACAATTTTTCTTTTATCACATTAATCTCATTGATTAGAAACTTAACACTCAAGAGTTAAAAAAAGTTTTCTAAAATATTGTTTGTATGATTTTTATAATTGAGTTTGATGTTTTTTTTTTTTGGTAAATGTGACCTGACCCAAATACTTTGCGCCCATCAAATTTACAAACTGTAACTGGAAATGAAATGAAACGCCAATTATTTATTTATTTGTGTTTGTTTGTTTAACTATTATGTTTTTTTTTGTTCTCTGCACTGTTCTTTATTTTGACATGCATTTACCAGGAAAGAACGAATTACTATTTCGTTATCCTTCTTACTAAAACGAAATTGTTATTTCTACTATTTTTTCCATACATACCTTCTCAAATTGCTATTTCGAGTTCTCCTGACCCTTGTGTATCCTAATTTTTAGTCTACTAAAATTCTATTCATGTGATTACGGTCTAGTGACAATAAAATAAACCATTCATGTAATTGTCGCTTGTTATGGATTTAGCTGAATACGGTTGGCAGGAGTTTTGTAACTATTTGGTAGTTTCGCATAAGAATTTAATAAGCAAAAAAAAAAAGAAAACTCAAATTAATATATAGGGAGTTTATTATATAAATTTTTGGTTGGAGGGAGGGGGGGGTTGACCTAGCGAGATGGAGGACTGTTTGAATAAATGCACAATAATTTAAATTTGTAATTATTAAAAAAATCCTGTATAACTTGTGGAGGCTGCTGTGTTTTACATTTGTTCTAAAAATGGAAATTTAAATTTTGTTCCATTTTAATCTTTCATTTTTTTTTATTATTGTGCTTCCCCAAAACGAAAATAATCAAAAGTTTAACATTCAACAGTCGTTCTATATAAGCAAAAAATTTATTTTTGTTATAAAAATGAAATGCTATAAACAAAAACAAAATAATTTAATTTGTAAACGAAAAAAGTCAATTTCGTATACCTTTGTGGTAATTTTTGTGCATAAGTCCAACTTGCTGATCACGTATGAAATGTCGACCATTATATTTTCGGGTATGCATACAACGAATAAACATCCCAATCTTCCCTATTTAAGAACATCTTTCTGAATAGACACCTCCAACCTCCTCATGTAAAGAACGGCTTTCTGAATAGACACCTCCACCCTTGTCAGCACATTCCAAAACCTATACAAGATGACATGTCAAATGTGAATGATGAGTTGGACCTAATGTAAAAATGTACCGAATGTAAAACAGAACGAAATGTAAATTTCCATTCCATTTTTAAAACAACAATAAAACAGAGCATTCTCCGCAAGTTTTATAAAAAATCATTTCATTTTCAGTTATTCTGTACTTTCATCTAACAATACAATGAAACTTTAATTTAACGTGAAAACATAATAATGATAATAATAATAAAAAGAAAGCACGCTAATATAAGTGCATACAGTCTTCGAAACAGTAAATATAATAATATATTGGTTTTCGGGGCAAGACTGTAAGCATTCCGATGCTGCACGTTCATAAGGCAAACACACACGAAGGAGCAGAAGTATATTTACGAACGAAAACATGGAATCTTATCCTTAATTAGGAATTTAACGTGAAAACATAATAGGAAAGGAAAGTTCTTTTGTGTATTTATCATTTATTAATTTTTTTTTTCTATTAACTGCAATACTTTGTGTCGAATAAATTCACCTTTCAGCATAAAAAAAAAAAAAAGTTGCATATGTGTATCCCCCCCCCCCTCTTGTGCTGCATGTGAGATGATGCTACAAAAAATAGTGGAGAAATGACGAACGTGAGAAGTGTGAAGGGTCTACGTTGCCTTCACATTTTCGCCAATTTTCAGAAAAATCTAATGGATGGAGCAAAAGTTATGGGGTAAAAAGTGTAAGTTTTTTTTGCAATTTTGGGGCATTTGTGGTCCCTTTTGAGCGCCGGGTAACGCCAAATCCCAGTGAAAACGGACAAACGATGCAGTTTCATGCCTTAATACATGTATATTTGAATTCAGCACCATGGAAAACTAGTATATAGACATACATATCAAGTTCTTGAGTAATATGAAAAAAAAAAAAAAAGAGCTCCAAAAAGGTGTGTTTTTTTTTTAGCCCAAAAAGTTTCAGAGAGATGCAAACCAGAATTTTGCCAGGGTCACCCATACTAAATTTATATTAAGAACAATAGCCCAACATTTTGCCCAAGTTTCAGGAAAATCTAATGGATGGATCAAACGCTATGTGTTATTTTTGACCTCTTTTGAACCCCAGTGTAAATGGATAACTGCAGTTTCAGGCCTTAACACATGTAATATTTGAGGTGACCACCGTAAAAAATTACTATATAGTCAGATATATCAAGTTTTTGAGAAATATGAAAAAAAGAGGCGTTTTTAGCACTGGAGATCCTCAGGGACATGAACCAGAATTTTGCCAGGGTCATCCATACTGGATTTATATTAAGAACAATGGGCTCCACATTTTGGTCAACTTTCAAAAAAATCTAATGGATGGATCAAAAGTTATTGGGCAAAATGTGTTATGTTTTACCTATTGAGCCCCTGGGGGCGCAACGGAAATTTTTGTAAAAAAACTTTTTTTTTACTGTGCACATCTATTTAATGAAATACAATTTGTGTCAAAATTTCAGGAAAAACTAATGGACAATCTGGCAATAGTACGGACTAACAGACACCACTGAAAAACATAGGTCCCTCTCCGATAAATTGGGGGACCAATAATAACATCTAAACAGAAAACAAATGGAGGTTTTTTGTTTCATTGCGATATATATATATATATATTAAAAAAAAAAAAAAAATCTCTCTCTCTCTCTCTGCGAATACGATAGGGATCGGAAATGTAAATAAACAGAGTCCGCGTTAAAAAAAAAGGGGGGGGGTAATAAAACGAAAAGTATGTAAATCTAAATATTCCCAGAAAAAACAAAAAAACCAAAAAAAAACCGAGAAGAACAAAGCAAACTTTTGGACTGTGATAGTTGGCTATAATGTAAATATATGTATTTATGGCTGCCAATAAGGTGCCATAGCGTTCGTTAAGTAAAGGGAATGTAATCATTCCAATAATCCATGAACATTGGAATGGGTAGTGTCAACAAATCACAATGTGAGATCAAGTCTGATTAGTATTTTTAATGTAGAAAAGGGAGTGCAATGCTATATGTAATAGGGAATAGATCAATTACATAGGAAGAGGTCTAAATTCAAGTCCCTTGTGAGTATAAATATGTGGTGACGGAAGTACTTAGGGGATAAAATGGAAACTACTTCCTCTGTATATTATGACGATGATGATGACAGCACTCCTAGGATTCAATATGGCTAAAATGTTGCTCTATAGTTAAATAAGGAAATGGCTAATAGCGTAAAACATAATAAATTTTTGTATGTGCCATCTGCTGGTGTAAACCTACAGTATTTTTGTCCAGAGGGGAAAAATTGCGTCTCTTATTATATATAGGGATTTTAAGCAATACGTACAGAATGTTGTTTATATTATAAATATAAATAGAACACTTTATAATTTGAAACAATGCAAACCTTTTTAAATTTCATGTGTTAGACAAAAAAAAAAAAAAAAAAAAAAAAAAAAAAAATAGAATTTTTGTTTTTAATATTTTGAAAGAAATTGTTTGCAGACATTTTTCAGTACATACACCTAAAAGGAAATAAAATTGGGGGAAATTAGGCAAGAACAATTTATGTTTTCTAACCTATTTTCATGTAAAAATAAAAAAAGCCTTTAATATTAGTTATAATTGTTTTAGTATGCACAAACTTTTGAATATATATATCCAAGAGAAAATAAAATTGGGGGAAATTAGGCAAAAACAATTTATTTTCGTTTTTGACCTATTTGCGTTTAAAAATAAAAACAAAGCATGTAATACTAGTTATTACCCATGCGAGCCCCATTTTGCAATCTCTATTCAAATGAAAATAATTTTCTCACGTCAAATTTATACATCACAAATTGAAGATAAAAGATCAATAAATAAAATAAGCTAATTTAAAACAAACAAAAAAAAAAAGAACAGTTATTTGCAAATTTACCTGTAAAGTTCCAAGTGTAAAACCCTTCTTTTTTTTTTTTTTTAAAATAAAAACCACGTTAAATTTTTTTTTTTTTTAAGTGAAACCATATGATCTTGTTATATTTATTGTCCAGAAAATTTTGTAGAATTACGGTAATTTGTTCTATTTAATTCAATATTTTTTTGTTTTTTAGATATTAAAAAAAAAAAAAAAAAAAAAAAAATCACTCCATAAAGAATAAAATATATTAAATCAAAAACTCATGTACTTCTTTGCGAAAAGAAAAATCAAAAATTCCTTGAGTGTTTTTTTTTTTTAAGGCAAAAACTGATAAGTAAAATGTGATTAGTTTTTAACTATGGTGAGACATATTTCTTCACACACAAAGTTAGACGGCTAACGCGAATGTGTTGTTTTTACGTCCCTCTATCCATCCATATTTCAAAACAGGAAGAAACACCAATTCGGCGCTTTGCTAACACCATAACAATGCTTACGTAATGCAGCCCTTTCAAATAGTTGTTTAAAAAAATTCTTTTATTTAAAAAAAATACATGGAATATAAAATATAAATATGGACAAATTCTCATAAATGAAGAATGGAAGCATCCATTGATTAGTATTTGATATAGGTAAGTGATTTTTTTGAATTTATATATATTTATTATTTTTAGACAAAGTTAAAATTCCCTGAATTTTGTTAAATCTTTCTTAAAGAAAAGAGATTTTAAAAAATATTGTATATTTTTTCATAAAACCTCTTATTATTTTAAAGTTTGGTCTTTGCTCCTTTTATTGAAAAAAAAAAGAAAGAAAGGGGTTTAAATTACATTATTCATATTGTTATTATCTTCAAAAGATAGGGAGTCTATTTAATCACTCTTTTTTTAATGGCGAATTCTGACACTCCTAGGCCTTCACTGAACCATTGACTTGTGAGGTTTTTTGTACCTCCGAAAATGTTTCAGCTGGAGCGGAGGGGAAAAAATGTTTCTTCTGTGGTAATCGACAACATCTATGAAACAAATGCCCTGCTCGTGATAAGGTCTATAGAAGCTGCAGCAAGAGGGGGCAATTCCAACTAGGCTGCGGATCAAATCGCTCCCCTTAGGTTACTTCTGTTTGTGAACCGTCAATTGCATCCGTTGTAACCGCTGCACCACCTGATTGTCTGTCGAAAGCCTTTAGTGAATTGAATAATCCTGGAGGCTGTTGTGGATACTGGTAGCTCAGAAAGCTATATAGCATCGAACATCATCCATAAGTACAACTGGCCGACACAAACTTCTCGCAGGAACATATCAATGGCATCCACAGCCTTATTAAACAGTACATTAGGTCACTGCTATGCGACATTAACATATAAAGGGTTTACCCACCAACATTTACAACTTTCAGTCCTTTCTTCTTTTTGCTCAGATGTCTTACTTGGCCACGACTTTCTCAAACTATGCTCAAAGGTAGATATACCATTGGGGGGAGAGGTTACAAAGATATCTCCTCTGTATGTGTCATAATGGCGGCCCCTCTTGTGTCTCCACCACTATTCGAACATTTATCGCCTGGAATCATGTCTGACAGACTTTTTTCAAATTTGCTACAAAATCCAGAAGACACTCACCGATCCATCAGCAGTTTATACAATCCGAAATTCATGACCTTCTAAAAAAACGGTGTTATCGAACCCTCTTGCTCTCCCTGAAGAGCACAGATTTTAGTAACCACTAATGATCGACACAATAAGTGTCTTGTCATTGACTATAGTAAGACTATCAACCGGCTCACGTACCAGGATGTTTATCCCTTACCAAGAATTGATGAACTAGTTAATAAAAAAAAAAAAAAAAAAAAAAAAAAAAAACACTCGTTATTCTGTTTTTACTAACCTGGACTTGCTGAATACATATCAAATACCAATACAAGAGGAGAAAAAATTCACAGCTTTCGAAGCCTGTGTAAATCTATATCAATTCTTTATTCCATTTGGCATAACAAATGGTGTATCATATTTCCAACAATCGATAGACAATCTAATAAAACATAAAAGGTTGCTGACACTTTTGAATATGTTGATAATATCACTATATGCGGCCGTAATATGATGAAAACCATAATCGTTTCTTAGATTTTGCCAGGAAGTACAGCATAAGTTTCAACGACAACAAGATCATTATGCAAACTGAGAAAGTCACTCTTTTAGGGTATGAAGTATCATTTGGAGTTGTAAAACCAGATTCTGAACACTTCCATGCTTTGAGATATCTACCTCCACCACAAGATGTTAAATCACAACAGCAGGTTGTCAGAATGTCTTTATATTATGCTCAATGGATTCCTCATTCCTCAGATAAAATTCGACTGCTAGCACAAAACCAAGCCTTCCTTCTACCTGAATCCTGCTTAGTGGATTTCACCAACCTGAAAGGAGAACTTGAGCACGCTTCACTTATGACAATTGATCACAACATATCCTTAACCGTAGAAACTAACGCTTTGGATGTTACCCTGACTGCCACTCTCAATCAGAATGGCCACCCAGTTATTTTCTTTTCCTGATCTCTTTCAGTCAGCAAGACATTACTCTTCGGTTGAAAAAGAAGTACATGTCATCATCAAAGCAGTGTGTAAATGGCGTCACCACCATATCATTTCTGCCTTTAAATCTATTACAGACCAATCCTCCGTAGCTTTCATGTATGACCTGAAACACTCAAGCAAAATAAATGAGGAGATAGCAATGCTGTAGAATCAAACTATCAGCCCTTACATTTGATGTAATATACCATCCAGGAAAAGATAATGCAGCCGCCTACACACTTTCGAGTGATTTGCGCTTCAACTAATTCAATCAGTCTATGAGACCTACACATTTTGTGTCATCCAGGCATCACATGAATATCTCATTTTGTCTGTCTACGTAACCTCCCTTATTCCATTGAGGATGTTTGACAAACTATTGGTAACTGTTTCGTTTGAGCAGAATTAAAACTGCTATTTTTTCATCACACTAATTTTAAGTTTGTCGAAGTGACACAACCATTTCAACGTTTAAGTGTTGACTTGAACCGTCCACTGCCATCTAAGTTGAAACTAATATCTATTAACAATTTTTGATGAATATTCATGCTTCTTCTTTGCCTTTCCTTATAAAGATATATCATCACAAACAGTCATAAATTGTTTCTATCAACTATTTTTGCTGCTTGGCATGTCTTCTTTTATTAACTCTGACAGAGGTGCATCATTCATTCCAACAAATTTAACAGACTTTTTACATAGAAAAGGAATAGCAACAAGCCGCATAACTGCCTATAACCCCCAGGGAAATGGCCAGACAGAACAGCTTATTGCAACGTTATTGAAAATGATATCACTGGCAGGCATTGAAGTCGCAAAGACTGCCGATTTCTCATTGGGAATCAGTTTTGCACGATGCCTTGCATTCCATTTGTTGGTTATTGTGTACTGCAACTAATACTACACCCAATGAGTGAATATTCCAGTATAATCTGAAATCAACATCTGGTACCTCTCCTCCCGGCCCGGTCCTGATTAAACATAACATATAGTCATCTAAGTATGAACCCTTTGTTGACGAAGTTGACTTGCTAGAATGCAACCCTCAATACGCCCATGTTAGACTACCAACTGAAAGTGAGGAAACAGTGTCGCTGTGTCATGATCATGTCAGACTTCCAAATGGAAGGAAGGAAAGTGTTGCTGCATCAACTTGCCCCAAAACTACAAAATGTAGCACCTAATCCTAATGAATAATCTCATCGGCGGCTTCATCTCTACCACAAGATATCTCATTTAATCGAGTGTATTCAAAGAACCTTGTGAAAACTCACAGATTGATACAACGCTTGATAAGAACCTATCGGAACTTATCCTTAGATGTGTTCATTCCCATCACCCAAGAAACAGATATGCTTGAACTTGAACCTTTGTATATCATTTCATAACCCCTCTCTGAACTTTTTCCACTCGGAGTGAATGTCATATTAGCATTGTTACTTTATGTAAAATCTTAGCAATTTTTCTTTCTTATATTTCAGCATGCATACCTGTGATTCTAGATGAATAAAGCTTTATGATTGTCTACCGTGTTCCGAATCATTACAATATAATACTATTATTTAACAACCCTCCTTTTAGGTTTATAATTTGCTCTGCACTCTTTATGTTCATAAAATGTATTGTTACCCTTACTTTACCAACTCAAACTTATATTTGTTACCTAATCAATATTAACATAAATCGATAATAATGTATGAATTTATCTTAACTTCTATAAGGAGAAACTTGACTTGAACTTGTAATGGCACTCACCCGAGCTGGCTGAACTAATTCTTTCAAAGTCATTTGCTGTGCCATAAATGAAGGCTAATCAAGCAGAGCGTTCTATTGACAATGTTAATATGGCAAACTCTGTAGTATGTGAAATTATAATCAGTTTTTGAAGGTTGCAGCTCTAATTGACCACAACTCTCAGTCATAGAAGATGGTACACATGGCATTGTGGCAAGGATCATAACTATGAGGTATTTGAAGCAATCAATCTCATTTCAAGAAGTTTTTCAAGAGAAGGGGAGAAAAAAAAAACTTTAGCAACCCAAACTTATATTTGTTATCTAAAAAAAAACCAAAAAAAAAAAAACCGCTGTCAACAGCTAAGTTGGAAGAAAAAGGGCTTTAATTCATTAATTACTGACTGGATGGCAACAAAATTGAATAATGTTAAAAGGACACGACTTGGTGAACATCTGAGTGGATTTCAAAGGCTTTCAATTTATGATCATAAATGCAAACTTTAATAGGCTTTCAAGGGGTTACGGAGTTTTAATGGCATACCATTTGCATGTATAACCTTTCAGAGCGTTTAATGATCAGAGTTAAACATAGAAGCAAAGTCAAAAACAACAATGGTCTTTTATGAAAAGCTTCAGCAATGTTCAAGTGCTTCACACAGAGTAATGATCTGATCAGCACACCTATGGTCAGAACTGCAACAGCAGTAGTTTTGTTTTGTTAGTGCATTGTGCTGGTTTTGTAAGAGTTTTAAAAAGATGTTAATTTTTTTTGCAGCAGTGTCAATCATTTTTCTTGAAGAAAAGAATCGCATTCAGACTCCCACATGTGAGCAATAATTCTATGGAAGATTGAAGTGGGGAGGCAGAGAGTATGCTTATAAATCTTTGCTGTAAGACCATATTTTCCTGCAGTCTTGCCGTTTCTCAGTTTTCAGAACCCCCTTAAATTCATCTATAGTGGGTGGGTTGATCATACATTCATATACACTAGTAGTATTGAATGATGTATGCTGATCATGGTTCAACAAATCTAAGAAATAATCAGTACATCATTACGGATGTTTAAGATTAATGATCGGAATGTTGTGTAGGTCAAATATGATTTTGTTAATATTCTGCTTGCCTTTGTACTAATCCAGAAGTGTATAATCTCTCTTAAGCTGCTAACAGATGCTGCATGCTCCATGGCTTCTGCAATATCCTGCCAGCAGACATGATCTATCTAAGCAGAAAGAGTAGCTATCTAAAGTTCATTAGAACAACCACAACAAACTTTTTTCATTTGATTAGCAATGGCCATTATTCTACCTGATAACCAACCTTTTGCACACCTTGTAGTTTATCCAAAAATTTGATGTGCTGTTACTTTGACTGTGATTTAAAAAAACTGGCATATTTTCAGTTGAACTGTCATTTAATTGAAGAGTTTAGAGGTTGCTAAAAAGGTTGGGTAGTTATGAGAGGAAAAAACTTCATATATTTTTGTACCTTAATTTTCTATGTCATATCTTCAAGACTGGTTAGGATTTTTTTTTTTTTTTGCTAATCTTGATGGAAACACATTTTAGTCTAAATCAAGACGTCTAATAAATAAAATACTATTATTATTAGTTTTATTTGATAAATTACTATTTCATGTTGCTTTGTCAATTTTAAGTTTTTCTTTTAATATTTCCATCATGTTCTTTAAAATAAACAGTTTTCATTAAGTTTCTTTCGAACAACAATTTAACTGACTAGGAATATTTTCCTGCTTGATGCAATCTTTGACATCAGAAAATCAAAAAAGATAATAATAAAAAAATGTTTTGGTAGGTAAGTATGAGGATTGAACACGAACCGTTGAGGCGAAGTTGGAAATTAAAGTGTGAAAAAAAAAAAGAAAAAAAAAAAAAAGAAAAAAAAAAAGTGCGACGGTTTTAACCATTGGGCCACCGCGAGATGCTAACGGAAACACGTTTGAATTTATTTAATTACTTGGATTTGGCAGGTGCACGTTTTAATGACTTAATGAGGTCAAGTTTGACTGCGGGATAGTATTTCATTTACTGCGGGAACGCCGTCTTTATTTTTATTTTACCGATATGTTGGTGGGAGGGAGGGGACCAGCTCCCCTTGTCCAAATTGAATAGCAATTGTTTGATATATGGAAAATATTTCCACATTGATCAAAGCTGATTGCTTTCGGACATTTCCGCCGATAGACGGAAAATACCGCCAGAATTAGTGTCGCTTTCATTATAGGAAAAAGACTAATTCACATGCGGCAAGCGACAAATGTTGAATATTTATCTTCGCGAAGTCGAACAAATTAAATAGACAGGCGAGCTTTGTTGTTAATGCCGAGATATTACGATTTATATGTGATATAAAAAGTTTTAAAAAGTTGTGAACCGACCAACCGCTTCTCTGAAAAAAGCCTTTTGTAGACATACAGAAAAAGCGAACACACATACAAACATACATACATTTTCGCATATATATATATATATATATATATTAGTGTTGGGACAATTAATTGGAATCAAGAATCGGAATTTTCTGTGGCATCAGAATTAGAAAAATTTGTGCCTATTTTCCAATACCAAAATGATTCCTTTAATTATCTTTTACATTTGATTTAAGAAAAAAACAAACAAAAAAAAAAAATGCGTAGAACCGCTCGTCATCACGAGAGGACCGTTTTGTTTAGCCCCCCCCCCCTCCTGTCGAAAATTGTCGATTTCAGGGTGAAAAAAATTAACGTTTTTGGCCAATTTTTTGGGCGAAGGATGGAGCTTCAATATGATACAGAGTTTGTGAATTTTTGTTGTGTCTGTCAAAAGTTTTTAGCAGACACACATACATACATACATTTTCGCTTTTATATATATAGACTAGGGGGGGGGGGGTACCCGGCGATGCCCGGGTGTATTGAGGTAAATAAAAACTCCGGGGAAGGGGGGGATAAATAATAATAATAAAAAAATGTTTTGGTAGGTGAGTATGAGAATCGAACCCGTACCCTTGAGTTGGAAATTAATGTGTGAAGAAAAAAAAAAAAAAAAAAAAAAAAAAAATGTGCGATGTTACCAATTGGGCCACCGCGACATACGGCGTAGGCGTGTTTTATCTAACTATAACTATAAAAACAGGCGTGCGTAATAAAAGTTAACTTTGCTGCTTCCATTTGATCTAATTAAGAAGGTGAAATAGAAGTCACGCAGCGTAAGCGTCTGAGTTTGTCTCGCGCGCAATGCCGCTGGATTTATTTGCTTTCCCACTGAGCAAATTAGGCACAAGGCCGTTTTTTAATGTGGAGAGAGAGGGAGGGGGAGGGAAAGGGGGGGACCAGCTCCCGAGAGGTGGGAAATGGGAGCTGGATAGTAACTGTGGTCTGTAAGGTGATCCCTACACTGACCAAGTTCAGATAAGTGGGGTTACCCCCACATATGGTCTTTGCTAGTTTTGCAGCATCCGTCGGAACAGATACTACACTTTGAGGTATTTATTTGCTCCCCCACTGAGCAAATTAGGCACAAGGCCGATTTTTAAAGTGAGGAGTGAAGGGGAAATGGGGACCAACTCCCCGGGGAGTAGGGGAGTTGGATAGTGACAATTGGTGTGAAGGGTTTCCCCTACATTGACCAAGGTCTTATATGTGGGGTTGCCCCCACATTTGGCCTTTGCTTGCAGTATCTGCCGGAACAGATACTACACTTTGATCTTGTTCCTCGTTGCCACAGAGGGCCGGAAACACGTCCGTTTAAGTTTAGTTTCATTTTATTTATACTAAAAAGCCCGATCAACACGCGAGAAGCCAAAATAGCAATAATTTTGTAAAAATCGACGTAAATAAATTTATACGCTACGCGCTTTCCTAATTCCTCGATATTATTATATAGGACCCATACACACAGTTTTAAGTGATAGTAACAACCCCGGGAGCGCATGCGAAAGAAGCCTTTTGAAGACATACACGAAATGATCACACACATTTTGCCTTTTATATATATAGATGGTGTGCCCGGGTGACAGCAAAAATTCCTGAGAAAAAATAATGACTGTTTTATCCATCAATAACAATGTCATTTTGGAGGTTGAGCGAAAACATTTGGTGGACCAATGCAATAATGAGAATTCATAATTTGGAGAGTGACAGCTCATCTAACCTGGGATCACGAGTGTGACCCTGAAAGCCTGATAAACCGCTCGCAACCTTGCAGGTGCGATTCGTGTGAGAATTCTAAGGGGACCAATCGAAACATGTCGGAAGTTGACACTGCCGTGGTTGATTAATTGGAGGGACCACTGAAATTTACTCCACCCCGACTTTTATAATCAGGTGCAGAGCCAAGAACCAGAAGTTGGAAATTGAAATTTTGGAGTTATGGGTTGGATAGAGTTTTAGAGCTGACTTATCGCTTCCCCCATCCCTCTCCATATCATTAACACGGCACTGCTAAAAAAAGAAAGGGAAGAGAGAAAGTATACAGATTAATTGACTTATATGAACTCATTATTTGTGAACTGTAAAAGAATGATTATATATATATGGCTCATTTCATGTCAAATCAACAAGGGGTTGAACCATGTCTGACACGGACTTTTTTTTCTTCTTCCAAATTTGCTACACTTATAGATCTCCATGAAAGGAATTGAATGGCACCTATTACACTTCTCAAGGTCAAGGGTTTCCTGAGATATGACCATGACCTTTTTACAAAAAATATATATATAAAAAAAAAAAAAAAAAAAAAAAAAGTGAATAGTGACCAACTTTTAAAAATTATATCTCGGTTGTTTATTGACCTACAAAGTTCATTCATATATCATTCTAAAATACTTGGATACAATTTTATTTGGGTATATTTTTTTAGAGGCCAAATAAAAAAGTTGACCATGACCATTTACCTGACTTACTCAAAACCGGTATTTTAATTTTTTTTTTTTTTAATTTTGGCAAAAGATTTGTCTACCATAAGACAGTATATATGCCAAATTTCATGACGGGCCTTACACTATAACTGTTGCTACAGCGTTTTATAAACATGAGCAAAATTCAAAATGACAAAATGTAGTACCTGCTATTTCATATAAAAAACATTTTACTATTTCACAATATGTTCAAGTTGTTCAAGCTATTTTAATGCTGATTAATGTCCACATAAGGACCATGGTCATGAAATCAATAAATAAAATTTCTGTTGATGAAACTGAATTGTCTTTCTTTTTTTTTTTTTTTATGTAACACAGATTTTGTTATGGAAAAACGTGATATAATAAAGAAAGAATTCTGATTCCATTGCACAAAAATACACTTATATGGTAAATTTCATTGCTTAATCTTGTGTCTTAACAAAAATATGACATTTTTACTGAAAAAGTAGTGTAAAAAATGTGACGAAACACATATGGTCTCAAAGAGGGGAAAAATGTCCAAACATGCAGGGCACAAAAATCATAACTTCCTTATTTTTAGTCAGATTTTAAAAATTTAAAAAGATTCTTTCACAGATCATCAAGCTCTTTCAATCTATACAATTATTGAGATATTTTAAACAATTTGAATTTTTTCATATGTATTGAATTCAGAATTCAAATGAGATATTTCTAATATTTTCTTGCATAGAATTTCAGGAGAGAATGTTTTCTGTCTTGTCATGTTAGAGTCAATATTATGAAATTATTTTCATCAGATGATAAATTTTTATTTTTTCAGACTTATATTTTTATCTTTTCTGAGACATAATACTTTTTCAATTGTTCAATTAAAATGGACTCAGTTACTTAGAATTTTCTGAATAATGTATGCTGTAACCCTTTTAAAGTTCATGAAAAGAAAGTCAGAAAATGTTTAAGGAAAATATCACATGAATCTGCTGAAAATAGATAATTCAAATTGATCCCCGGTAAGAAGATTTGCACACAATATGTGAAAAAAAATAAAAAAATAAAAATAAAATAAAATAAAAAGACATCAGCTGAGTATTTTGACGCTCCTTCAACAACAGATGAAGATAAACCATGATCAGTTGGACATGAATCTTCAAACATCTTTGTGGATACTGAAGTCGAATTACATCTACTGAATTACTGTTAATTATTGGTGAATCACTAGCAGTATCAGAATTTTTGTAGGAATTTTTGACACCCCTAACACGAAACTGCGAATACAATATAAAAATCTCGGAATTTCTCTGTTAAAAGTGGGTTATTTATTTTCTTTATGGATTATACTTCCAAAATAAACTATTACAGTTGTTTTAAAAGTAATAAAAATATTTTTTTTTTTTTTATAAAACAGTAATGAATTTTCCGAACTCAATATTTTTCAATTTTTAACTCAATATTTTTCAATTTTTAAATTTTAAAAATCTATCAAAATTTTTCTATTGATTCTATTTTTACGATATTTTCAGGGTCAATGTGAAATTTTATGTTCTTTCCAATAAACCGAATATAATATTTTAGACAAACGTTTTTTTTTAAATTCACGCCCCCCCAAGTGTCACCCATTTTCAACTTTCTCTTAAAAAGTAAATAATTAATTTATGTCGTGGAGTTTTATATATCACAAATTGAAGAGAAAAGGTCAATAAATAATATATTCAAATTTAAAAAAAAAAAAAAAAAAATCGCTTTTTTAGAAATTTACCTGTAAAGTCCGAAGTTTAAAACCTTATTTTATAAGAACACATTGTTTCTTTTTGTTCTTTTTTTTTTTTTTTAATGAAACCTTGGTCCTTGCTCCTTTAATTGAAAAAAATATTAGGGCTTGAATTACATTTTTCGAGGAGTTATAAGCTTAGAAAGATAGGGGGTTGAATAATTCACGCCTCTCATTTTGAAATGTCTATTAAAAAGTAAATAATTAATTTATGTCGTGGAGTTTTATATATCACAAATTGAAGAGAAAAGGTCAATAAATAATATATTCAAATTTAAAACAAAAAAAAAATCGCTTTTTTAGAAATTTACTTGTAAAGTCCGAAGTTTAAAACCTTTTAAAAAAAAAAAAAACACATTGTTGTTTTTTTTTTTTTTTTTTTTTTTAATAAAACCTTGGTCCTTGCTCCTTTAATTGAAAAAAAAAATTAGGGCTTGAATTACATTTTTCGAGGAGTTATAAGCTTGGAAAGATGGGGTGGAATTATTCACTATTTTCACGAAATTTCTGACACTGCTAGTGAATCACCAGTAAAGAAACAAAAACTTGAAAAACGTACACTTATGAGGGGGGGGGGAAATTACAGGAACACTATCTGATAGACTGTATAATTTCAAAAATTTCTCATTAGAAATCAACTAGTGCAGAACAAAATTTTGAAAGAGAAATTATTACCTAGTTGAAGAAGTTTGCTGCAATTAAAAAGAGAGCTGGAGTCTAAGCAAAATACAAACAGAATTTGGTACTACAATGTTCGTGGCAAGACAAGCAAAAGAACTTATAAATGAGGAAGGAATTTTAGCTTTGCCGAATTCATGAAAAACTAGATTCTCACAAGAGACGATTAATAAAGCGGTGCAGTTTTATAAAAGTGGAGAAGTCAGTAGAGTGATGGCTGGAAAAAATAACTATAAGACGGTCATAAAGGATGGGGAAATTGGTTCAGGAACAAAAATATCTTGTTTTCTGAAACCTGAAAGAGGCATTTGAATTATTCAAATCAAAGAACCAGGAGAAAGTAAGCTTCTCTAAATTTGCTGAGCTTAGACCAAAAGAATGTGCGCTAGCAGATGGTGCAGGACTCATACTGTCTGCATTTGCACAATCCATCAGAATATTAAGTTGATTGCAGGATTTCATCTTACTAAATTGATTGAAGGAGAAAAGTATCATTTAACAGATTACCACCAATGTATACTTGCTGTTATATGCAATGAAGCATCAGCAAGTTGCTATTCGGGTGACTGCTCAACTTGTAACAAACTGATGGATGATTTTGTTTTGTATATGGAAGGAATTGTTGTTGCAAAAATTCAGTTCATGATTTTGTATACAAACTGGTTATCAACTGATAGAAGCATTTTATAAACTATCACAATCCACAGAGGAATTCATGGAAACTTTGAACAAACATTGAAGCATAATTTCATTGCCAAAACACAATCAAAATTTTGTTCGAAAAGAAAAGGTTCTTTGAAGCTTGGTGAAGTTTTAGCAACAGCAGATTTTGCTGAGAATTATTCATTTATTTTGAAAGATGCGTTTCACAGATTCCACTGGAATAATGATCAAGCTACATTGCATCCATTCATCTGCTACTATAGATGTAGAATTAACCTTGAAATAATATCTGATTGTCTCAAGCATGACGCGGTAGCTGTTCATTTGTTTCAAAGAAAGTTTTTAGAAAAATTAAGAAATTCTTGATTTTGACGTCCAAAAATTTATTTATTTTCTATCAAAATTTTAACTTGTGCAACCATAAATCTGATTTTGGTATTGATGAAGAGTGGCACTTTTTTGCTACTTCTCATGGGAAAGGGCCATGTGATGGTTTAGGTGTCACTGTTAAAAGGTTAACAGCAAAAGCTAGCCTGCAGTGACCATATAATGAACAAATCATGACGCCAAGACAGCTGTATTTTTATGGCAGAAAAAATATTTCCGGAATACATTTCTTATATTCCTTAACTGCAGAATGGACAAAGGAAGCAAACATCTTAGAAAACAGATTTAGCAATTCCTCCACTATTATAGGAACACAGAAATTACATACTTTCATACCTGTCTCTCAGAGAGAAGTGGAAGTAAAAACAAAAATAAAGGAAGGATAGTTCGAATCACAAAACTAAACAATATGGAGTTCAAAGATATTAATTCCTTCATGATAGGAATTGGTGGTTAGGATGTGTACTTGAAAAATACCCAAATAATGGAGAGGTGAACTTGACATTTTTACAAACAAATGGACTATCTTTCTATCCATCACATCCAAATATATCGATTTTGAAATATTCTGATATTCCTAGCTCAGTTAATCCAATAATTGAAACAGGGAGAACTTGTAAACTTTCAAGAAATGAGATGGAAAATGCATTAAATATTTTAGAATGATTTTGAAAGAAAAATCTTAATACATTAATGCTCATTAATCTGAAAAAAAGTTTCAGTAAAACAGATTTTTTCATATCCCAATGAATACAAATTGATTTCTTGTGAATATAGTGTATCCTCATGTCAAAAGTAAAAAAAAAACTTTACGATCAACATCAAATGTCATTTATTCTTTTGATACCATAACCTACTTACATCTTGACACACTTCTTCTGTATCAAAATTAGTGTTGAGACGATTCCTAAATTTTTCCCAATTCCAGGAAAATGTTGACTAACGATTTAGATACCAAGTACGATTCCTGTGGAATTGTTGTTTTGAAATATACAATTATATAATCGAAATTAATATCTTTGAACTCCATATTGTTTAGTTTTGTGATTCGAACTATCCTTCCTTTATTTTTGTTTTTACTTCCACTTCTCTCTGAGAGACAGGTATGAAAGTATGTAATTTCTGTGTTCCTATAATAGTGGAGGAATTGCTAAATCTGTTTTCTAAGATGTTTGTGTAGTGAAAAAATTTGATACGGCGAAAAAGTGGAAATACAATTAAGGGAATTTTGAAAATGATTTGATTTATTTCTTTCATTGAAGATAAAAGTCAAAACAAATATTTTAACCATGAATCATGATCATGGATCATGAAATTAATAACCCCCCTGTAAACAGAATTTTTGTGAAATGGTAAATGTCGGTGCATTACTTACAGAAAAACGGTTAATTAAACTGCAGAAGCACCTGTTAAACTACAGAAGTCCTATAATTGAATAACCCCCCCCTCCCCAAAAGAACGAAAAACATGTTTGGTGGTTATGATTTTGTAAACCGCTTGTGAAAAAGTGTTAGAGCAATCAAAAAGCATTAAAATTACATAAGGACCCCCCCCCCGACTTTTTGTTTAAAACTTGATTTGAAATGATTCTTAAAGATTCCTACGTGATATAAGACACTCCACTACACCTGTTCGCATGCGAGCGTACCATGTATAAAAAAAAAAAAAAAAAAAAAAAAAAAAAAAAACACTAACGAAGGCGATGAAATGGCACAAAATAGTCCCAAGGTGTAGCAGAAAATTTGTGGCGGGTTTGGTTATCAGATTCGTTGTCAACGACCTTAAATACCCCTAAAAAAACAAATTAGAGTGGTCAGTGTTCTGTTGTAGCGTAAGGTGACATTTACCATTGGTTTATTTCTATATTTATTTATATTATATAATTATATACTTATAGTCCTTTAATGTTTATTCTTATTTAATGTCTTAATTTACCTCTTTATCTATATATATAAAAATGTAATTCTTGCTTTGTTCAACATTGATAAAACCATATTTCTACATTAACAATTTAATTGAAATTTTCAGAAAATCTATCTGTAAAGTCAATGAATGTTTGCATGCTATTAAAATAATTTAACATTGCGAATTATAAAAATATTAATTAAAATATAAATATTTTTCGTAAGTAGTTTCTGCGAGACTGCCCCGTTTTATTTCCGGTAACTTCCGTTTCAACTACTCTCGAATTACAAGATAAGTATTTAAAAAAAAAAAAAAAAAGGTACTCATACAGAGAGTGATCCGTGCTGAAATAACATTATTTAAAAAGCCATTCTTAACATGGGGAAGAGAGGGTGTTTTGTACCTATTCTGTACTTTAACCTTACAATTGAATAAAAAAAACAAAACTTTAATTAAATGTGGAAATACGATTTAAAAAATAGCACGGATCACTCTCTGCATTAGCAAAAAAAAAAAAAAAAAAAAAAAAAAACAAAGAAAACACCCATATTTTTTAAATTTAAATTCATTTATGTATCTTACCAATTTTTTAGTTTTAAATATCTTAAGGCTTTTCACTCATGAAACATTACGTTTTGTTTAGTTTCTTTCACGGCATTGTTTACATAAAAAAGTTTGTTTTAACTTTTTCTAAACTGTTTCATTTTTACGACATGCCTCAGCGTATTATAAACACTCTAATCTCCATGTTAAAAACGGCTTTCAAATTAAACACACCCTTCCACAAACCTCGAAAGCCGTTCTTAACATTGGGAGGTTGGGGGTGTTCATTCCAAAAGCCATTTTAACATGTGGAGGTTAGGGTGAATTAACGAAGTTGCTATTTATTATTTACTGCAAAAATTGCTTGAAATTTATTTATTCGACCAAAAAAATCTTGACAATTCAAAAGAATGTTTAAAATTATTTATTTGTTCGAAAAAAACAAACAAAAAAACAACAAAAAAAAAAAAACAACTATTTTATAAAAGCCCAATGTTGCTTTCATTTCAAAATTGTTTTCTTAAAATTATATTTTTTACAATCATATTTCGATTTTCAGTAAAAAATAAATAAATAAAATAAATAAAAATAAAAAAAACCCAACCCACTTCTCTGAAAAAAAAAAGAAAAAAAAAAAAAATCATTTAAATTAATTTGCTTTCAAAGTTGCTTTAATAATAAAAAAAAAATACACACACACACACACGAAAAAAAATAAAAATAAATAAATGTTTTGGTTTTCAAATGGCGCTTATGAATATGTCATTTCAATTTTCTGTTTTTAATAATAATAATAAAAACCCGTTCTCATTAATTAAATCGAAACATTTCCAATTAAACAATTATGGATATATGTTCTTTTTCACTTTCTTTATTTGCTTTTTTCATAGTTCTTTTCAGAAGTTCAATTTAATTTTTTTTTTTTTTGAACAAATAAATAATTTTAAACATTCTTTTGAATTGTCAAGATTCATTTTCTCCAGTAATATCGGTTTACCAAGTTTCTGGAAGTAATAAATGATAAGTTTTAGTTTAATTTAACGTTTCCGGAAGTAATAAATGTTAATTTTGGTAAATTTATTCTTTCCCTTTCTGGAAGCAATCGTTCAGCCATATAATGATGTCTCCCCTAGATTTGGATAGCAATTTTGGCAATAAAGGGTAGATAGAAGCACCATTTTATTCATTGTTGATTTATTCAAACAGTCCTTTGGAAAATAAATATTTAAAATAAAGTGGGGTTCTCCTTGGGTGTTGAGTTCCATGGCGACCAGCAGAATTATTTAATGGTCGCTCCCTTAACCCCACCCCCTACTTAAGGCTAACGCATGCGCACATAACATTTATCTACTTACGTTGCCTTTCGCAAACATTTATTTATGTTGGCTTAACTCTTTTCATGAATAAAAAAAAGTAACTAAACCTGAATTTGTCACTTTTACAAACATTTCTTTATTTACATTGGCTTAACTATTTTCATGAATATTGGAATAAAATGTTTTACTCTTTATGAATATTAAAAGAAAAAAGTTACTAAATATTTATTAATTTCTCACTTTTACAAACATTTGTAATTCATTTATTTACTTACGTTGGCTTAACTCTTTTCATGAACTAAACCATGTATTGATAATTTCTCACTTTTGCAGGTATTTTTAATTTACATGAGTGGATAATTTTTTGGGTAAATATTTACATTTAGGTCCACCTCTACAATTTTCTTTTTTAAATGACTTTTATTGATAAATAAATCTACTTCTCCGGAACGGGAACTGAACCCCTCTTTTTTTTTTTTTTTTTTTAAATAGTATTTTCGGATGGGTATGCTGACAACAAATATCAGTTAAATTTTGAAAATATTTTTCACCCCCCCCTCCAAAAATGGTGTTTATTCCGAAATCTGTTCTTAACATGTGGAGGTTGGGGGTGTTTATAAGGTGTACCTAAGCTAAAAAAAAAAAAAAATAAAAAAAAATACCAAGTTTTTTATACTGAATATTAAAATAATTTCTCACTATTACAAACATTTTTACATGCGCACATAAGCAACTAGTTTTTTTTTTTTTTTTTTTAACTTTTTTTTTATTTAAAAATTAGTAAATTTCAATGAATAGAATAAATCATTTATCATTAATATGTGTTTTTGGTTTTGTGTTGAATGAAACTTTTTTTTTTTTTTTCATTACAACAATAATGAACAAATTTAAATCTTCTGGCATGCGTTTAAGGGTTACGAAATTATCAATAAATCGTTTAGTTACTAAGCCAACTTCAGTAAATAAAAAATGTTATGTGCGCATGCATTAGCCTTGACTAAGGGAGCGACCATTAAATAATTATGCTGGTAGCCATGGAACTCAATGCCCAAGGAGTACCTAAAGTGGCACTTACGCACTTATGTTATCGCGCTACTTTTTTAAATAGTATTTTCACACTAAATTCAAATTTTACAATATCTTTTTCTTTTATTAATTTGTTAGGTGAAAGTACAGATAACCCCGGTCGGTTTTTAATGTGTGGAAAATCTAGCTCCAAGAAAAAAAAAAAGAGGATACTCGGGATAGTAACAAAAAATTAAAATTGCCTCAGTCTCGAAAGATTTCTTCTCTACTGAACCCCCACCCCCCCCAAAAAAAAAACAAAAAAAAACGGTGAAGTGTATTTCACCTTGTTTCCCCCCTCTCTCTTAATATGTCTCCCTTTCCCTCTCTCAATTCATCTTTCTCTCTATATCACCCTCTCCATTTCTCTAACTCCCTCTATCTCTCTCTCCTTTCCTCTATCTCGCCCTCTCTGTTTCTAACTCTCCCCCTCTCTCTGTTTATCTATCAATCCCTTTATCTCTCTATCTCCTCTTTATTTTCCTCTCACTTTCTCTTTTCTATCTATATATCTTCCTCTCTATCTGTCCATCTCTAAATCCCTCATCCTATTTTAGTCTCCTAAATTAATTACAGTGAATAAGGCATTGTCAAAACATGGATAAATCCTATTTTAGTCACCTAATTTACTGACTGAGAATAGAAGTTATTTGGAAATGAATGCTACCTTGAACAGCACCAGAAGTAACTGGTAAAACCTTTCTAACTAAATCGATTTTTGCAGCCATTCGGTAACAAAATGATATAGCCTTAGCTCTTGCTGCATGAGGAATACCTGCGACCTTGCTGCCAAGTAGAAGAGTTATTTATTCTACTTTGAAACATTCAATTTTTCAAAAATCTCATGTTCAACATCTCCAAAACATCCAATATGGGGGAAAATATTGCAGAAATGCAAACTTATTGTTTAGGATGAATGCACAATGGTACGCAAAAAATCACTTGAGGCTCTTGGTCGATCCTTGCAAGATTTGCGTGGCAATGTCAGACCATTTGGGAATGCAGTTATATTGCTTGCAGGAGATTTCAGACAAATGTTACCTGTTATTCTTCAATCAACACCAGCAGATGAAATAAGTGCTTGTCTCAAATACTCTACTTTTTTGTGCCATGTGAAGACATTAAACTTAACTCAAAATATGCATATCCAGTTGCAGACTGTTCGATCCGCACATAAATTTTTGCATCACTTGTGGGAAATTGGATACGGAAAAGTGCCAGCTGATCAGAGATAAGGGCAAAATTCTTATCACTTTTAACTTCTGTAATTTTATTACATCAAAAGAAGAGTTAGTTTAAAAGGTTTTTGCAGATATTCAAATTATAAGAATTCTTGCAGGTCAATACAAAGACGTCCACGCTATTATTCAATGTAAAATTCCAAGTGAGGTAGTCAAATACAAATCCATCGACACTGTTGTGAAAGCAGATAAAGTTGTTAATCATCCAACAGCTATATCTGCCAGGGATTCCACCGCATGTATCGCAACTGAAATTTGGCATACTAATTATCATGTTGTGAAATATAAACCAATCCAAGCTGTGCCAAAGGCACATGACTTGCAGTAAAAAAAAAAATTAAACAATATAGAAACAACAATCATAATAAGACTTTTTACAGATGAATATATCTTCATTCCATGCATTCCTATGATTCCACCAGATACATCATTACACTATAGGAAATTGCACTTTCCAATTTTATTGTCGTTTGCAATAACCATCAACAAAGCAAAGGGAACAATCTTTACAATTGTGTGGCTTACAGTTACACACTGACTGTTTTTCCACATGGACAATTTATGTTACGTATTCAAGAGTCACCAAACCCGAAAATCTTTACATCAGCTAAGAAAATGCAACAACAAAAACTGTGTACCCATACGAAATGGAAAATTATAACCTATAAGGAACATGCCTTTTCTCATTTTGGAACTTTTTCCATTGTGTCAATTTGAGCCACAGCATCGCGTGGCAGGGTACAGCTAATGTGTGTGTGTGTATATGTATATGTATATATATATATATATATATATATATAAAAAAGTAAAGTTTGGGTAATTGTTTTTTTCTATTATTAAATCCAAGTCATTCAATGAACTTTCGAAATCGCCTCTGCCTTAATGCTGTTTCTGACAACCTTTTTATTTTTTATTAGGGGTTAGGAAACGTTTACCTATGCTTACATCACGACTGTGATACCAGGCATCGGTGAATGTCGACCAAGCCCCCACAGTCCTTTAGTTGAACAGCTCTGAGTGGCTAGTTAGTTTGCTAAGTTAGGGTTCAAAGGATTTTTTTTTTAAAGTTCAATTTTTTCCCTTTTTTAATAATTTTTTCATCTTTTTTTATTATTTTTTTTATTTTTGTTGCGCAAAGTTCCAAAAGAAATGTTTAATTGCTTCATTCACTTATTATTTTAATGAAATGTAAATTTGTAAAAAAAAAAAAAAAAAAAAAAAAAATTAAATTCACTTACCACATTGTTATATTAAACCATTTATTGTTTAAATAATTTGCTTGTTTTATTTTTAAAAAATATAAATGTTGACAAGACATTTTTCATTTACTCATGAGATTTTTTCATTCAGTTTCTAATGGAAGAGTGTCGGTAAAAAAAAAAAAAAAAAAAAAACTTGCCATAAGATTATCGTCTTTCAAAGTTGGTCCCAATGCACATTTTTCATAAAAAGGTCAAAGTCATATGCCAGGAAATCCTTGACCTTGAGAAGTTTAACCGGTGCCACTCAATTTCTTGCATGGACATCTACAAGTGTAGCAAATTTGTATAAAAAAAAAAATAAAAAAAAATAATCCGTGTCGGATATGGTATTTGCTGCCCCCCTCCCCCCTGATCAATGTACTGAGGCCTCTAATTAATAAAATTAACAAAAAAAAAAAAAAAAACATGTAACTTCCATTATTCATTTTAATTTCTTTGGTAATCCGTAAAATTTACCACACAAATTAAGTTAGACACAAAATGATGACGTCGCAGATACTGACCAAAACGTTGGCGATTTTATACAAAAATTTGGACATACCTTAGTACCTAATGTATAGTCGTGGTTTCAAAAATAAAAAGTTATGACTTGGGTGACATCAGCTAGAATCGAAACGGAAACCAAAAAGCAAAACTAGCATTAAAGCCTGTAATATTACCACAGGGTTATCCCCAGTTGGAGATTAAATATTTAAAAATGACTTTACATGAATGTACAAAATGTATAACAAGCAACGCTTTCTTTGGCAAGTTCTGATTTTTGTCAATTTTGACCCCATAACAACTATTTTAACTGGCTAAAGACTCCAAAACGGCCCACAAAAATGCAATTATTTGATCTGTCTCGTGTCGTTCAGCGACCTTCCGTCTCAGAAGAAGAGTGACAGTTTGGAAAATCATGGAGACAGAGTTTTATAAAAAAAAAACTGATATCCCTATCCAAATTCTAAAATAATTACTTTTCCTTCTTTCTACCAATCTAAGTCGTTCACACGTAATCGCATAAAAAAAATTATTTGGGGAGAGGAGGGAATTAGCGGAGGATGTTAATATATAAATTTGCACAGACATTTTAAAGTCTTTGTATAACATGCTTTTTTTTTTGGAGAATCAATTTACGGCAAACCAATACGAAGGAATTGGGATTCACCGCTTTCGATAGTCGGGGACTATTTTAACACGTGAGAATGAGGGAAATGTTTTATTACAAATCCTCACTGATGTAAGAAAAAACAAACATGGATAGGCAAAAATCAATTTGTTTTAAACTGGAAGAACTAACTAATTCAATTTCAAGGGAACTAATATGGAAACATCTATAATTACAATCTTATCTGGCCAAGATCAAAGTGTAGTATCTGTTCTCCAGATGCTGCACTTCCATTTCTTGTTCTCTTTCGGTGGAGGAGCAGTCCTTCACGACCGAGACAATTTTTATTTTTGAATCTTTTCACCACATTAAAAAACGACCCTGGTGTTTAACTGTCCCGTGGGGAGCCATTCTAAATAGGTACAATAGGGACTGCCAAACGATTGTGAAGATTGGACCTCATATTTCCATGAGGTCAGATTTGTGTGTACTATACGAACTATGGAAAAGCAGAAGCGACTTAATGATTTTTTAAAAACTTTGTTTATCTTCTTCAAACTGCAATTAATAATTAATCTTTGTTATAATTTTGTTAGGTTTTAAGATTTACAATTTAATGATTAATAATATTATAAACATTTGTATATTAAATATGAAATACGGTTTTACTGAATGTTCTTTTGGTTACCTTCGGGGTTCCATATTTTGTTTGGTAAAAAGAGACAAACAAAATATTAGGGGGGGGGGCATACAAAATGCTTAATATTGTGCAATAATATTTTCAAATTGGTTTTAATCTGGCGATAAAATAGCTAACAAGAGTAATGTTTATATTAAAACTTAATTTAAAAAAAAAATTAAACACAATTAAAAATCTATGTTGTAACGGAACATTTTGAAATAATGGTATTTTAATCGCTTTAATCTTTTAAAAATTAATGTTTAGGAAGTTTCTTTTTTTTGGCAATTCAACTGATTATAGTATATATTAATCCGAAAAAACACTATTTTAAAGAAAAACCTAATATTAAGTTTATATCAATTTTTTAATTGCAACTTCAACTAAAATTTTTGTTCAATGTGTGTATTTAAATTTTTAAAAAATAAATATTTTTTACTTATTTGAACTCTTATGTTTCATAATAAATAGAAATTGATAGATTTTAATATATTTTGTTCGAATTTCGAAAAAATAAATAGATGAAGGGGGGGGCAACGCACTAAAAAGATATTTCCCCTCGTATATTTTACGAAAACTGCACTAGTGCATTTTATATGTAATTTCATTCTAAAATGGATAAGTATCGAAAATTTGACCATTAGTTGATTTTTGTTAGATTTATTAAATACGGGTGTTTTCACGTTCGGAATGTCTACTACATGGGAACGTTATTTTAAAGTGCCAATTATGTAAACACGATTAAATATTGGAAGTAAGCACGATTAAATAAAGTAAACGAACAATATATATATTTTTTATATGGTACTCCTTGGGCGTTGAGTTCCATGGCGACCAGCAGAATTATTTAATGGTCGCTTCCTTTCCCCCCTAGTCGAGGCTAACGCATGCGCACGTAACATTTTTTTTTATTTATTTAATGACGTTGGCTTAGTAACTAAACGATTTATTGATAATTTCGTAATCCTTAAACGCATACCGGAAGATTTAAATTGGTTCATTATTGTTGTAATGGAAAAAAAAAAAAAAAAAAATCATTCGACACACAAAACCAAAAGCACAATGATAAATGATTTATTATTCTATTCATTGAAATTTACTAATTTTTAAATGGAGAAAAAAAAAAAAAAAAAAAGAAGTTATGTGCGCATGTAAAAATGTTTGTAAAAGTGAGAAATTATTTTAATATTCAGTTTAAAAAACTTGGTATTTTTTTTTTATATTTTTAGATTAGGTCCACCTTATAAACACCCCCAACCTCCCCATGTTAAGAACACATTTCGGAATAAAGACCATTTTGGGAGGGGGGGATCTTCAAAATTTAATTGTTATTTGTTGTCAGCATACCCATTTGCAAATACTATAATAATAAAAAAAAAAGAGGGGTTCTAGACTTATTTATCAATAAAAAGAAAATTGTGGAGGTGGACCTGTCACCTGGACCTAAATGTAAATATTTACCAAAAAGTTATCCGCTCATGTAAATTAAGGGTTTGTAAAAGTGAGAAATTATTAATAAATGTTTAGTAACTTTTTTCTTTTAATATTCATAAAGAGTAAAACTTTTTTTTTTTAATATTCATGAAAAGAGTTAAACCAAAGCAAATAAATAAATGTTTGTAGAAGTGACAAAGTATCAATAACTGGTTTACTAAGTGGTTTAGTTACTTTTTTTTTTTATTATTCACGAAGAGTTAAGCTAACGTAATTAATGTTTGTAAAAGTGCAAAAGGCAACGTAAGTAAATAAAAAATGTAATGTACGCATGCGTTAGCCTTGATTAAGGGGGGATTAAGGGCGCAACCAATAATTCTGCTGGTCGCCATGGAACTCAACGCCCAATGAGTATCTTTCATATATTTATAACTATTTAACAGAAAAATGAAACAATTTTTAGAAAGTGTACTATTGTCTTAACTTCCTTTTCACATGTGACCAGAATCGCTCCTGTTTATTAAATATTAATTACATATATATATTTTTTTATTTTAAAACTTTAATAATTTTGTATTTTTTATTTTAAAACTAATAATTCGTAATCGTGATTTGACAGTGTAAAATACTGATGTGACCCTTCTAGAGTTGTCGAACATTGCCGGGACTAGACTGCAAGACTGCCCAATTTCTAAATAAACAATAAACATGTTCATGATAAATATGGCAATTAAAAAAAAAAAATCCCAACAGGTTTCGGGGGGAAAAAAACGTTTTGAACAATTGAAAATTAAAAAAAACAAAAAAAAAAACAAACATTTTTTTAAATAAAAAATTATTATTCATCGAGTTTTTTTTTTGTTTTTTTAAATTTTTTTTTTATTAAAGGAAATAAAATTTCACTGTTTTTCGATACGAGATAAAACAGCGATGAAATTGAAATGAAAACTCGATTTGATAAACCATTCCGTGACAAGTAGGTAAAAGGTTTTTCTTTGTCATATAGTAGAATTCTAAATTGATAGCAAAAAATTTTAAATTGTGCAAAGTGCACAACTTGGCATTTGCACTTCTTCATCAGAGTGCCGAACAGAAATAACGATACAGTTTATAAATGACCATGTTTTCCCAACTTTTTTTTCCAGAATTTTTATGCTTTTCATCATGAATTGCATCCAGTCATTGTCTTTATGACAGTCATTTCAATTGTATCATTATTTGTTCTGCACTCTGAT
The DNA here is from genome assembly GCF_053919585.1 of Euprymna scolopes. NCBI lineage: Eukaryota > Metazoa > Mollusca > Cephalopoda > Sepiida > Sepiolidae > Euprymna > Euprymna scolopes. Next base: position 48,657,050 of record NC_136503.1, read on the forward strand.
GAAGTACAAATGCCATGCACTTTTGCACAATTTAAAACCTTTTGCAGATTTCTTTATGAATTGAGAATTCTAGTGTATGATATTCTTCAATTGAGGCTATATTAAATTAAAAAATTTTGATGGAAAGCAAAATTTTCATAGAATTAAGGGACCCGGGTGAAATGGGCCTGCATTCTTACATTAATTGAATCTAGCATTAAAGTTATGTGCAACTTCAAAAGTGCATAATGCCTTATCCCTTATTCTCGAGTGGCCTCTTGGCCTGGATAAGTGGCGATACCTTTGTAAAAAATAAGAAAAAAGTTTTACTCTAATGCAACTGCGTCTAAACATTGTATTAGTTGTTAGTTTCACATTTGTGACGAGTTGTGCATTATTGTATGTTACAAAGTTATACAAAGACTTTTATTGTAAAAAAAAAAAAGAAGTATGCAATAATAAAATAAATTTATATAGACGTTGATAAAAAATACTTAATGCTCTTAAGGTACCTCCAACGCGCGCAACAGTTTGACCCCCCCCCCGTATGTAACCAATTTAATATTATCATCTTAACTTTTTTAGCATTCAAAAGAAGCTTCAAATAAACTGCTAATATTTTATTTTAAAATTTTTTTACAGCATACAAAAATAATGAAGACGCGAAACAAAAACTGTTTATATTATGGACGCTTTAAAAACAACGTTCCTATGTAGTAACGTTTTTAAGCCATAGACACACACACACACACCCATGTTTTAAAAATCTAGAAAACAAAAAAAAAAAAAATAAATAAATAAATTAGAAAAAAAAAAATTGTCATATTTTCTTGAAATTTTCGATATTTATGCATTATTAAAAAAACTTACATAATAAAAGTAGGTTTCGTTAAATAGAATAAATATTTTTTTAGGTGTTCTACTAGATGTATCAGAATTTTTGACACCCCTAACACGAAACTGCGAATAAAATATAAAAAACTTGTAGTTTCTCTTTTAAAAGTGGGTTGTTTATATTTTCTTTATGGAATATACTTCCAAAATAAAATATTAAAGTTGTTCAAAAATAATAGAAATATTTAAAATAAGTGTTTACAAAGTGCCTGCGCGCGTTCATGCAGCCATGTTTTTTACGTAATGAAATCAATTGAATTTTACGAGTTAATTTTTTTTTCAATTTTTAACCTTAAAAAATCTATCAAAATTTTTCTATTGGTTAAATTTTTACGATATTTTCAGAGTCAATGTGAAATTTTATGCTCTTTCCAATAAACCGAATATATTTTAAACAAACTTTATTTTTTTTTAATTCACCCCCCCCCATTTGGAAATGTCTATTAAAATTTAAAGACCTAATTTACGCACATAAGTTTTATATATCACAAATTGAAGAGAAAAGATCAATAAATAAAATATTCTAATTTAAAACAAACAAAAAAAGTATTTTTTGGAAATTTACCTGTAAAGTCCAAAGTGTAAAACCTGTTCCTTTTTTTTTTTTTTTTTTTTTTAAACACGATTTTATTTTTGTTTTTTTTTAAAGTGAAAGCTCATGTGATACTTACATTCTCAAGTAAATATCGGATGCTGACAACAATTTTTTTTGTTTCATTCACGGTTTTCTTTATTTAGATATTAAAATAATAAAAAATTCACTCTATAAAATAGAAACAAAATATATTAATCAAAAACTCATGTATTTCATTAAGTGAATATGTTCAGTGTTCACCTACGGTGGCCCAAAATTACTAATTTTGGTTTACAGCACGCAATAGAAAGACACATTAATTGTGACGCTTAGCGCCACCAAAGATTCCACGAGAAGAAAAGCAGACAGTTGTCTCCCTTTATTTAACTATGAGAAACATCTGATCGCGCGTTTTTTTAATACTTGCTTTAAAAAAGCATTTTATTTAAAAAGGATATGAAATATAAATATGGATAAACTCTTAACATTGAAGAATGGAAGTACTCATTGAATAGTACTTTTTTATAGGTAAGTGATTTTTTTTGAATTTATATATATTTTTTATAATCGAAGTAAAATTTTGTTGATTTTCTTTAAATCCTTTTTTAAGAAAACCGATTAAAAAAAAATATACATAATTTGCTATTAAACCTGTTATTCTTTTTTAAATTTTGGTCTTTGCTCCTTTAATTGAGAAAAAAAAAAAAAAAAAAAAAAAAAGGGTTTGAATGACATTTTTCAAGCTTAGAAAGATATAAGTTGAATTATTAAAGTTCTTATAACGCATTTTTAATGGCGGCTTATATCTAGTGTTCTACCCGCTCCCCATATTTCATATTACGAAAATTAAACAAAATAAATGTAGGTCGATAAAAATTTTAACATTTTTTTAAAGCTAGAAAGATCACATAATTAAAAAAAAAAAAAAAAAAAAAAAAAAAAATTATATATATATATAAATATAAATCCTGTTATTTTTTTTTCATTTAATTTAAAGTTGTAAATAAAATTGGACATAAAATCAATATTATGTAAATAAAATTGTTCTGGATAATTTTTTTCTACTACTACTATAATTGTTTGAATTACAAAAAAAAAAAAAAAAATCTAAAATAATTATTTTTAAAAAGCTGTAAGTGATATCAATTTCAAATATTACACGATATGAAGTTTAAACAGATTTTTTTTTTTTTTATATATAAGAGGTTTCCAATAATAATAAAAAATATATAATAGAATTATGACTCTTGAGATAATAAAATTGCAAAAGCAAAATCGAAAAAAAAAAAAAAAAAAAAATCGTTTGGATTTGATTATTTAAAATGAGTCCATGGCAGTTGGTGATAATCAAATTTTGCGCTTTTTCCCCAAAAAAGTACGGACGCCTAAGCAGCAGCATCTTTAGATACATGTATCCACAGAACAGGTTAAAACTAATTTTATCGTTTGTGTAGTTCGTTATTAAAAATCTATTTTTACAAAAGGTAAGTCTCATATTGTTGTTTATCCATCTTTTTATTGTACATTTTATTTATTCATAAATTTCTGCATAAATGATCTTCCATAGAAATTGACCTATACTATAGTAAACATGAAATGATGACCTCACTAATTAATGTGTACAATGATGACGTTCTACACAACGGTTTGGAGATGGCTAATGCTCTTCTTTATGGCGATTTTTAAACTGTAAATATAGGTGCCCGTATTTACATCGATATTTTTTTTAAGTACTTCATAAAACTTCATATATATTTTAGTATTATAAGGTATATTACCATGCATTATGTTTATTTGACTGAATACCGAGGCATCATCTGCTACCCTGAGCACACTTTCTGCATGAAGTTTTGAGGACATTATCAGACGTCAAAGAAAAAAATAAAAAAAATTCGACAGCGGCCCAGTAACAAAAGAAAAAAAAAGTTTTGGTAATCTATATACTCCTATAAATTTGGGAGTTTTTTTTATATATTGATATTCATATTAAAAAACTTTCTTTTCCTATTTATTTAAAGAGAAAATACAACTTATATATGGATCTTTGAATTGCATTCACCTGCAAAAGATCTAGCTAATTTGCATATTTATTAACATTCATTTTAATTCCCTATTAGTTTTTTTTCCTTTTACTTATGGGATTATCTAGTTTACTATTACGTGTGATTATAATGAAGCAGATATTCAACATGATTTATACTTGCGTAATATCTGTGTAAAAAGTTTATAGTAAACACAAACCTCTTTCTCTTTCTATATATATATTTCTGTATGTGTATATATATTTGTTTAAAAAAAAATTTGCCTACCAATCATCTGTAATTTTTTGGTCTACAGACATGAAATTGGACTTATTCGAACCCATGCGAAACTTTATATCTGGGGTTTAGCCGGGGAAAATCGGTACAAAAGTGTGAAGAAAAAAAAAAAAAAATTTGAATCTGCCAGGTGAAGGTGAACGACGGCATTACGAATATGCATGCGTAAGGTAATAGCTATGGGTTCATATTTCAATTTTTAGCCTAGCAACAAACACGTCTTCATAGCTCAGGCATTAACGTCAAAGGAAAAAGTAAATCGTAAGCTCAACGTTTTGGTTTCCATTCTCGGTGATGGCATACTAGTCTTTTTTTTTTTTTTTTTTTTAACTTTTTAAATCATTATTATATATGGAGACCCATATAATAAATCCGAAATCCGTATTAATCAAAACACCATATTTAAGCGTATTTTGCGGCCTGCTAGTTTGATCTACAAAAACACATTAGCATGATCCGGAAATGTGGGAAGGGGACATTTCAAATCAAATTTGCGAAACTGATCACTAGGGGCCTTTATTTTCTGCGTAAAATCGATGACGTCATATTTCCTGAGTTGACGAATGGACCATGATTAATATGAATAATGAAAGTAACATTTGTTATTTTGCTTTGTGGATTTTAATATTAACGCAAATATTTATTAATAATTATAAATTAATTATTAAAAATATTTTTTGTCTACTAGGCTCATAATGTTGCTAACGCAAGAGTTCACATACAGGTTTAGTAAATAGGCGCTAAAACGCTATCCACAAAAATGCCTTTACGTTCATATATTTATTTTTTAAGAAAATAAAGCACAATAGATGTAAACATTTTTTTTTTTTTTTTTTTTTTTTAATATATGGCCACTTTTTTTTAATATATCGCCTACTTCCAAAGTAAATTATAAATAGGAGCCAAAAATGGAAATTAACGAGACCGTTAGCACTTGTTTTCGGAAACCGGATTGACTTGTAAACAATATTCAAAATGGTAACCAGTGAATTTATTAGGAATACATTGGAAAATGTAGGTCTTAATATAAGAATTACTCGCCGGCAAACAATTTTAAATGTGATATTCGTTCGAAACAGACCCGAATACCTCTAAAATAAAAACTTTTTAATGGCAAATCTTCATTTGGTCTTCCATGACACAAATACCAGAATTTTGTGATAGTTTAAAAAAATTGATTATTTTTTCAAAGATTTTTTAATTTGATTTATTCGACCTGGAATTTTTTTTTTTTTTTTTTTTTAATTGCCGTGATATTATTAATTGTATTTTTTTAACATGTAAATATTTTTGGTACTTATGCAGATTGCAGCGAAGGTACGGTATAATTTTTAATAGTATTTTCAAGTTAAAGTCAAGAATAGTTACAAAACACCGTTCCTATGTTAAGAATGGGTTTCTAAATAACGTTATTTCAGCATGATACCTTCTTTGCATAAGTACCCATATTTCCTTTTTACAGATGAACTTTGGCTTTCATCTTTTAAATACAATCAAGTTTTAAACGAAAACTAAAACATAATTCATGATAAACCTCTTAAAAACCAGAATAGTATTTTTTTAACAGGCTATTTCACACGTACTTATTCTTAGTTGTTTGAAAAATATTGTAATTTGATTAACTTCATGATCTGGGTGGGCAACGCCAGATAGGATAATCATTTATCATAGTTTATCATCTGATCGATTTAATTTACCACAAAACTGTCTAAAATGTACCATACATTTTATCCAACAACTTATTTTCATAATGTAATTTAAATTCAGGGCAACTTATAAATTACCAAAAACTTTTAAAGTTTACCGGGTATTGTTCAGTCCTTCGGAAAAGTGGTATATATATATATATATAAAATACATAACAAATAAATCTTATAAAAGGCAAGATAAGTTACTCTAGTATTTTCCTGGACAATTTTAGTGGTTTTGCTCACTTAAAAACGTTTAATCGGTTCGAAAAACTGTCTAGCGTTTACGCGAGAGCAAGAAAATGGCCGCGCGCTTCTCTTAGCACGTAAAATTCAAAATATGACTTAAAACTAAAAAAATATACAAAATATTGTTAGACTCATTCAATCTATGTCACAGTTACATAGATTGAATGAGTCTAACGGTATTTTGTATAATTTTTTTTAGTTTTAAGTCATTTTTAAAATTTTACGAGCTAAGAAGCGAAAGCGCCGAAGCGCGCGGACATTTTCTTGCTCTCACGTAAAGTTAGTTTTTCGAACCGATTAAACGTTTTAAAGTGAGCACAATCACTAAAATTGTCCAGGTAGATACAGGAGTAACTTATCTTGCCTTTTATAATATTATTTGTTATGTATTTGTTTTTTTTTTACCGCTTTTGCTAAGGATTGTAGACAGGAAAAAATACCCGGTTAGTCATCATTTTAGATAATTTCCACGAATCAGTGGTAAAACAAAGATAATTTTAAGATACTTTTGGTACTTATACAAAATACGGTTATCGTTATGGTTTAGATATGATCTTCAAATTAAGTTTATCTTTTACAGTATCATTTGTTTATTAAGTAAATGTTACCCTACCCCACAACAGAACACCGACCACTAATTTATTTTTTAGGGGTATTCGAAATCGCTGACAACGAATCGGATAATAAAACCCGCCGCAAATTTACCGTTTGCATGGTATGAACCCCTTAGACCTTGGGACTATTTTGTGCCGTTTCACCGCCTTCGGTAGTGTTTTTACGTTCGCTTGCGAACGGGCGTTAGTGGGCCAGTGGGGTGTCTTATATCGCGTAGGAATCTTTAAGCGGTCATTTAAAGTAAAGTTTTTTTGGTAAATTTTCAGATTAGGTCCACCTCAACAATTTTCTTTTAAATGACGACTTATAAAAGTTTTCGACTATGCTGAATACGAAAATCGCATTGAAATTTTGCAGAAATAACTAGTTATCGAGATATAAAAAGTTATATTATGCATTGTATTCTTTGGCGGGCATTTTTTACGCGCGTGCGCCCTAAACAAATCTACTCATCTATGACTGACATTGCACACGCGTAAAAAAAGATGGCCGACAAAAAATACAATGCGATTTTCGTATTCAGCATAGTCGAAAACTTGTAACTGCAGTTTAAGTAACCGTTTTTCCCTAAGTAATGAGCCGACATTTACCATTTTTGTGAAATGGTAAATGTCGGCTCATTACTTACGGAAAAACATTAATTAAACTGCAGAAACACATGTTAATGGAATACAATAAAAAGAACCACATTTTCTTTTTAACTTTCTTATTTGAAAGATTCCTACACTATTTGATTATCAGATTCGATGTCAGCGACCTCGAATACTCCTTACAAAAAAACAAAAAAAAAACAAAACAAATTAGAGTGTTCGGTGTTCTGTTGTGGCGTAAGGTAACATTTACCTTAAGTTGTAAAGTGAAAGTACAAAATCGAATGGGGTTCTGAATAACATTATTTCAGCACGATCCGTATTCTGCATAAGTACTCTTATTATTATTTAGATGATCTGCTCTCTCTTAGTAAACAGAAAATTCACGATGAAATTAAAACGAAATAAAAACGTATTACTAAGTGTTGTTTAATGTGTAAATTTTATTACATTTGAAATTGAGGTAGGTTATTTTTTACAAAGGAATCACCACTTATCAAAGCCCGGCGGTCACTTGAGAATAAGGGTTAATGAGTGTAGTTGTCAATGGGAAACTGTCATAGTAATTGTTAGTGAAAATTTGGTAAATTGAATTACTTAAGAGGATGATGGCTCATCAAGAACTTGTTCACGATGGACTTGAAAATGACCATATTGTAGTCAGCTGGAAAGCAGGAAAACGGAACAGAATTCCACAGGCGTGCAATTCTAAGAAAGAAGCTTTGTTCATGGAATCTATGTTTAGGTTTAGGCACAGATAATTCACTTAGATTCTGATAATTCTTAAAAACTCCATTAAAGATGTAAAATTCTTCAACTGTATTTTCACACTTCCAAGATTTTCGAGCATTATTAGCTTTCTTCTCCTTACACCATAACGATTTACTTTTTATTTCATCATCGGTGTCAATTAGGCAAAAACATTCATGGCGACGCGGAATAATGAACAAAAATAGATTTCACATGTTTTACAAAACTGAACTTCAAAAATTCAAATTGATGAAATCAGTTCAAAATAGTAAACACTTCAATATCCTAATAAAAAAAACTCCATTCACATAAAAATCTGGGCATAACATACGAAAATAAACTTTGTCAACTTCATAAATAAGTATTTTCAAAATATTTTACGCATAAAAAAAAAAAAAATGAACGTGGATCAGGAAAAATAAAACGATCGATGTAATTCACAACTACATTGTTTTTGTCAAGAGTTCGTAGTTACATTTGAATTATTGCTTGTAACATTTATTATTTACTATTCAGATTTATTTTCTTTATAATTATATGCGTATTTTTTATCCATAAATTTGACAATCATAAAAATATCCTGACTAGTATATTTAAATAATCAAACCTTATTACAGTTTAACTTGTTAAATTGGAAAGGAACTGAACTATTCGGTCGATTAAACGGAATAAAAAAAGCTGCGAGTGAAATCTTTTGAGTGTTTGTGTCTATTTATATTTTGTTTACAAAAATTGATAGTGAAGGCCGAAAGAAAACTAGCTTCATTTCAAGTCTAGGTGGATTAAAAAGATGAAATGGGGAATATCTTATTGTAAGACTATTTTTATGATGACTCAATTTATTTTTAAGGAAGACTGGTGGAGGGGCAGAAGCAATAAAAAAAAATAAAGAAAAAAATATATAGAGAGAGATAGAAAAGGAGTCTTCAAAAGTTAGTTTGCTTACCTTATTTAGTAGATAAAGTATATTTTTAACACATCCATATTTTGCAAGTGAGAATTTAATTTGTAAATTAAAAGGGAGAAATTAAAAAGGGCAGTGGTATGAGAAAAGCGGACCTGCTGATATATTTTTTTTAATGGGCAAGGCAAATTAAGCGGGAATGCGCCTAGTATGGCTGTGGTTGTTGTGTATAAGAAGGGCCAACGAGCCAATGAAAGCGTTCTTTAGTAACTAAACAGAGGCAGCTGGATCAATAGAGGAAGGAGGAGGAAAGTAAAAGATTAAACAGAGTGTGTGTGTCTCTCGCTGTGGGGGCAGCAGAGTTATCTCCCATTAGTCGTATGACCCATTTTCAGAAAACCCAACATGACAAACATTATTATTAATGCTCCTGCTGATTATACACCGCCATCGCGATGACGACTACTGCCAGTCACAAAAAAAAAAAAAAAAAAAAACGATTTTACATAGTTCTCTCAGTTTGTAGAGACTCATTAAAATATAAATGCACACGGAGCAGGAATATTAAACATTTTAATGCATTTTAATTTAAATGATAAACTATATATGGTTAAAAATGTCAAAATATAAACTCTTAAAATTTTCCAATATGGATGAACGCCGAAAATCCTAAATAAATCAATAATGGTTCGTTTGTACAATTAAAAAGATTTATCTTTTATCGGGATAAAATATAAGGGTAAATTTTTTTTTTTTTTTAATGAGTCTTTAAATGTTTGGTTGGTTTGAATTAGTTTTTCTATTTACTCTAAAATAATGATTAGTAATAATTGCAATCAACAATTAGCAGGCTTCCATTCTTTCTTGTAATGTTTCTTGCAAGTTGGAGGGAAAAATCTCACGAAACCAATGTTTTTTTTAGAGGATGGTCTTTTATAGTATTTTAAAAATAGGTTTTTAATGTTTTCCACATTTTAAAACAGTAAATAAGTTGAAAGCTAAATCCTAATATTTTGTCTTATAAAATAAACTATACACATTCAATATAAAAAAAAAAACATTAGTCGAAGATTAACGGATTGGGTACGTTTTCAGCGTCCCATATTATCTTAAAAAAAAAAAAAAAAAAAAAAAAAAAAAAAAAAAAAAAAAAAATTCAGATCCAATATATCGAATGTACTTAGAGAACTTAGTATTTTGTTTTGCTATTTTTTTATTTTTATTTTTCCTGAATAGAAAAATCTAAATTTATAGAATTTGTGGTATACCGAATTTGTTCCCAATCGGGTGTTTTCGATTGCCCTTGTCCGATAAGAGGCGGGAGTAATTCTATAAAATTATATTGTAAATTAAATTTCACAAAATAATTATACATCGCAGATGAAAACAATGAAGGTAATAGTGGAGATATAATATTAGTTTAAAAGATTGATTGATTGATCTAGGTAAAAAACGCATTGATGGTAAATAATGGCGGTTTAAAAACAAAAAAACTAACATTTAAAAATTGGCAACAACAGGTTATAAAATCAAGGTAGTATTTGGTCGATGAATAGAAAATTTACGAAAGATTTTTCATGTTTCTGAATCACTTTACTGAAGCGGTTTACACTTGATCGTTAAATATAAGTAACATCTGGTCGATCTCGCGACGATGAAAAAAAACAAAAACAAAAACAAACAAAAAAACGGTTAACTAGGTACAAAAAAAATAAAAAAAATGAAGTGTTAAAACTAAATGGACAGCCGTACAACTAGCAAGTGAAAATTGGTTTGTAAAAACATTTTAATTGCATCTCGTTTTATGATATAATAATTTCATTACCAACTAAATACAAAACTCCAAAATGTAGCTGAATTTTTTTAACAATTATTTCAGAATTGCTGGTTTAATTAACTGATGTAAAGGGTTTTAGTTAAAATATTAAAGTACTTGTGTTAAAATACAGACCGCATTAAAATTAAAATTATTTTATGTTGTATTCTCAACGTTTCAGTCGATGTAATATCCATTCTAAATGATTCTGTTAGATTAAAAATGCATCTAAAGAAGGCCGGATGTGAGATCGGTCGGAACGTTGAGTATAGTAATACGAAAAAAAAAAAAGTGCTAATGCCCGCGCTATTTAAAAAAAAAATCGTATTTCCACGTTTAATTAAAGTTTTAATTGTATGTTTTTTTTAATCAATTGTAAGGTTAAAGTACAGATTAGGTACAAAACACCTTCCCCTCCCCGTGTTAAGAATGGATTTTTAAATTATTATTTTTTTTATTATTTCAGCACCGATCAAACATTTTCTATCTATTATATTGCAAAAAGTCTGACTATCGGCAAAACCGAACAGAAATTTAGTTATAAGGTTAAAAATATATAAATCTTCCATGTTGAAACGGTATGCACATGGTTTTAATTAATTACAGTATTACACGTACTCTATGTAAACATTTGAGTGTAAATATTTAATTTAAATTCGTACGTCATATGTTCATAAATTGCTCTACAAACATTCTTTCAGTTATTGTTATGAACGGGGGGAAAAAAAAAAAAAAATATATAAAGGAAAATCGAAATACAAATTTTAAGAGTATTGAATAGGTCAAGAGAGTTCAACTAGTGACGAAAGGAAAATTAAAACATCTACACGCGATTATGAGATAAAATAAACACTAAATATTTCGAATATTTTTTAATAAAATAAAAGCATTAAAAAAATATATAACTATTAAAACAAAAAAAAGTAATAGAGATTAACATCACCATTTTTTTTTATTCGTTGACCTTTCTGGTTTACTTCCAGTAAACTATTAAGTTTAATAATGGTTTAGTAATAATGTTAATACATTTTAAAAGGAAATTATCTCACTCCCTCTAAGACATATGTTTATATCTGACGCTACTACTTTTGAAAGAGAAGAAGGAAAGAAGAAAAAGGCGAGCAATAGAGAAAAAGGCGACGAATGTAAAAGCAAACTATGGGTGTTTTTTTTTTTTTTTTTAGGTTAGGACCTTGAGACGACGAAAATCGAGACGGAGCGGCAAAATTATTATCAGTAGCCAAATGCTGATGACTACTTACCCGATTGTCTATATGCAGTTAACTCCTGGTCACCTACTTAACAACATTCAATCAACATGTATTGTAAAATCCGGCGGGTGATTGCTAAAAATCGTAGAAAAAAGCCACATAATTAATTCCAGACAGATTTCATTTTCAAAGATGGCGTCCCTTTTGTTTCCCGCCCAAACACGCAGTTCGAATGCGGACGAATCACCCAATCGCAATCCGCGGCGTCGACAACAGAAAATAGTTCCAACTTTGCCCCCTCCCCCAAATAAATAAACCACAAAAAAAATAACTTCCTGATAATCTATTTATTAAATTAAAAAAAAATCTATTTATATATATTCAAAGAAAATAAATAAATATATGAACAAACCATCATAGAGGAAGAAGAGAAATATAAACCAACTGCGAAGAAATAAGAATAAATGCTGCCCAATGAAATTTAAATGCGCGAATTAATTCTACGTGTTAAAAAAGGTAACCACAAACGAATGTAGGTCAAGAATAGGATAAGATTCGTTTTATTTTTAAATAAAAGTTAATTTCCAAATAATAATAATAAAAAAAATTATATTGAATGTAAATGTTTATTAGGAAAATATAAAGTATTATTTTAAAAAAAAAAGAAAATAATCAAAGTTTTGCACGTTGAAAAAATAAAAAAAAGTACCCGTGTTGATTTTTAGGGCGCGTTCTAAATCTTAAAGTTATCCCTGTAACGCCCTTACAATGTTGAGAGCAAAACTCATTTTGTCTCAAAATTAACTTTACCCAATAAATCTTAATAAAATAAGCTAAATGCTTAAGTTTTGAATTAGAATTATGGCGACAAGTGCTGCTGCAATTATTACTACGTGTATGTGATTTGTTGACGACAAAAGTTAAACATTAAAAAAAAAAAAAAAATACATTCGGTAAGAAATTGAACATGATACACATTCAAATTTCACTTATTAAAATTTTTAATGTATTGTATTATATCATCAAGACCAACTTAGGAAAATATATGAAACTGTAAAACATTTAAAAAAGAAATCATTATGTACGAAACAAACCCCACACTCACTAGTGTTCTTTTTGAGAAGTCTTCAACAGAAATTTATTTATTTTTTTTTTTTTTTAATGTCGATTTAAAATATTTTTAAAATATAATTTTAGGACTTAACTAAAAAAAGCAAAATAAGAGTTAATAAAATATTTGATCGGCAAATAGGGATATCTTTTTAATACTTTATTTTATGGAAGTTGGAGAGGAAAATATTTTTTAAAAATAAATACGGGATTTAAAAAATTAATTTTTATGTTTTTAATCAATTTTTATGATTATCGAAAAAGATTTTTAAACTAAAAAGGGTGGGGGACATTATGTAAACAGGTTACCATTAGCGTTCCAGTAATGTGTCACTGATTAATACCAAAACTATCTGAATAAATTTATCTCCCTTAATATACTAAAAATTGGAAATTGGTGAATCTAAAGCTGATTATTTGAGACATCAATAGTTTGAAATAATAAAAATAAACGAACATAATAGTAGAGTCTGTCGTACGTATGTAGGAACATTAGATTTTCTTCCCTCGCTTTTTTTTTTAATTCAACAATCCCGCAATGGTTCTAACAATATTTCTATTCTATTTATAAATATTGTTATCCCTATAATGGTCTAACCAATTTAATTTTCCTCTCCATTTGGGCATAAATAATTAAGTTAAATTAAATACAAAGAGTAGTTAAGAAACAGAGATGAATCATCAACCTTTTATACAGTGTCGCTTCTGCCCGCCATAATAATAATAAAAGACTTGATTTTTTTTTTTTCGGTTAAGAACCCTTTCTAATGAATTATAACTGGTTAGATTTAAATTTATTGAATTTATCATTAATTTGAACCGTTATGCAATGTTTCATAATATTATTTTTTAAATTTATTCCCATTTGAACGCAGACCTAGTATCACAACATATTTTGTATCCATGACTACTACTACTATATATGCAATCACGAAAGAAAAGTTAACGTAATAAATAAATAAATAAATAAATAAATTTAAAAAAAAAAAAAACGATTTGGAAGAATTCATTTAACAATGTTATTTTTTTTTTAATGCTATCAACCTAAATGGCTAGATTGTAAATACAATTTTTAAAAAATTATTCACTGAGCAGATTTTTTTTTTTTTCTGTTTTAAATTCCGAAATGACGAAAACCTGAAAAAAATGAATAGATTAAAAAAAAATCCTTTTAAATTAACTTAAATAAAAATATACATTTAAAAAAATAGTATTGCGAATAAAATCTTTTGAGTACATGACGGCTGATTTAATTTCTCAATTTTGTTTGTAAATGTCAGCTGGATCCTTGGTACGAGCAGCACCAGCTGTGGTGACTTGTAGTGGCTAACTTTAACTCTTCTTGTCCCTCACCGAGGCTGCGGTATGTGTGTTGTGCAACTATTTACTGGCCTCCTCACGAGGGCATAGTTAGACACAGGGCGGTTTTAAATGTATGTATGAGGAGGGGGAAATCCAGCTCCCCAGAAAGAAATACTATTCATTAGGACACAAAAATGGCTCAATCTAGAAGGATTTCTCCCTCACTGACCATGACCAAGTATACGGAGTTAGTTTCCGACCAAAAGGCTAAGGGAAATGCAATTATATTTATTTATCTTTTACTTCCTATGGAGAGTGGATGTTACATGAGATCGAATTTGCCTCACCCCGACTGGGGAGGGAGCACTTTGACCGTTGCAAAATATGTGATTATTCTTCTTCCCGTCGGCGTTTCCCTAGCGACCCGTAATAAACCAATTTTTCCTTACAAGTGAGGTATGGTCTTCTGGGACAGAAGAGAAGAAACATATCCCACTCTGATATAAATGCGAGGTCCTGTGCAAAGTAATAAACTTGTATATTTACTAAACGTGAACATTTTTTGACTAACACTAAAATGTACTTGTCCGTCCCCACATTTTTTATTTTTTTTAGAGTAGAGATATTTATTTTCTAGATAAAAAAAAAAGTATGACTGCAAGATAGTATACTTTAAAATAGACACTTATTAAAAAAAAATGTCTGAATTCAAGGAAAATGTGGAGACTACGTAGTTTAAACAAAGTATTTTTTTGAAAATCATTGAGTCTGAGTCAATATTACTTAACAGTTTTACTTTAGAGTCGGTACTCTTTAGCGTTATATGCAAAGAAGCTTTGTTTTTATTTCGCATTAGTGTTTATTGAAATTAAAATCCAAGTGATTTTTTTTTTCTTTTTGCAAGAGTATTTAATATATAATAGATTGCAAAAGTTGAATTTTAATTCTCACTTCCATAGAAAAAGAATTCCCACACTAAAAACCGCCGTTCTCTCTAATAAACGGAACTTCCTCCTGCTCCGGCCGTCTTCTCTCCTCCCACTCTTGTGTCGTTCGTGTTTCTCCTTTCATATGTTTGGTTGCCTTCCCCAAAGCTACAGGTTCTAAATGGCCGTGTTGGGAATTTTACTATTATTATCCTTACACCAGTGATATGGAGCAGGAAAATGAATCGGACGAACTTAAGCAAGGCAAACTGCAACCAGGTAAAACACAAAGTATCTCTTAGGACTTGTCTCATAGAGAATGCGAATTTACGCTGCGACATGAAATATGTTTGTAACTATTGTTCCGTGTTGAAAAAGAGAGATCCCCTTTTCCCCAAAGAACGAGGGGGAAAAAGAATGAAAAGTGGAATAATATTTATTTTTAAAGCTTGCCATTTTTAGCGTGGTCTTTCTATATAATTATTTTCAGAACTCTGTTTCAAAATTCACAACAAAATTAAATTTGACCAATTTACCAGAAAATAAGTGATACTTTTGTATTAAATGTTGTTTACTTTTTGTGCGAACATTAAATGAAAGAAATTCGTTTTTATATGAAATAACATACAATCATTTATTTTTTTCGAAAACTATTTTTAAAATAATGAAAATAAAACCTCTATAGAATTTTAATAAAAAAGAATACATTTAAGTTGACTTTGAAACTAAAGTTGTAAGAAATTGTAAATTTCACATTGTCAATGATGACTACATCATTGAAAAATGCTTGATTTATGGGATTAAAAAATGTACCTTGTTTTGGTACCTATGCAGAATACAGTTCGTGCTGAAATAATAATATTACATTCTGCATCACCAACATTATTTAGAAACCCATTCTTAACATGGGGATGGGGCGCTTAGAAAACTATTCTGTACTTTCACCTAACAATTTTAGGTATTTTTACGACCTGCCCCAGCGTAGTATAAACACCCCCCCCCCAACCACCCCATGTTAAGAACGGCTTTCGAGGTTGGGCGTGTTTATTCCGAAAGCCGTTCTTAACATGGGGGTGTTTATAATACGCTGGGGCGGGGCACAGTGCCACTGTGTGGCACGTCGTAAAAATTTACTCAATTTTACAAAATAAGATACCGTAACTATTGCCATTGGCCTTTCATAACGACACATTTTCATTCATAATATTTGGCGACAAAATTTACTTACAATAAATGTTTCATGCCGTTTGAAACCTATGTCGAAAAAAGAAAAAGACACTTGCTTTTTTTTTTGTTTTGCGTAGAAAACCCATTCATTCTTAATTTCCTAGCTTTTGTCATGTGATTTTTAAACTTGTACATATAAACTTGCTTTAAGTTGAATATCAGAAAAAAAAATCGTTGAAAATTTCTAATCACATTGTAACAAACATTTGTTTTATAAGTCATAGGTATTTTCTTGTTTGTCTTTGACTTTCAATATAGACTCTTAATCTTGATTCTTTACAGCCTTAGTTGATGAATTTGTAAATTTATTTTTTAAAAATCCGATTTTTTTAATAAATTTTTGTTCTGTTGTCCCTCCCCCTTATTTTTGAACCGGTATTTGTTTTTAACCTTCACTTTTCCGTAGAACTTCATCCGGTAACTTTCAATTATTGTCTCATGTTTTTGACAGGTGGTCGTTAATTTGAATATCGTTTCTTTTTACAGTGTTAAATATTAAACAATTTTTAACCGACCTTCGAACTTTAGGATAAAAGTGTTAATGAAATAATGCTCTGTAGAATAAAAACGGTTTTTCCATTTTTTTTTCATAGAGATTATATTTAAAAAAAAAAAAAGACTTGATTTAGAAATCTTAAGGACAACCCCTGGTGTGAATGTGGTGATGACTAATTCTAGCTAGGAATATCTTAGACAAATCAAACGTACTGTGGCAAGGGTGGCCATAGCCCCCCCCCCCCTGCCGAATTTTTTTTTTTTTTTTTTTTTTTTTTTTTTTTGATTGGCCTTCTCCCTAATTTTGTTTTGTAAAACTTTTGTTTGTCAAAATAAAATATATAAATCAATATGTTGGATCTGAGGAGGTCGTCTTCCCAAGCATTAAGTCGTCCATTTTGTAGGGTGGATATGGTCTCGTTGCTTGTCACCTGCGGAAGCGCCCCCATTCCCGAGGAAGTGTCTATAGGTCCTAGGACTATACAGATATTTTCTAATTATTCGAACTACTATTCTCATTTTGGTTTGTTATATTATAAAAAAATCAACATGCGAATAATAGTATATAACTTATATTCACTATATTCCGGCCTATATAGTTGTCGACTTTCATGTGCATTTTTTTTTTTCCGAATTTCGGACCTTCCAAACTCAACCATTACGCCCATGGTCCAGGTTAACAGCGTTGTAAAATAACCAGTTTTAAGTGAATTTGTGGGTTTGTATTACTGTACACATAGATTCAAAAAAGTTGTAAAAAAACAAATATATAACAAATAAATATTATCAAAGGCAAGATAAGTTACTTTTCTACCAAACTGGATATAATTTTCGTGTTTTTATTCAATTTAACATGTTTCTTCAGCTCGAAAAACATACTGTGTTTACCGATGTATTCGAAAATTCAAAATGGCGGCCGACTCTCTCTTTAACACGGTAAGTTTGGGAAAAGGTGTTATAAATAATAAACTAGACAAAATACTGTTAGAAATTTTCTCAATATATGTTACCGTGACATAACTTGACATATATTCGGTGGTTTTTTAATAGCATTTTGTCTAGTTTATTATTTATAACACCTTTTCCCAAACTTACCGTGTTAAAGAGAGAGTCGGTCGCCATTTTGAATTTTCGAATACATACATCACATCGGTAAACACTGCATGTTTTTCGAGCTGAATAAAGATGTTACATTAAATAAAAAACACAAAAATATATCCAGTTTGGTAGAAAAGTAACTTATCTTGCCTTTGATAACATTTGTTATATATTTGTTTTTTGACAACTTTTTTGAATCTGTGTACAGTAATACAAACCCCAGAATAATCTACCTCCGTGGGTGCCGTTCGAAATTATATTATTGAGTTCCAAAAGAGGTACCTGAAGAAGGCCGGGGGTTACATCGACCGAAACCGTACTTTGTTGTAAAACTTGAGGGGGGGGGTATGATGAGAAATCGAGTTATATGGAAACTGACAACTCGGATGTTCTCCATGACTATTTAGCGGACCTATTTCGGCGGACCTGAACGTCGAACGAGAATCGGTGAATTCACCCCCTATAATTTTTATAGTATGTTTTTTTTTTTTTATATATACTACACTGGGTTAGGTCATAAAAAAATTCCAACTGCAGAATATCGGTTAAAATTATGTGGGGATGGGGGTGATTCTCTTTCAGGTCCGCCTAATATTTTTTATTTTTGGGTACAAATGTAGAATACGGATCGTGTTGAAATAATAACGTAGTTTTAGAAACCTATTCTACACATTTGGAGACGGGGCTTTTTTATCACTACTTACACTTAATTTACTAAACGAGATACCGTAAAAATTGAATTTAACTTGAAAATCCTATCTAAAAAAAAAAAAATTACTTATGCTGCAGAGAGTGATCCGTGTTGAAATAACGTTATTATTTAAAAAGCCATTCTTAACATGGGGAGGGGAGGGTGTTTTGTATTCTGTACTTTAACCTTACAATTGAATATAAAAAAAAAAAAACATAAAAGTAACTTTAATTAAAAATACGATTTAAAAAATAGCGCGGATCAGTAAGTGCATTAGCACACACACACACACACACACACACACAAAGCACGGTCAGTAAGTAACCATTATTATTTTTTATCATCTTTCAAGTCTTAAATATTTCCTTTGATTTAATTCCCATTTTTTTTAACTGTTTACTTCACATTGACAATTAAAATGAAGTTTTGGTAGTCGTAAGGAATGATCACCCAGAGGATTTCAGTACTTACAAAGTGAGTTCCGAGTATTGACGGAGAATCTCTAGTCCATTTTAAAAATTGTCGAAGTAGTTTACGATTTGAAAGTCACCAAGGGCAAACGACACTAAGAATGCGGATGAAGTTAAGATTTTAAAAAAAGTAGGTATTAAAACTACTTTGGCTATTTTCGAAGCTTTTAATTCTAAATTATTTTGATCATTTAATATGTAATTTCTCTTTGGAAAGGTCTTTTTACCATCTTAATTTTCGAGTTCTCTGTTCTTAATGTGAAAAGTAAAACCAAAGAAAACTTATTTTGGTGCTTTGCTTCTATAACCTAGACTCTCTCATACTTCAATAGTACTAACCGTCTTTGTATGCAGAATCCATGCAGGTTCACTTTCGAATTGGTATTCTATTTTGTTGCTATATTCCTTTTATGTTGAATGACAATATAAATTTAATCCTTGTTGAAATTAGCAACAAACCCAATATTAGATTTGTCATTCAATATTCATTTTAATTAACTTTTTTCTTTTTCTTGTTTTTTTTTTTTTTTTAATATATAATTTTCTCTGTTGACATTGTTACAATGTTTTATATAAATACTAAAATACCAGTCTCAAGACAGGTGAAATTCCTCGAACATCAATTATGTTTCCCTGCAAAGATTAAAATCAAGGTTTAGGTGTATCATCAGAATTTTTGTAGGAATTTTTGACACTCCTAACACGAAACTGCGAATAAAATATAAAAAAACTCGTAATTTCTCTTTTAAAAGTGGGTTGTTTATTTTCTTTATGGATTATACTTCCAAAATAAACTATTAAAGTTGTATAAAAAGTAATAGAAATATTTTTTTTTATTTAAAAAAAAAAACAGTAATGAAATTAATTGAATGTTACGAGTTCAGTATTTTTCAATTTTTAAACTTTAAAAATCTATCAATTTTTCTATTGATTCTATTTTTACGACATTTTCAGGGTCAATGTGAAATTTTATGCTCTTTCCAAATCGAATATAATATTTTAGACAAAAGTTTTTTTTTTAAATTCACGCTCCCCCCCTATTTTCACATGTCTATTAAAAAGTAAATAATTAATTTACTCATCGAAGTTTCATATATCACAAATTGAAGATAAAAGATCAATAAATAATATATTCAAATTTAAAACAAAAAAAAGTAGTGTTTTTTTAGAAATTTACCTGTAAAGTCCGAAGTTTAAAACTTTTTTTTTTTAAACAACGTTGTTTGTTTGTTTGTTTTTTAATGAAACCTGGGTCATTGCTCCTTTAATTGAAATAAATTAGGGTTTGAATTACATTTTTCGAGTAGCTATAAGCTTGGAAAGACAGGGGGTCGAATTAATTCACGCCTCCCATTTTGAAATGTCTATTAAAAAGTAAATAACTCACCGAAGTGTTATATATCACAAATTGAAGATAAAAGATCAATAAATAATATATTCAAATTTAAAACAAAAAAGTAGTGTTTTTAGAAATTTACCTGTAAAGTCCGAAGTTTAAAACCTTTAAAAAAAAAAAAAATACTTTTTTTTTTTTTTTTTTTTTTTTTTTTTTGATAAAACCTTGGCCCTTGCTCCTTTTAATTGAAAAATAAAATTAGGGCTTGAATTACATTTTTCGAGGAGTTATAAGCTTCGAAAGACAGGGGGTGGAGTTATTCAATATTTTTCACGAAATTTCTGACACACCTATTAAACCTTATGCATACAATTTTTATTCCAATTTGGATCAGTCATTTACCTGATTTAATTTTAGAAAATGTTTACAATTTAGTCTGAAAGGGTCCTTAAGAAGACATTAAAATTCGGGGAATCTTGCTCATTTGGTGTGCTGTGACTATGGATCAAATTTAATGTAAATCTGAAATATTTGAATTTTCAAATCAGAGGTTGTGCCTATATCATGCCCTCTAAAAACCCATTTAAAGGACTCCAAATAAACTGAAATAAGAGAATATTTATAAATTGATGTTTAATAACGTTTTTTTTTTAAATTTCACAAAAAAAAAACAAAAGTATCTGAATTTCACGAAGGGCTTCCATCCTCTGTTTGACTAACGGAATTCGCTGATTGCAAACTAATGCCGCGTCCTTCAATCAAGGGCTGTCATAGGTGACTTGTAGTTCTTTGTAGAGTGTCGAGCCATACTTAGAAAGCTTTCATTATCTAGAAAGATACTATGTTTCCAAATTTTTGAGATGAAGATTTGTATTATTTGGATTCATCGGACTACTGTTCTCATCTTGAATATTATCTTCACGTTTCGGTCGATGTAACCTCCGACCTTCTTCAGGTGTATCTTATCAAACTGGAATTTGGACGGAATTCTGAACAGAACCCTTTATTTATTTCACAGAATAGCATGTTCTCGTTCCGTCAGCCATGACTGGATAGATATCCTAAGTAATTCACAATTGTATTTTTCGGTTGCACACACTGAGAATTGAACCTTCAGGAGAATATCACTTTTACAATTGATTTTTCTAAGTACTCTAACCACTGTGCTATGGGTCCTTGCAGACCTCTATCCATTCATGACTGACAGAACAAGAGCATGCTACCCCCGTCAAGTAAAGGGTTCCATTCAAAATTCCATCCAAATTCCTGAGTTTGATAGAAACATTTCTGAGTTTGACAAGATACACCTGAAGAAGGTCGG
This sequence comes from Euprymna scolopes, assembly GCF_053919585.1. Lineage (NCBI taxonomy): Eukaryota > Metazoa > Mollusca > Cephalopoda > Sepiida > Sepiolidae > Euprymna > Euprymna scolopes. Next base: position 48,678,614 of record NC_136503.1, read on the forward strand.
AGGTTACATCAACCGAAACATTGTGTAAATGACACTCAATATGAGAACGAGGATCTATATATTTTGCAAACAATATTCACTTTAAAGCATTGAGGATATTTTAAGTATGATCATAATTGTGGTAACTGATGAACAGTGGATGAAATGAACATTGTTTGGATGAATAATTAAAATGAGTTGCAGTTAAGAAACGGAGGATGATCCCTCCTCAATCCATACACATCCAGCTCCTCACCCTCAACCAGTTTTGAACAGAACTCAGAAACTGACCTCGTTTCCCAGAACAAACACTGTCCTTTTGAGGAAAAAAAAATACTAACAATAATCTTGACATCTATCTGTCCTTTTCAGGGCAATTCCCATTTTGATTTATTAAAAAAATTTCCCCGTTTAATTTTTATGAATTACCGAAAAAGATTTTTAAACTAAAATACAGGGGGGGGGGGAGCATTATGTAAACAGTGTTACTGATTAATAACAGAACTATTTAACTAAATTTATTCAACTGTGGTGTGACATCCACACCTAATCAGCATTGTTAGAGAAGCGACCAGACCTGCCAACCTTACTCACTGCAACGTTCACTCTTCAATGTCATTCTTATGATGCCAGTAAGTGAACCAAACCATTTTTGAATGTACCTTTTTTGCAAAATATGCTTCTGATAGTGTAATATTTTGCTAATCCTTGTGATGTTTTGATGCCCCTACTTCCAAGATCAACATTTGCAGTCAGTCCGTTAAAACAAACGAGCAGTGGTGGATGAAGAAATGGCATACTGCAGATACGAGCCAGTGATTAAAGTACCAGCTTCCCTTGTACATGATGCACATTGAAACTAGATTGACTGGACCAGTTCTGACTTATAATTGTTTTGTACAATGACATTGTTTACATGATCATCAATATAGTGAATCAATGACTTAATATCTGAACAAAAAATCACTCATAAACTATCCTATAGCACTTTGAGGATTACCAATCCTTTTTAGTAAATGATGTCATCCAAGCATTCATCTTTTAAGTTAAATGCTCGGAATTTCGATTGATAAAGTTCTTATGTTTCTGAAATTTTGAGATGAGGATTGATTAATGTGTGCTATTTGGATTGCTGTTCTCATCTTGAATGTTATTTTTACGTTTTGGTTATTATAACCTCCAACCTTCTTCAGGTGGGTGTTGTTGTACTCAGAAATCTGCACAAAATTTCGAACAGAATCCTTTAATTAATTCCTAGGGGTAGCATGCTTTCATTCCATTAACCATGACTGGGTAGAAGTCGTAAGTAATTCGCAATTGTATTTTGAGGCTTGCCTATACTGAATTTGAACTTTCAACCTCCAGAAGAGTGTAAATTATGATTGAATTTTACTAAGTACTTTATCTGCCAGTTCTTGTCAAAAGCACCTAAGTTTGCTAGTTATGAGTACAAATGTAATGTGCTAATTGCTTGATAGCTACACATTTTCTTGATTAACTTTTTGACAAAAGACATGTCAACTTCGAATGATGCACACCGGGAACAGTAGTCAAATGCATCACTTGCTGCTTCATATGCGTGAGAAGAACAATATTTAAAGAGTTGTGTCTCAGTTTGTTGATGAGAAAAGAAAATTTTAAATGTTTTTAGTCCCTAATCTTTCACATACATAATGCTGTCTCTCAAGCTCAGCCTAGGGAACCACAAAATGAACAAAGAATAACCATCATATTGAGATTGGAAAGTCGTTGAATTACTTTGCAGATGCACTTGCACAACTGACTAAAAAGAAAAAACTTTTGCAGACATAGGTGTCCATAATAGTGTAAATTCACTTCCCTTAAACAGTGCACACCTACCTGTACCACTATATGATATAACAGTACAGACATGCTTGCACCTGTCACTTGAACTAATCTTTTTCAGGTTGACTTGTGAAACGACCACCTTCGTTCAAGTGTGCATATTCATCTGTTACATTTTTTTTCTTTCGATTTTCTAATTGATATCATTAATTACCTAGGAAGAGTGTTGTGAATGGTTTGCAACTCGATACTTGTTAATAAACCAGGTATTGTGAAATTGATGATGCCCTCTGGGTTTTCATTCCAAACTTGGACTTTTTCACTAATCTTCCTGCTTTGACATAAAAGAAGCACCTAGCAAACAGAAAATTGCCTCACACAAACTAGACACTCGACAGTTCGGATGAATGTGTAGTATCTGTTCCTCTCTCCATTCTTTGTCCCCAGGAACTCCGTTTATTGCTTTTCACATATCCGCTCATATCTGATGCCTTGCCTAAGGACTGTTTTAAATAACAGGTTCATGTTATTTTTTGGTCTGGCAACAACAAGATGTGTGTTGTGATTCAGACAAAGTTCATCAACCCATATGTTGTGCTGTTAACTTTTACCACTTGATCCAACCATCAACTTTGTTAGCTTCTACACTTTGTCACACTTTGAACTCGCACCGCCTTTTTTTTTTTTTTTTTTTTTTTTTTACAAGGTGATCACCACTTATCAAAGCCCGAAAGCCACTCAGGGATAAGGGTTATTGCATGTACAGTATGTTAGTGTGGGGGTTTAATAAAAATGTCTACTTAAGGAGGCGGTTCATCAGGAATTTGTTTACGTTGGACTTGAAGACATCCAGGTTGTAGTCAGGTGGGAAGCAAGCAGACGGAACAGAGTTCCATAGGCATGCAGTTCTAAGAAAGAAGCTTCTTCCACTCGGTTACATCATGCGTTTAGTTTCACCCATGCGTTTAGTTTTGCTCATGCTCTGACGTTTACAATCTACTTATTTTCAAGACAAACTATGGAAAATAATTTTGCGTTCAATCTGTCCTTTTCAGGATGATTCTTTTTTCAGTCTGCCAAGCAGTTATTTGATCTTAGTATGACCCCCCCCCAATAACAATCACTGAAGAAGCGACTTTGCAATCTGAATGCGAATGTTACTCTTTGTTCATTTTGTGGTTCCCTAAGCTCAGCTTGAAGGACAGAATCATGCATGTGAAGGATTAAGGACTAAATAACACATTTAAGTTTTTCTCATCAACAAACTGAAAGCTCTTACACAACTGTTCAAACGTTTTTCTCCTTGCGCATTTCAAACAGTAAGTGATGAATTTCACTGCTCGTTTTTTCTTCCAAAATGGAGGCCATTTCTGACTGCCCAAATATGTGGGCACTTTGTTTATGAGTTATGAGGATCACCTGAATTTTATTAAACGTAACGTCATCAATAGTTATTTTTGTTTTGTTTAATCAACCTATATGCCCCTTAATTAACATTTTCCATTGTTTATAACAATGTTTCTCCTAAGTTAGCAAATATTTCACAAGTTCTAACTCGCCTTTAACATTCCATCACATTTTGTATGTTTTGTTTTGTTTTTTTTTTATACCAAGTTTTTAACTAAACAATGAATGGAATTCAACAATTATATGAATACCACAATTAACTTTGCCACGATTTTCTGAAATTTAAATTTATCTTATTTTTTTTTTTTTTTTTTTTTTTTTTTAATGAGTCACCACTCGAGGATAAGAGTTAATGAGATGGGTGGATTATTGATTGAATGATGAAGAATATTATAAGAGGATTAAAAATGATGGATGCAATAAATAAATTGGATTACTTATGAGAACAGTTTATGACTATTTGTCTTACTTGGATTCATCAGACTACTGTTCTCATCTTGGTGTCATTTTCACAACATTTCAGTCAATGTGACCTCTGACCATCTTCAGGTGTATCTTGTTGGACTTGGGGAATGTTTCTGTTGAATTTAGGAATTTGGGTGGAATTTTGAAGAAAACCATTTATTTACATCACAGGGTAGCATGCTCTTGTTCCGTCAGCCATGACTGAATAGAGATCCTAAGTAATTTGCAATTGTATTTTTCAGTCCCCCACGGTGAGAATTGAACCTTCAACCTTTTAAGAAAAAGTAAATTGCAAATTACTTGGAACCTCTATCCAGTCATGGCTGACAGAACAAGAGTATGCTACCACCGTGAAGTAAATAAAGAGTTCCATCCAAATTCCTGAGTTTAACAGAAACATTCCAGAGTCCGACAAGATACACCTGAAGAAGGTTGGAGGTTACATCGACCGAAATATTGTGAAAATGACACTCAAGATAAGAACAGTAGTCCAATGAATCCAAATAATATGAAAAACCAATCCTCATAATGGCTCCTGCGGGGAGGGGGGACCAGAGTTATTCCAGAAAATCCGTACTGGCAAAAATTTACTTTCACCATGACTAATGTTTGTTCAAAATTTCAAAAAAAAAATCCAAAGTGTAGTTATTGAGAAAAGTGCAAATAAAACCTCCAGATGAACAGATGTGAATTACTAGGTCCAATCCCTCCTTTGTCTCTGGGGAACAAAAAATGCCTTGAAGATAAAAATGTTGTATAGTACAACTCCAAATCAAACAAATGTGTTTTGAGTTTATATATCTTTGTCTGTGTAATGTCTAGTGTGTATAAGCTATGCATGTATCTGTAATCGATGTTCGTGTATCGTCTAGTGGTTAGAATTTATAATTAGTTACTTTTCTTTGTATATAGGATGTCTGTTATGTGTCTATTTAATAGTCTTTTTATATGTAAGTATTTTCACATGTTTATGACAATAACGAACGGTCTTTACAATGACGAATAAACTCTTGTCTGCTTGATACATACCTTATTCGATGGAATGAAACACCAAAATGCCAAGTTATTATTTCCAAGTCTTTATTTCCAAAATGTTTTATGTCTTGGAGTCTGCAGCTCTTAACCTTCTTTCTTACATTTTCCTTAGTTGGTCTGTAGATGCTTCCATTGGACCAGAGACAACTCCTGTCCGCTCTAATCCAGTAGCTAGCTTACTCATAATTTGTCTCCTCAACATCCCTGACCAGACTAATTTCTAATTTTGATTTCTCCTGGCTTTCGTGTCTCTGACTTCAGCCAAAGAGGACAATCTTGTTTGTCACGTATGTCACATCATTGTTTTAACTAACTCAGATTCCAAACTAGCTTTTCTTCTATTTATAACATTTTTCCTTGAGCCAGAATTCCCCAGTCAGATATTTTAAGTAGCATACTTTTCTTTTACAACATTTTTCTGAATATCTTTTTAATCTAAATTATTTAACAATCAATAATAAATAATCGTTCCGACCCTTTGCACTGCCTGCCACAGTATAACACCGATACTACGCTGTTATCATAGTCAAAGGGCCACCACATAACAAAAATACTCACTGTCAGCTTCATCTCAACAGACAAAACACTCAGCATCCTCAGTGGTGATGATCTTGAAGAGGTTGAGAATATAAAATATCTTGGCACCATCATCGCAGCAATGGGTCAAGATGGAGTTGACATCAAAGCTTGAATTGATCTTGCACATCATGTCTTCTGCTCTGTCTAATTCCCAGCTCTGGTGAAGATCTAAGATAAGGCACAGCACAAAAATAACAATCTACCTGTGCTGGTGCGAATGATCCTCGTTTATGCTAGTGAGTCATGGGTAATGAGAGTGGAAGATGTTAGATGATGAGAAATTTTCGATCATCAATTTTTTTTTTTTTTTTTTTTTTTTTTTAATTGCCTTCACCTCTAACAAAGTATATTGCCACTTGGAAATAAGGGGCTACTAATTGGAATCATGCCTAAGAAAGATTAAGATGTTGGCTTACATTAAATTTGAACTTCTGCATATCTCTACAGTTAGGGAAGCAGGTAGCAGGAAGGGAATTCCAAAGTCTAGTTGTTCTAGGGAAAAAGCTATTAGAGTAGAAAGCTTTCTGACATTCAGCAAACTCAACAGTGAAGGGGTATGATTTTGCTGCTAAGCAGGTTTGTCAGGGATCTGTATGTCAAGGGGGCACAAGTACAATGAGTTCATTAGAGCACATTCCATTAAAATACTTGTAAAACAGGGATGCAACATTACGGTGATGGGACAGGGGTTGGAGCCTAGTTGATGAAGTGGGACCTGTTAAATTGGTGAGCCTTTTTTGTACTATCTAAGAGCAAGTTTGCATCATATCCTTTGTGTCTGATAGCAGCATTTTATATCAAACAGTGTTTCTCCTGCAAAATTAAATCGCCACCCAATAAGTTATCCTCATAATGTTGTTACATGCCTGTCCAAGGATATGAGCAAGCAACAAATTAAAAGAAAAAACTAATAAAACTTGCAGTTAAAATAAAGAAATATTTATTTTAGCATAAAACAAAACATATAAATAATATTTACAAGTAAATACATTTTCTTAGCACTACTGCTACTAGTTTTGAAAGCGATTATAAGGTCTATAGCATTGATGGTAAAACGAAAATAAGAACTACTTAATTCCAATTAAATGTTTTATGTATGGGTAAAATCTAATAATAAAAATATTAAAATATAGTTTTTTAGTCAGTGAGAAAATATACAGAAATTTTTGTATTTACTGAAATTCTAGTTTCTTCAAATGATACCATGGTTGACTTTAAGGAGTTTCTTTCGGCTGGATTTTCATCCTAGAAACATTACCAGAGTTCTTAACAGTAAGTCAACAACTTAACAATTTAACAACTGACGTGGCTATTAATGCAGCGTCCTTACATAGGTTTCTGCATGGAATTTTCTTGATTATTCCAGATTCTTCTGAAGCGTTCTAAATATAGAATATTTTAATATTCTATTCATTTTATAAGGAAAATGGAAAGTCATAATATTTTTTATAAGGAAAATGCCCTCTCTTAACAGATGTGTACACTGGTTGAGTCATGCCCTTTGCTGTTAACCAGTATAATTCATCTATGAAGCAATTGCACACATTTCTCTACAGGGTTGGAAAAGAGAATGTTATAGACAAAGAAAAAAAAAATCTGGCTGATAATGGTTAAAGCTGATGTGGAACTTAATCTGGGCTCCAGAATCTATGGAGCCCAGATATGGAATCGTTGGTATAGCAAGTCTTAAAAAACTATCTGTTAGCATTGCCTATTTCTTAATGTATGGTATCCTAGATGATAGGGTGATCAACCATTGGTTGATCTAAGTAGTCACCAGTATAAAAGTCATGACTCACAAGTCCACTTTGTATTTTCTTGACTGACGGTTGAAGGGCAATATGAGATGGAATAACTGTTAGTTTAGAGATGAAAAACCTCACGAGAGGATTGAGAATTATTGATGGGATGGACCAAGTTCAAATATGCGTGAGTATGGTTCAAAAGAGGAATCTGTTGACATTGGATTTGAAGATGACCATGTTGCAATCTGCAGGGAGCAGTATTGTGATAATGTCTTCCAAAGTTGACTGTCAACCACGGAAGGTTATACGAGTGGATAATATTCCATTTAAACTGCTCAGTCTTCTTAAAGCATACTACTGCTCAACACAAGCTCGTAAGCTTCAACGAGGTCTAAAAAGAAAAAGTTTCTATTTATTTTGTTTTGTTTGCTAGGAGATATGTTTATTGAAAATTTCAAGATTTGTATTTTATGTTGTGAATATAACGAATTTTATTCATTTTTGGTTTTTATTAATGTAGAAACAAATATTTAATTAAAAAATATATCTTCATATGGCTCATTCCATGTCAAATCAACAAATGTTGGGTGTGCAAATGCCATGTCCGATACAGATTTTTTTCAGATTTGCTACACTTTTAGCTCTCTATGAAAGAAATATGACACCTGTTACACATCTCAAGGTCAGGGGGTTCCTGATATATGACCTTGACCTTTTTACAAAAATATGAATTTTTATAAAGAAGTGACCAACTTTAAAAGATATCTATTGTTTATGGGCCTACAAAGTTTATTTATATATCATTCTAAAGTACTTGGATGGATCTACAATTTTATCTGAGGATATTTTTTTCAAGGTCAAATAAAAAAGTAATCTTGACTTTGACTTTTTACCTAAATTATTTAAAAAAATAAAACAAAAACGTTATTTTAATTGTTTTTAAAATTTTAACAAAATATCTTATGACAGTATATATTTCAAATGTCATGATGGGCCTTCCTCTAGAACTGTTGCTACAAGCGTTTTATAGAAGTGGGCAAAATTTAAAATGTCTGAATGTAGTTTTTAAAAAAAAAAATTTTTTTTTACATAGGTATCACCACTTATCAAGGCCCAGAGACTACTCGAGGATAAGGGTTAAGAGTGTACAGTAGTCAATTAGACAATATAGTAAATGTTAGGAATGGAAATTCGGTAAATTTATTAATTTAAGTGGAACGGCTCATCAAGAACTTGTTTACATTGGACTTGAAGACAATCAGATTGTAGTCAGCTGGAAAGCAGGAAAACAGAAGACAGTTCTACAGGCGTGCAGTTCTAAGAAAGAAGCTTTGCTCATGGAATCTACGTTTAGGTTTAAGCACAGATAAAGAGTGGGGAGAATTATTGATAGTGTTTTCAGCTAGATGAGTGTTTCTTGTGAAAGTTTGGCGAGGGGGGGCATAGATTGAAGCTCAGTCGAGCACTTGCCATGAAAATAATGATAAAGCAGAGACAAACTCGCAACATCTCTTCTGTGAGATAGAGGTTGCAGGGAAGAGAAATGGACATCTCCTACGAGGCTACGCAGTCTATTTTGAACTCTATCAAGGCAGGACAAGTCCTTTCTAGCATCTCCTTCCCAGATGTGGCAGCAGTACTCCATCCTTGGACGTACTTGACTCTTATATAGATAGAGAATTGCATCAGCAGTGAGATATCTACTGGATCGATAGAAGGATCCCACCATTTTTCCAGCGGCCTTGGCAACAGATTTGATGTATGTGTTCCATTCCAGATCAGGAGTAAAGGTTAAGCCCAGAAGTTTGTCAGAACATGAGGCCTCCCCAAGACAAGAGCCATTCATTTCAATTGATGCTGGATGGGGATCAGTGTTGATGATGTAAAGATAAAAGCTTGGTTTTAGATGCATTAAAAGTAACCAGCCACTCCTTTCCCCATTGTACCACGTGCTCAAGATCAGAGGAGAGAGAATTGGAGAGAACTTTGTTGTTTACGGTTTTAGATGTGCTACCATAGATGGTAGTGTCATCAGCATAAATGTCTACGAATGATGTAAGGATGTGATTTGGAAGATTATTAATGTAGATCAAGAACAGAGTTAGTGGAGTTTGATATCTTTGTAAAGCTATTCTAATGCTGATTAATATTTACATAACGACCATGGTCATAAAATCTATAAGAAAAATATTTTTGTTGATAAAACTGAATTTTCTTCTTTTTTTTTTTTTTTTTTTAATGTAACATAGATTTTGTTATTGAAAAATTGATATAACAAAAAAGAATTTTGAAACGTGTTAAGGGTTTATCAAATTATCACATAAAACATGTGATCTCAATGTGAACAAATTTTTCTCGATGATTGATATTCTAAATCTACAAAAAAGGCAATTTCTGTCTATGGTTACTTTTTTATGAAAAACTTTAAAAATGAATGTTTTAAAAAAATTCTTGACATGTTGAGTTTTATGCAAATTCTGGTTGTGAAGTTAAAATAATATTTTTCTAGAGATCAAAGTGTTTTAGAATGACTTTTCTACCTTTTCTTATACAACACAGATACAGAAAAAGTGATAAAGAATTTTAAAAAGTGATGCCAGATCGGGATCAGAGCGTTGATGGTGTAAAGATAAAAGCTTGGTTTTAGGTGCATTGATAATCGTGGAGGAATTGCTAAATTTGTCTTCTAAGACGTTTGCTTCCTTTCTTCATTCTGCAGTTGAGCAATATAAGAAATGTATTCCAAAAATATTTTTTCTTGCATAAAAATACAGCTTTCTTGGCGTCATGATTTGTTCATTATAGGGTCGCTGTAGGCTAGTTTTTTCTACTAACCTTTTAACAGTGCCACCTAATCCATCACATAGTCCTTTCTCATGAGAAGTAGCAAAAAAGTGCCACTCTGCATCATTAACAAAATCAAATTTATGGTTGCACAAATTTATAAAGTTTTTTAAAATTTTATAGTGTGAAACAGTCCCATCAGAGAAATATATAATTTTTTGGACATCAAAATCAGGAATTTCTTTTAATTTTTCTATAAACTTTCTTTAAAACAAATGGACAGTTACTACGTCATACTTGATTATTACAAAATTAATGTTCAAGATTAATTCTACAGCTATAGTAGCAGATGAATGGATGCAATGTAGCTTCACCATTATTCCAGTGGGATTCTTGAGCCGTATCTTGCAAAATAAATGAATAATTCTCAGAAAAATCTGCTATTGCTAAGACTTCACCAAATTTCAAAGAACCTTTTCCATTAGAACAAAATTTTGATTGTGCTTTGGTAATGAAATTATGCTTCTTCAATGTTTGAAGGCTTGCATGGGAAGTTTTAATGAATTCTTCTGTAGATTGTGATAGTTTATAGAATGGCTCTATCAGTTGATAACCACTGTTTGTATACAAAATCATCAACTGAAATTTTTTGAAAAATTTCTTCCATATGCAAAACAAAATCATGCATCAGTTTGCTGCAAGTTGAGTAGTCACCCAAGTAGCAACTTGTTGATGCTTCATTGCATGTAATAGCAAGGGTGCATTGGTTGTAATCTGTTAAATGATAACTTTCTCCTTCAGTCAATTTAGCAAGATTAGATCCTGCAATCATCAACTTCATATTCTGATGGGTTATGCAGATATAGACAGTATGGATCCCCGCACCATCTGCTAGCACACATTCTCTTGGTCTAAGCTCAGCAAATTTAGAGAAGCTTATTTTCTCTTGGTTTTTTGATTTGAATAATTCAAATGCCTCTTTCAGGTTACAGAGAACCAGATATTTTTGTTCCTGAACCCGTTTCTCATCCTTTAAAACAGTCTTGTAATCATTTTTTCCAGGCATTACTCTGACTTCTTCACTTTTCTAAAACTGCTTCACTTTATTAATCGTCTCTTATGGGAATCTACTTTTTCGTGTATTTGGCAAAGCCAAAATTCCTTCCTCATAAACAATTTTTTTTTGTTTTTTGTTTGTCTCGCCATGTACAATGCAGTGCCAAATTCTGTTTGTATTTTGCTTAAACTCCAGCTTTTTGGAAGTACAGTCAGAATTTGTATTTTTTGTGATCTCTTTTAACTTGCAGCAAACTTCTATTTCAAAATTTTGTTCTGCGCTAGTTGATTGGTTCCTCGTGAGAAATGTTTGATGAAATTATACTGATTCTATCGGATATTGCTCCTGTAATTTTTTTCTATTTTTTAATTTTTTTCAAGTTTTCATCGCTTTACTAGCGATTTAATAGTAATTGAAAGTGACTCATTCAATAGCTGTAACTAAGTTTCACTAGCCACAAAAATGTCTGAAGATTCGGCTTCAGCTGGTTGTGGCTGATCTTCATCTGTTGTTGAAACAACAGCATCAAAAGACTCTGCTGATGTATTTTTTTATTTTTTATTTTTTTCCAACATTTTGTGTAAATCTTCTTACCAGGAATCAATTTAAATAATCTATTCTTATCAGCATATTCCTGTGATATTTTCCTTGAGAGTCCGAGCCAGTTTTGACTTTCTTTTAATGAATTAGAAGGGTTGCAGCATACATTTTCAAGACTATTCTTACTGATTGAATCCATTTGGATGGAACACTTGAAAAAGTATTATATCTAAGAAAGGATAATTATTACATCTTAGTCCAAGGATATAAGTCTTAAGAAAATTCACTTTCATCAACAGAATTTTTTTAATTGATTTTCTGACCATGGTGTTTATGTAAATATTAATCAGCATTAAAATAGCTTTACAAAGATATCAAACTTGACCATATTGTGAAATATCCAAATGTTTTTATATAAAGTAGCAGGTACTACATTCTGCCATTTTAAATTTTGCCCACTTCTATAAAACGCTTGTAGCAACAGTTCTACTGGAATGTCCATCATGAAATTTGGAATATATACTGTCATAAGATAAAATCTTTTCTCAAAATTAAACAAAAATTAAAATTACGTTTTTTGAGCTAATCCAGGTAAAAGGTCAAGGTCAACTTTTTTATTTAATCTTGAAAAATATATCCCCAGATAAAATTGTAAATCTATCAAAGTACTTTAGAATAATATCTGAATTAATTTTGTAGGCCCATAAACAAGAGATATCGTCTTTTAAAGTTGGTTATTTCTTCATAAAAATTCATATTTTTGTAAAAAGGTCAAGGTCATATCTCAGGAACCCCTTGACCTTGAGATGTGTTATAGGTGCCATTCAATTTCTTTCATAGAGATCTATAAGTGTAGCAAATTTGAAAAACATCCATGTCAGACATAGTTTAACTCTTTGTTGATTTGACATGGAATGGGCCATATATAGGGTTTATGGATATGAAATAACCCTGGGAAACCGTAAGGAAAATAAGGTTGGGAACCCCTGATTTAGCATCATCTATTTATATACTAGATGCATACTAAATTGTGTCACAAAGGGATATAACATCATTCACTCAAACAGACTTGTAAGAGACAGGCCAATATACTACTAAAACTCTATATGTTTGTTTGTCTCCATAAAGAAAGAATGATGTTAGAAAGAGATGTCATCGACTTGAACATGTTAATGACTTTGCGAAGGGATCCTTGATGATGTCATAAATGCTAAAATAACAAAAAAAAAAAAACATCATGTGATCTATTAAAATAACATAGACGACCTGTGACCTAAAAGTTCACAGGTCGTCTATGTGAACAGTAACTATTTCTGTCTCTTATATATATGAATAACTGTGGAAGTTTTTTTGTTGTTTTTATCATTCCTATATTGTCATCAAAAACAGGTTAATGTTATTTAAATCAATAACACAACATAATATTTCGAAATACTGTACATACAGTACTGATAAACGACCCAAAGACGGTTATCTGTATAATTAGCATGACTATTTTTTAAGCAGTTTATAATAAATTAATGTTTGGTGCTATACATTTGTAATTTTATTTTTCTCTCTCATGTAATATATATATATATATATATATATATATATATATATATATATATATAATAGTTTAATTGATATTAACAGTAATTAATTAAGATGATTTAATAAAAAGATGGGTAACTTACTAAACCCTTTCTTCTAACATCGCTCACTAGAATTTTTACTGTTAGGCAAAAGTGAAAAGAAAAAAAGGAAGGAAGCGAGTAGCTGGTTAGCTTACTCTCTCTCTCTCTCTCTCTCTCTCTCTCTTTAATGGTCCTGTATTTTTCTCGGCAAATTGATTTCTTTCTTTTGATTTCATTAGGGATTTATTTCTTTTGATTTCATTAGGGATTTATTTAAAAAACAAATCTGTATCAGCATTACAAAAATGTTAGTTTCTCAATTAATACGAATAAATGCAAACGGTTTACTCTTGTGTTTACAAACATAAGCTTCAACCTCTGTCCCATCAACGAAATGTTGCATCCCTCTGCTTGTTCTACAAGTATTTTAATGGTGAATGCTCCGACGAACTACAAGAACTTGTACCCCCTCAACGCAAATACCCCCAACAAACCCGACAAGCAGCAAGACAAGATCCCACCCCTACACCCTAGATGTAAGAAAGCCTTCTACTCCAATAGTTTCTTCCCCAGAACTGCTAGTCTTTGGAACTTCCTTCTGGGATTCTGCTTTCCCAACTGTACTGACATGCAGAAGTTCAAGTGTAATGTGAATGGACATCTTGCTGCTCATCTCCCTATATATTATCTCTGCAACTTATGTCCCCGATAGTAGCCCCTACATCAAAGTGGCACTGTGCCTTGTTTGGGGTGAAAATGGAATAAAAAATAAATAAATAAAAACAAATGTTTTTTTAAAATTTTGGTTGCAGAGTGATAGCAACCTGGCAAGGCAAGCTAATATATATATATATATATATATATATATATGTTGGCCCAAATGTAGGTTTACAGTTATCATATAGACTATCTATTTAAAAATTGAACACTTGAACAGCAGGAAATTCGTCATACCTGTAATTATAGTAAAGCATTTCAAGCTTTAAATATAAACTGTTTAATGTATAAGATGCTGGAAATGTCCTCCTTCAATATTGCAATATTCTTCAAATCTTTCCAGGACACTCTGACACGCAGCACGGCACAAATTCTGATTTTCATCCATTTCTGCGAATGCGTCATGAATATAATCTTTTAATTCATCTGCTGTTTTTGGTTTCTTCTCATAGACCTTGTTCTTTGCAGCACTCAAAATAAAAGAAATTCATTGGTATCATGTCAGGTAAATGTGGTGGACAATTGATACTGTCCCTTTTTTTGAATGAACATTGTGAAAAAAGCGTGAAAGGTTATCTTTACGAAAAATTAAATAAATTGCAAGCAACAAAGAAAAAGTGTAAAGTCAAATTATATTTATAACCTGAGCAATATTTTATAATGGTTGTACTTAGCAAGTCAATTCATCATCATAATCATGCAGTCAGTCAGTCTTGGCAATGACTAGTTGAGGGCTCGATACTTTATCCTTCGGTGTTGGCGTAGTCCTCTTTCTGTGTGAAACGTCCAGTCACAGGCACTACATATGTGGGTGCCAGGGTTGTGTCATCGATAGTATCTCAGCTCTAAGGTTTCTCCAATCTTTCTCTCTATTTCTTCCTTCCCTTTGTGGAGACTGTTCTGCCAGCTACTCCTTTCTTTGGCTTGTTCCTCCCAACTCTCGACATTGATGTTCATCACCTTCAGGTGCCACTTTGTTACATCTTTGTAGCGAAGCTTCTGACCTCCTACCTTACAGGTTCCATTTTTCAGTTCCCTGTAGAAGATTATTCTTTGTGATTCGGTTGTCTTCCATTCTGGCAATGTGCCTGGTCCATCATAGTTGCTTAGTAGCAAGGGTAGCTACCGCACTAGGTATGCTCTTCTGAGAACTTCCACGTTTGATACATAGTCACTTCATGTAATCTTCATGATTCTTCTCAGGTGTCTTTGCTGGACGGCTTCCATCTCCTTATGTGTTCTCTATACAGAGTGTAGGTCTCTGCTGAGTATAGCAAGGCTGGCAGGACGGCAGCTTTGTAGACTCTGCACTTTGTGTCTAGCCGGATACCGGTCCTTATACAGAGCCATTTTTCTAGCTTACCAAAGAAAGCACATGCACTTTGGATTCAGCAGTTTATTTCTTTGTCAGACGGTTGTCAATGCTTAGTGTGCTTCCATATAATATGTATATGTGTGTATATATATATATATATATATATATGCATATGTATGTATGTGTGTGTGTATGTATATATGTATATATGTATAATATGTATATATGTGTGTGTGTATACATATATAATATGTATGTGTATGTGTGTGTGTGTATACATATATAATATGTGTGTGTGTGTGTATACATATATAATATGTATGTGTGTGTGTGTATACATATATAATATGTATGTGTGTGTGTGTGTGTATACATATATAATATGTATATATGTGTGTGTATATATATATATATATATATATATATTAAAACAGGCCATTAACAATTTGGAAAGCAAGATAGAAAAATAATTTATTACAAATTCTTTTCATTTTAACATCATGGCGCAGAAAGGAAAAAAAAAACTTCTTAGGAAGACATTATTTATTTTACAAAATCTTTGTATTGCAGTTTAGCTTATAAATGTACACCACACGCATTTCATTTTAAAAATATAAAATACTAGCAGTTCAGCCATGCTTTGCTCTGGCTCTATGTACTGTTCATAACTTTATGTGCATACGTACGGTAATGTCTTTCTATATAATAGACTTCCTTAACTACCATAGAGAAATATTAGGCATTGTCATCTAGGAGAATTAAGCCTTTTCTGTTGACTAATGCTGGGTGTTGTTGTCGAAGTTTCTGATGCATTTCATCCATTTGTTGACAGTATTTCACTGCCGTAATGGTTTCACCTGCATTCAAAAAACTAATGGATAAGACTAGTTGCAAACCACCAAACACTCAGCATAGCCTTCATTTAGTGCAACTCTAGCTTTGTGGAGCATCATCGGCATCTAACCACTGAGCTGAGCATCACCAGTTGTCGTAAAGAACCCGCTTTTCATCAGGAAAATAACATTTCATAATGGCGTTTTTTTTTTATTGTCGTTCAATTTGTGAGGGATCCATTTTTGTCTTTCTCAAGTTTTTGGAAATCGTCATATACGTTATGCCTAATTCAGAAGCACGTTCTCAAACAGTTGTGTGTGGATTGGCTTCAACTAAGGCTCTTAATTGATTGTTGTTAACACCCGATGGCCGACCACTACACGCATAATCTTTTAGACTCACATCGTCAATACAAGACTTCTTAAACCACCATTGTGCTGTGCGTTCGGTTGTCGTTCCTGGGCCAAACACTTCATTGATATTGCAAGCTGTTTCAGCAGCTTTTTGGCCTAGCTTGAATTGAATTCAGAAAATTGTGCAAATTTTTTTTTTTCCATCTTGCATTCAACATTCAGAAAAGAAGACATAAGTGTTTTAAAATGATTGTAATTTAAACGAATAGATAGAACGAAAAAAGCTCTTTAAAATGATATATAATGTAAAGGTATTATAGAAATTTCTCGTCAATGTAATGTCTGAGAACTTATAACATGAGCACATGGCTTGACAAAACAAAAGAATGATACCAATTTTTTTTCTTTTTTTTTTTTTTGGAATAGTGTAATTAGCCACAAATAGGACTGTTCAAAATTTATTGGAAATTAGAAAATTTGTCGGCTTGTGTGCTATTTGTCCAGAAACACATTCTAATTAATTTTTTTTTCTTTTTTTTTTTTACTTTAGTCTGAAGAAATCCAGAAACTCCACTAACACTTAATTTCATTCTGAGTTAAATTTTATATCCAAGGAATCTTTTTAAGATAGATATTGTATCTTTAAGGGCTGGTATCTGTACTTTGCTACAACTTGGTCTTCCAGGAATTGTGCCTAAATATTTAAAAAAAAAAAAAAAATTTTAATAGGTCAATTACTCCATACCACAACTAGTAGCATTTCTTTCTTTCAGAGACTGTTTTTAAGTCATTCTTGAGGTCCTGATATTTTTTTTTTTTTTTTTTTTTTTTTTGCGTTCGTCTCTATTGAGACCATAGTCAAGCGAGACAGTTAAATTAATAATGAGAGCAGTATTTTAAGGTTTGTTTCATATGAATGTCTGGCTTGATGGCCTTATCTTTTATGCATTTGTCCACCTGTATGTCTTTGTTTTAAAACATAGCTATCTTTCCGCTTTATATTATGGATGAAGGTTCATACTCGGCAAGCTGTTGAGCTGTATCCTTCTGCAGCTCTTTCAATGGCGATATCTACGTACTTTATTGTGGCAAGTAGCATATAGGTTTATAGGTTCTAGTATCCAGACATTAGGTGGCTCGGACTCCCAATCACTGAAGGGCGAAACCTACACTAACCATTTGTTTGTATGCCAAACAGTTACATATATTTATCTTATTTAAAAATTTTACAGAAGGTCTGAAAATTTAAAAATAAATATGCTTTTATATTGAATTTCTTTTTTATAATTGAGCACATTGCTGGGATTCTTTCCCACAGATGCCATACAGTGTGTGTGTGTGCATGCATTAGATGTATGTACGGCGTTGTGCAGAAATCTTTTGCCCCCCCCCATCTTTAAACTTTCCTATGACCTCATCTGCTATGTCATACGTGACATCATAATGAATATAATACATATATATGCTGTGACTTCATGCATGCTGTCAAATATGACATCTTCGATGGTGTCATCTGCTATCATATATAACATCATCTATGACGTCATGGAATAATTTTAAGCAATATTTGAATGCAATGGAACTATTAAAAAGAAAGAAAATGAAAGTAAAAGGAATTTTGTTTGGAAATGTAAACATTTTCGTTCTTTCATAATCTGTTTGTGGTCTCAACTAATCTCCATCAGCACTCTTGAACAAGGTTTTTTATGTACTAATGAGTCCCATTTATCAAGGCCCAAAGGCTATTAAGAGATAAAGGTTAATGAGCTATGGCCTTTCTCTATCACACAAATTTTGCTTCTTTCTCTCTCTCACTTTTGCTTCTCTCTCTCTCTCTCTCTCACTTTTGCTTCTCTCTCTCTCTCACTTTTGCTTCTCTCTCTCTCTCACTTTTGCTTCTCTCTCTCTCTCACTTTTGCTTCTCTCTCTCTCTCACTTTTGCTTCTCTCTCTCTCTCACTTTTGCTTCTCTCTCTCTCACTTTTGCTTCTCTCTCTCTCACTTTTGCTTCTCTCTCTCTCACTTTTGCTTCTCTCTCTCTCACTTTTGCTTCTCTCTCTCTCTCACTTTTGCTTCTCTCTCTCTCTCACTTTTGCTTCTCTCTCTCTCACTTTTGCTTCTCTCTCTCTCACTTTTGCTTCTCTCTCTCTCACTTTTGCTTCTCTCTCTCACTTTTGCTTCTCTCTCTCTCTCACTTTTGCTTCTCTCTCTCTCTCTTTCACCCTTTTGCTTCTCTCTCTCTCTTTCACCCTTTTGCTTCTCTCTCTCTCTCTTCACACTTTTGCCCCCCTCTCTCTCTTTCACACTTTTGCCCCTCTCTCTCTCTCTCTCTCACACTTTTGCCCTTTTCCCTCTCTCTCACACTTTTGCCCTTTTCCCTCTCTCTTACATTTTTGCCCTTCTCCCTCTCTCTCACATTTTTGCCCCTCTCCCTCTCTCTCACACTTTTGCCCCTCTCCCTCTCTCTCACACTTTTGCCCCTCTCCCTCTCTCTCACACTTTTGCCCCTCTCCCTCTCTCTCACACTTTTGCCCCTCTCCCTCTCTCTCACACTTTTGCCCCTCTCCCTCTCTCTCACACTTTTGCCCCTCTCTCTCTCTCACACACTTTTGCCCCTCTCTCTCTCTCACACACTTTTGCCCCTCTCTCTCTCTCACACACTTTTGCCCCTCTCTCTCTCTCTCACACACTTTTGCCCCTCTCTCTCTCTCTCACACACTTTTGCCCCTCTCTCTCTCTCTCACACACTTTTGCCCCTGTTTCTCTCTCTCTCACACACTTTTGCCCCTCTCTCTCTCTCTCACACACTTTTGCCCCTGTTTCTCTCTCTCACACTTTTGCCCCTGTTTCTCTCTCTCACACTTTTGCCCCTGTTTCTCTCTCTCACACTTTTGCCCCTGTTTCTCTCACACTTTTGCCCCTGTTTCTCTCTCACACGCACGCACACTTTTGCCTCTCTCACACGCACGCACGCTCTTGCCTCTCTCTCACACACGCACGCACGCTCTTGCCTCACACACACACGCACGTACGCTCTTGCCTCTTTCACGCACGCACGCTTTTGCCTCTCTCACACACGCATGCTTTTGCCTCTCTCTCTCTCTCACGCACGCACGCTTTTGCCTCTCTCTCTCTCTCACGCACGCACGCTTTTGCCTCTCTCTCTCTCACGCACGCACGCTTTTGCCTCTCTCTCTCTCACGCACGCACGCTTTTGCCTCTCTCTCTCTCACGCACGCACGCTTTTGCCTCTCTCTCTCTCACGCACGCACGCTTTTGCCTCTCTCTCTCACGCACGCACGCTTTTGCCTCTCTCTCTCACGCACGCACGCTTTTGCCTCTCTCTCTCTCTCACGCACGCACGCTTTTGCCTCTCTCTCTCTCTCTCTCTCTCATGCACGCACACTTTTGCCTCTCTCTCACGCACTTTTGCCTCTCTCTCTCTCTCACGCACTTTTGCCTCTCTCTCTCTCTCTCCCGCACTTTTGCCTCTCTCTCACACACTTTTGCCTCTCTCTCTCACACACTTTTGCCTCTCTCTCTCTCTCACACACTTTTGCCTCTCTCTCTCACACACTTTTGCCTCTCTCTCTCACACACTTTTGCCTCTCTCTCTCACACACTTTTGCCTCTCTCTCTCTCTCACACACTTTTGCCTCTCTCTCTCACACTTTTGCCTCTCTCTCTCACTGCCTCTCTTACAATCCTACACTTTCACACTTTTGCTTCTCTCTCTCTCATTCTACTTTCTCTCACTTTTTCTGTCTTTGTGTTTCTCTCGCTCTCTCGCTCTCTATCTCTTTCTCTAGACTGCCCACCTTTTAAAATACAAAACAAAAATAGGTTTGAAATCCATTATGAAAATGTCAAAGATAAGCCTACATTTGTTTATGTTATCACTTGATATGATTTTTAAACAATAAATAATTTTCATTTCATTATTTCACTTAAAATGTAAACTAAACCCCAACATGAACTTGTTTTATTTTTCACTGATTTCATCAAATCAGCCATTTCGATTTTGTTTACAAAATAAATCCTAAATTTGATTTTTCAACTATTCACCTTTCAGCTATTTTCAGTTTTGTTTTTCTTTCAAAGCGTTTATTTTATCCAATAAGTGTTATGCGTCCCTATCTACTTGCCTCCGAATGAGGGCAAAGTTAGACGCAAGTTCCGTTTTCAATTTAGGAAATATCCAGCTCTGTAAAAAGAGAACAGAGATACTTGTATAGTCCCATTGCCACTCCCTCATGAATGCATTTAGCAGAAAATGATTACATCCCACTCGAAAAGAGTGAGGTAGTCTAGCAGATGATGTCATTTCCTGAGGCTGAACAGGTATTCTCTTTGATTCCTTTTGACCTCAAAATATCAATGTATGTGGGTAGGAATTAAAACTATCATATTTTAAAACCATTTCTTCTCTTTTCACACCTATGTGTGAATATTTTTTTTAGAATAGAAATATGTAAATCTCAACCTCTATAACTAACAAATCAGTTTATTTCACACTGAAGTTATGTGTATACATTGTTTTATTAATACTTATAAAGATCATTCTTTCTTGCCTTGACGAATTACAAAACCAACTTCGCAGTCGAGTGGGAAATGATCTCTTTTTCACAGAAGAGATGTTGCTGATCTTTATATTATTTCCAGAAAATGGGCTGAAGTAAGCTTCAGTCTCTGGTTCCTTCTTGTAAGATATTTACATCAAGAACTTGTCTTCCTACCACAGCTGCAAAAGATTTTCTCTTCTTCCACCATTTACCTAACATCAAATGGACTTTTCCATTTTAAGAACTTTCCATCTGTTGAACGCTGGGTTTCTAATTTTGGTGTGATGTTACGTAAGAATTTTTTAAAGTTGAAGTAATAAAATGACTGAACTAATTGTTTTAAAAATCAGATTTAAGAAAATTTTGATAAATTATGGCTTTGTGATAATGACTATTAGTTTGTTGTAACTAATAACAGTCGTTAGTCAACAACAACCTGTATTCCGGACCTACTGTAGCATGTTGCACCAGGAGACCAGAAGCAAACAAATAATTTTCTGAATTCAAATGAAAATAATTTTTTTTAACTATTAAGTAACTATCCGTTCCTTAACTCTCTTTTGAGGTTTGAAGAAACTATCAATAAACACAACACATAGAAGATTATATAAAATATATAATTTATAAATGGGAATATATTTATAAATGTGAACAGGCATGACAAGAAAAAGGACCGTGATTGGGGGGGGGGATACTGTTATGGTTTAGGTAAATAATTTTTATTTAAAAAAATTTTTTTTCTTTTAACAAAGCAAAATCTAAAGACATTGGTAAGAAAATGGATAATATTTTGGTTTGGAATGAACAAGGTCTGTAAATGACAAGACGGTTAAAGAGGTACTTATCTTTTTGGAAGAGATGGCTGCCAGTCGATTGAGAAATCGATATTTCTTCAACCAGAATGGAAAGTGAAATGTTCAATTACATGGTTTTGATGATTGTCATAAAAGTTTGGAATACGTGTCTGTGTGGTCGGATTTCCAGAATGAAAGGGGTCCCAAGACAAGAATCAGAATTTATTTATTTATTTATTTATTTTTACATAGGCATCACCAATTATCAAGGCCAAGAGGCCACTCGAGGATAAGGGTTAAAGAGTGTACAGTAGAAATTGGACAATATATTTTCGAGACTAAAGTGTGATTTCTCTGATAGATGTTAAAATGCAGTGTTTTTTCAAAGGCTGATTCCAGCTCTGGGTTTTAGTAGTGAGAATAGATAGATTATTATCAAAAATCTTTAATTATCTTGCAGCAGAATCAGACTTCTGATATAGGATAAAGACTGAAACCTTTTGGCTAAGACTTCTATATATGAGGTTTTTATCTATAGGGTCACTAGCGAAGCCTAAAGGTGTTTGATTTAAACTTCACACATAGATGTGAAATGAATTACTGACGATGGGAAGGCAACAAGAACTTCACTGTGGCCCAAGTCATGCTATTAATGCACTTTGCCAATTCAGAGAAAGGTAATGAACATTTTTTTTATGCTTAGAAAAAAAAGAAAGATTTTCTCTTCATGAGAAAATTTTGAGAAACTAACAAAAACAGGAAATCTTAGATCTATAAAATCTCCCCCTACCGCACACTTGCAGATACACATACAGTGTGATGCGAAAGTATGGATGCATAGACAAGCTACTATAATTCTGAATCCTTTTCCTATCAGTAAGATAAAAGAAAATAAATATAGATTAAGTCAAGATTGTGTGTTTCTTGCATTTAACAGCCTTTTTTTTTTTTTTTATTGGAACTTTTTTGATTCTTTTAGATCTATATAGAGAGATCCCTATGCCAAACTCCAAAACTAAGTATAATAAAAAGGCAATATTTTTGTTTGTTTAGTGGTCGTGCAGATAAAGCATTCACTTTCAGTTCCGTTATGTCATCTTTCATAGTTCAAATCCATCTATCATCATATTTGGTTTATAATGTCTGTTTTAGATGTTGGCATTTGTAGGACGGCTTTTAGAAATTAACTTCCAAACAAACCTATATCTTCCTTTTTTTTTTCTCTCAAATCCATCCTTATCACTTCGTTTTTAATGTTTGTTTTATAGTTTGTGATGTGATTTCCTAAACTGCGACGGAGACTCTTTGAATCAGCGCTTATTGCAAATTCGAGCACAATTAAACAACGTGGAAGTTTCTATAATTTATCACCATTAATAAGGATCCTGGATATGACCTTAAACTATATCCGATAGTGAGGTCCCAGCTTGCGGGCTTTGGGAAGCGTGGAGCCACCCTTTGATTGCCATTGCTCCCAGGTCCACTCTAACCTTGGCTGGTAGTACCTGTTAGGGTCCCGACTATGGGTTAGATAGGAACCAACTTAAAAAAAATATATATACTCTATTAAAAAATTGTTTTTCAAAATCACTGGATTCGGCATTAAATAACCTGAAAAGGGTTGATATGCCGTAAAACAAAGACAACCAAACCATTAATAAGTAAACTCATATTAAAAGAACATAATTTAATTTTAGACACAGGTTAACTCTCTCGCACATAGAAAACACCACCTACAATAATGAATACATATAGTCAATAAATGAATTACATAACAAAAATGCATTCATTTCATTTCAGTTATTTGAATTATAACGGCCATATTTATTCCAAAAAGAATACGAATTACATCATACCTTTCTAAATGTATTAACGGCTATATTTCGTTAAAAAAATCTTATTCTGTTCACAACGCTATAAGTTTTTTGGAATTTACAACGATGTTTTTTGTTCTGAAATAGAACAAAGTCATTATTTTCACAACAAGTATATTTTCAAATATTTCAACGACTTTATTCGTTCTGAAATAGAAAAGTAATCAAATATATCTTTGAAGGTTTACAATGCAGGAATGTACAGTCGTTATGAGCAGATAAATAAATAAATATTTTTTTTCACAAACAGACACTTTACAATCTACAGCCTAGAGAGAGGATTTGTTTCTCCACTGATGATGGGTTATTACCCGAAAGGACCTTTTGGAATAAGTACCATTCACAGTTGAAAAAAAAAAAAAATCAGGTAGATAAATAAATATAAATAAAATAAAATAAAAATAATATAATAAAAAAATTTATCATTAATTTATTTATTTATTTATCTGCTCACAACGACTGTACACTCCTGCATTGTAAGCCTTCAAAAATACCTTTTATTCTTTAACAATGCTACAAGGCATCCTTTTCACAATAAGTATAATTTCAAATATTTCAACGACTTTTTTTCGTTCTAAATTAGAACAAAGTCATACTTTTCACAAGTATATTTTCAAATATTGTACTGGTATTTTATTTTCTTCAATTTATTCACCCAGAAAATAGTCTTACAATAAAGGCTAAATTTGGTTTGTTTCTTTTTCATCTATCTCCTCGGAATACTATTTCCATTATTCTCATTATATATATATATATATATATATATATATATATGGAATTATTCTGATAGTATTTATATATAAAAAAAAGACTCAAATCTTCAAATTTAAAATTCCTCTATTCGAAATTTAGAATCAATCATGAAAAATATTTTTAAACAAAGCACTAGGAAACTAATGTGAGCAGTGATAATTTTCATCAAGTGCTCAATAAATGTAGCATTCTCAAATGACCAAAAGAAAAATCGCCCACTTTGCACTTAGAGATAGGAAGAAACTTTTGATCTATATTTACGTTAGTCACTATTTTTAATCTTTCTAAAAAAAAATACTGCTTTAATTCCTGGCTAAATTTTGTCCCAATTATCATAGAAAATGGCCATGAACTAAAATAGCATTAGCATTATGCAATAGTAAGTATAATCATCTGCTAATAACTTGCAAGTTATTTTTGTTTAAAACAACTTTTTAATCTATACAATAATACGTTAAACAAATTTCATATCCGTACATTATCACCTGCCACTCCCTTTATTAAAAGATGAGATTGCCCAATCATTGACGATTTATTCATTTAAAGAATATTCAGCTGACAATCATTTTTATTATTAAGACTAGCCTGGGCACCCGCCGTTACCCGGGTGTTTGGAGGCTTGTGTTGGGCAAAAAAAAAAAAAAAATGGTAGTAGGCAAGCAGGCTCAAACCCATACTGTGAAAGAGGGGGGGGGATGTAGAAAAAAACGTGACGTCTTTGTCGTTGCGCCCATTGCCAAACCGGAAGTGGTGAAGGTTTAAATTAAGGCTAGTCAATCAAAAAGAGGGGATGACTTTAAAAAATATCGACGAAAAAAGCGACCCCCCCTCCCTATTGAAAAGTGCCCAGTTGAGGGTGGAAGAATTAATATTTTTGGCCAATTTTTCGATATTTGTTGTCGGAAGGGTCGAGCTTCAAAACAATACCGATCTCGTGAAAATCCGTCGCCTCTGTTGAAAGTTTTAGGCAGATATACAAACATACATACATACATACATACATACATACATACATGCATACATTTAAACAGACAGGCGAGGTTTATATTATAGAAGGAAGAGAGTATCTATTTTGAAGCAATTTAAATTGTAACAATAAAACTGTTAAAATTTGGTTTTATTTATTGTTGGATGTTTAGTTGAACATTATTTTTACGTTAAGAAGTAAGAAACTATTTTAAAAAGATATAAAGTACCATGATTTTCAATAAAGTGATGTTATAAATATGATTACATCCGGGTTACTTCTCACAAGAATGTGATTGGCTTGTGTAAATATGGATGGGTAGAGCGGCCTAGGAGGAGATGTTGAAAGATATGCTGAAACCCTAACATTTAAAGATATTACTAGTTAGGACTACGGACACCCATTTATTAAGGCTACTTACTCGATTGCTGTAACCAAAACCACTTCAAACAAATATATACATTTCGAGGACATATCATAAAGACATATTCGTGATATGTACTTGAATAATTAACTGACAATGGCAATTATTTTTACAGAAGACATTTTTTTTTTTTTTTTTGCATAATGTTATTAAATCTTACATAAATGTATTATTTCAAATGAAATATCTCTAACAGTAAATCATGTAGGTAGATAAATGAAGAAAGCAAATATCACATTTTCACTAGGGTTCTGCTAGTGTATTATATCCGTTCTTAATATGTTGAAAGAATGGCTAATGGGAGTTCTTGGGTTAGTAGATGTAGAACAGTTAAGGTAACAAGGTCAGTTCACAGAAGAAGGTCAAGGAAAATAATAAAGAAGTGATAGAAATGAACCTGAGGGATAAACAAATATCTAGTCAAAGATAATTATTTTGTGATTTAATGAATATGAGCATATCCGGATTCCTCCTCACAAGTCTATGATTAGCTGGTTAAGCAATAAATACTGACTGGTAGACCAGCTTTGTAGAGACATCAAAAAGACACACAAAAACCTTCAAACTCCGACCATGAACACCCGTTCAGTAAGGCAACATACGAGATTATTACTCGAATGTAATAGCTAAGACCACTCAGCTATTTCAAACGAATGTATCTCTTTTGCAGGATATATCACTTTGAAAGCCAATTTCTAAGAGCCGTCCAATATATGCTAGTATGTAAAATGGATGCTAAACTGAATACAACGATATGATCATTTCCACTGTATTAATCGCACATTTTTCTTGTTTAGAATAAAATTAAGGTATTTTTAACAGGTTTCTTCAGTGGTTCTAATCAAAGTAAAGGAAAACGTCATCACGATAAAAAGAAATTAATATTTCTTTTTTCCGAAAACTTTTTGGTGATTTTTAAACTCTAGTTAATAGATAATGGTAAGAAGTTCAATCCTCGGTGGAGTTATACTAAAATTGGTACTTGATACCCGCTTGCTAAACACTCAGAATTTTTAAGGGGTGGATCACGGGCAAGTGAAATAATCCTGGAAATAGTGGCCCTCCTCTCTCCTACACCTCTGTGTAGCAGCTAATAAAAAAAGGGAGCCTTTGGTCGGTCACTTAGCTTTTACAGAAAAATGAAAACAGTTTCTCTTCAAAAACTCCTGATATGATCAAACAGATCTCCTGAAATTTTAAGACTGCATATTACATAATCGCATTCACTCATAAGACACAGTTCAACCAAGATCGCAGTGTAGTATCTGTTCTGATGCTACACTTCATCTTTTCTGTCCTCGGTCAGTAGAGGAGAAATCCTAAATGACTGAGACAATTTTTATTGTTGTTCCTATCCAGAGTTTCCCTTTTTGGGGAGCTGGACCTCATTAAAAACCTATCTTATGTCTAACTCTGCCCTCGTGGGGAGGCAAGTAAATAGGAACAAGAAAAAATGTATAAGCAATGAAAAAATTTAACATTTATCTTATTCATTTCTTCTACAGAAGTATCCACTCTTTATTTTAATTTTAAAAGATCAGTTAAATGTCATGTCATGGCTGCCAAATTTAAAATATTTACCGGTGCTGATCGCCCCCCCTCCCTCCTCCAAAAATGTCTTAATCTATTATTAATTGCCTTAACAATTTATTTGGACATATTGTGTTTGATATGTATTTTTAGGGGTACCTTTTCTAACCCCCCCTCCCCTACTGGGGTGAGCAGAGTGGATCCTAAACAGGGCTGCTCAGTCATGGATGCAGCTGCCGAAAAACTCTTTCTGCCTCGGTCCGTGAGGTTAGCGACTGAATCTGGCACCCACCGCCTATGTGCCAGGTTGCAGCTAGGAGCTGCCAGACTACACTGTCCTGCTCCCGTCACCACTTCCTGGTCGCCACAGGACATTTTCTATCCGGGAATTAAGGGAGAGCTCTCTCTGCCTCAGTCCGGGAGCTTAATGACTAAAACTGTCACAAGACTTTTCCATCCATGATGTAGAGTAGGATGTGTTCCCTTTCGGGAGAACGCCTGCGCGTGATGTCTTTTAACGTGGGGAGACTGATGCGCCTGCAGCCACCACACGGCCCCTTGGCAGAGGAGGGCCTGATTCCAATGGCATGGAGAACCACGACGACTGGAGACTCTCTTCTGTTGCAGCCTTCATCCGCCTTCAGTGCCGTTGTGTCATTATTGTCATCCTCCGCCGCATCAGCCGTTGAGGTCTTTTGGATCACTCTTTGTCTGGAACCTCCCCTTCAACCTTACCGCCATGGGTGGCCCTACCAGGAGCCTAGGCTCCGGACGGCATCGCTCTCAGGTTCATCGGAACACACAAGGTTCTCCACCACGACAAGGTGGCGATCCAGGGAGAACACATACAGGAGGCACGTAAAAACCCTGGAGACGTACCACCAAAGATGCCTCCGAAAAATCCTCAGAATTAGTTGAAAGGACCGACGCACCAACACCAGCGTCCTGAGTGAGGCTGACATTCCCACTATCACCGCTACTGTTGCTCAACGCCAGCTCAGATGGACTGGTCATGTTGTCCGAATGCCGGATCTCCGCCTCCCAAAACAGATTTTTTACTCTCAGCTTGTTGAGGGAAAGCGTGCCCAGGGTGGCCAAAAGATGAGGTATAAGGACAACATCAAAGCAAATCTAAAGCGGTTTCACATGGACCTTGAGACATGGGAGGACGTGGCTGGGAACAGGTTGGCATGGAGGAGCGCTGTCCACAAAGGTGCTGCGCTTTATAGTAGTGACCTAAATCAAGCTGCTGAGGATAAACGCAAGCACAGAAAGGACAGATTATTAACCAGACACACCCAACCCCACCCCACCACCACTACCTTTATCTGCCCAAATTGCACAAGACAAATTGGGTCTAGGATTGGGCTCTATGCTCACCTGAGGACCCACAGAAGCCACAACGGAGGACAGTCTTACTCGGACACGAGTGACCGCCGATGATGATGGTTTGATATGTCATTACTATGATGTGTAATTGAATAAAATTGTGAATTTGTATTATATTTAAATTTTTGTTTGAAAAAAAAAAAAAAAATGTCCATTTATAAAAAAAGTTTGAATTTGTTATTTACCAATGACTAACGGGAGTCGGGAGGCTGACGTTGCCCGGGTGTTCAGAGGTTTTATGGTAAGGATATTAAGCAACGGAACCATAAAGAATAAAAAAAATTAACCAACCAGTGAGTACCCGTGCAAGCGCAAAAAAAAAAAAAAATTAGCTGCAGTAGCCAGGCTTGAACTTGTAATGCGAAGGAGGAAAAGAAGGTGAAAAAAAGCCAACCGTTTAGTCCCCACACCCACCGTGACAAACGATGTCAGTGAGTTTTGAAATAAGGCTAGTCATTGGAAGGCATATGATGACTTTGCAAAAAAAAATGACCCCCTCCTTGTAAAAACGACCCAGTTGACGATGAAAGAATTAATGTTTTTGGCCAATTTTTGGGTATTTGTTGGCCGAGAAACTGAGCTTCCAAACGATACAAATTTTGTCAGTGTTGGTCGCATGTTTCCAAAGTTTTAGCAATATATACAAACATACACACTAACAAACAGGTGAGATTATAGATTGTTTGTTGTTTTTAATATAATGATGTTTGGTTGATAATTCAACTATTTAAAACATATTTTTTTAAATTTCCAATCATAAAAAGCAATTTGATTTTATTATTTGTTAATAAGTAAACAAATTAAGAACAAATTATTTGCAAAAATAGAAAAAAAAAAGGGGGGGGCAAAAATATATATATATATTTTTTTTATTAACACCGGTTGATATTTCTGATTTCAGATTTAGTGGCCATGTTGGAGTGTGAATTTTCTATTTAATCAAAAGATTTATTGTTCAGTAATATCTTTGTTGCATTAACTTTGTTTTTATTGTTTCTATATTTTTGTGTTATAGGCTAAATCTGTGCAGCCAGATCCAGGTAAACAGGCTTCAATGCCAAAACCGCCACAAAGGAATGTGGACTCTACCATTTCTAATCCGGGTAAGTGTACTTTTTTCCAGAAATCTTACTTTATAAATAACTTTATATTTCAGGATTTTTTTAGATGAAGATTGATAAATTTCTCAAGTTTTGAGATCAGCATTTATTACACAATGCAGCACTCAAAAAAGTATAGGACATATGTGGCCACTTTATATGCACAATAGCATAAAAAAAAATCTATTTCTGGCCTTTTTTGTCGAACTAGGTACAGTTTTGTTTTGTTTTTTTTTGTTTTTTTTCCAAAGGACAAATGTTGTTTAAACTGACAATTCTGTGTTCTTCATTCATAACCAATAATAATAAAATATGATTCATAGTACATGAAAATGGAGCTTCATTTAGAGAAATAAGTCAGATTTAGTATTGGGATATTTTACAAAAAACAAAAAAACATAGCCTTGAGTCCCTAGAGGGGCATAGGCTATCCGCAACTTTGTAGATGCTTTTGTAGCGAAGAGTTCTTTTTATCAGGGTGAGGTGCTGGCCCCACGCCCAACCTTCCCAGAAGGTACATACAGTGCCTAGCCTTCCCAAATGGAAACCCATCTGGTACTGGCCAGGCTCAATGTTGCTTAACTTTGGTGATCTGGTGGGAACCAGTGTGTCAATCTGATTGTGTCGTACTGTTTTTACCTATACTAAAAAAACGTCTTATGTTGCATGTATTTTTTTTTAACCTGAAATTTGTTGCACAGTGTAAATTAGTATTATTTGGCTTGTTTATCTTGAGTGTTATTTTCAATGTTTTGGCCGATATAACCTCTGACTTTCTTCAAATGTATCTTGTCGAACTCCGAATTTGCACAGAATTTTAAACAGAACCCTTTATTTAATTCAAAGGTGTAGCATGTTCTTGTTCCATCAGCCAAGACTGGGCAGAAGTCCTAAGTAATTCACAATTGTATTCTGAATATTACCTGCACTGAGGATTGAACCTTCAGTATCCAGAAGAGTGTCACTTATGACTGAATTTTATCAAGTATTATATATATGAATATTTTATCTGTTACACCACAGGTCCTGATGAAAGGAGGTTACATCGGCTAAAACATTGTGAAAATAATAATCCAAATGATATGGATTAATTGTATTATTTCGGCTGTTCTTCCCATCTATGTTATTCTCACATTGTTTTGGTTGATGTAACCTCTAACATTGATCCGGTTAATTTTGTTGAACTCGGAAATCTGTATGGAATTCCAAAGTAAAACATTTATGTAATCCGTCAGGATAGATTGTTCTCATTCAGTCAACCATTACTCGGTAAAAGTTTCAAGTAATTTTAATCATATTCTTAGTATCATGCTAGAATTGTTAATGGCTACCCATGGTGCAACGGATAAAATGTTAAGTTGTAATCAGTTTTACTTGACAGTCTTCTGGAGGTTAAAGTTTTCATCATCAGTGTGGATGATTTAATAAAAAATTATCAAGTTCGATGAGACATACCTGGAGGTTACATCAGCTGAAACGTTGAGAAGAACATTCAACAATAGTAGTAAAAACTTTTATTTTATCTATTTTATTTTGGTGTTTTTTGTTTGTTAGTAAGTAGTCCAGTGCTCTTATAATTATTTTTTTATTTTTTGAAAATTGCTGCAGATAACTAAACAAATAAAAAAAAAAAATGAAAACAATGACAACAATATATTTTAAAAATGGATCGATTAGAGGAAAGCATCGGTTTTTCAGTTGAAAAACAAAAATGGTGAAAGTGTTGGAAAATTATGAAGATGTAAGAGAGAAGAACAGAAAATATGATTGGATATGTATTTCTAGTTCGAGTCTCAAGGGTTTCTTGCTATCTCAGCTCCCACGCTATAATTTAAGGATAGTAGAAAATAGATTTTGAGTTTACATTGCTGGGTCAGAATCCATCTAATACTTATCATTGGCAAGTTTTTGACCTCAAAGTAGTTTTTTTGTTTTTTTTTAAGCTTTTTACATCAAGCGGCTTCATGCCTTGTCTGGAGCAATTTCCATAAAAATTTTCCATAAAAAAAAATCCGAATAATACAACTTCATATCTTGAAAAGATAAAAATTTTAGACAAATAAGTGATCAATTTCAGGTAAATATAGAGAAATTCCTTTTAATTTGAATGTGCGATATCTCTTATTTATTTCTAGGAGGTTATTTCTGATAAAAATTATTAGATGCAAAGAAAATTTTATCTTTTTACTTTGTGAATGTACACTTCTTTCTCTTCTATCATCAAGAGTTTTTTTTTTTCCAGGTTACTTCTCGTTAGGGTACTATGTTCAGTATAGGTGATTTATTTTTATCTGGAAAAAAGATGTTGGTATTTTTCAAATTTGGTGTATCTCTATGCATACAAACAGTCCTATCTTTAAAAAAAAGGGATAATTGTTAATATGGGCAGCTTAATATATTATATAAAGAACAAACGTCTGTTTGTGTGTTTGTGTTTGTATGTCTCATTAAAACTATTGAAATCCAAATCCAACCAAAATAAATCTAGTATTGTCTTAAATGGCATAATATATGAAATTTAGAGCAAAATATTAATTATTTTATACCACTAGGTGAGCATTTAGGATACTAGATGCTGTATGTAGGCGTACGTCAACACCTTCATGCAAGAATTGTAAAAACCTAATGTCATCATCTCCCCTGACCGGGATATATATTTTACTGAGGATCGCTTGTGAATTTAATATTCCTTTGACACTTCCTCCTTTGGAGAAAGCCGGTTCAACGTGCCTCGGATGAATTGCGCTGGCATATATATACTTCCCACTTAGGGTGCCCTCTATAAATTTAGTCCATAATCACACTTGCACCTTACATTTATGTCTCAGTGGCAGTATGCCTTGTTTGGGATGAATAAAATTAAAAAAAAAAATAAGAAAAAAAAAGAAAACAAAGAAAACATAAAAGCCCTATGCTAAAAATAACTGATATCAGTTGAAAGCAATATTTTTATGACTGCCGCCTTTTATGTTGTTT
This sequence comes from Euprymna scolopes, assembly GCF_053919585.1. Taxonomy (NCBI): domain Eukaryota; kingdom Metazoa; phylum Mollusca; class Cephalopoda; order Sepiida; family Sepiolidae; genus Euprymna; species Euprymna scolopes. Next base: position 48,711,214 of record NC_136503.1, read on the forward strand.
GTAGTTTCATTTTTATCAAACATTCCAATCAAATATCATGTAAGGAATTCGTTGAGGAGAGATTTGGGTACTACATTTGAACTTCAAGAACTTAACATAAAAAGTCTCATTTTGTATGTGTGTGTGTATATCGATGCCTTCTTACAGAGATGCCTCATTGTCAGGAGACAATGGACATCCCTGTAAGGGTAGCTGCACATGTAATTGTAAGGTAAGAGTTACAACCACACCTCTCCTGAATTGGCACTGCTTGGGTCCAGTGGCAAGGAGAGGTCCAAAACTCACTGGAAACAATGGCGAGATGAGCGGAGAGCACATACAGCACCTGAATTCCCAAATGGTCACCCATTTTAGTACTGACCAGGTTTAATGTTGCTTAACTTCAGTGATCTGACAGGAACTGGTGTGTTATGCCATATATATATATATATATATATATATATATATATATATATATATATCGCATTGAAATACTGTTTTTTTGAAGTTAAGCAATGATGAGCCTGGCCAGTACCACACGGGTGACCATTTGAGAGTGATAGGTACTGTATGTACCATGCCAGAACATAGAAATTTCCAGGTTGGTATCTAATCCACTGGGAGAGATGCACCCTCAGTCTTCATTAAGACATGTATCTAGGAGAAGGAGCACTCTGATGTAAAATCTGAGATCTACTGTGTTCTCTTTCTTTTTTTTTTTTACATAGGCATCACCACTTATCAAGGCCCAGAGGCCACTTGAAGATAAGGGTTAAAGTGTGTACAGTAGTCAATTGAACAATATAGTAATTGATAGTAATGGAAATTTAGTAAATTTGTTAACTTAAGTTGAACGGCTCATCAAAAACTTGTTTACGTTGGACAACCATATTGTAGTCAGCTGGAAAGCAGGAAAACGGAAGACAGTTCCACAGGTGTGCAGTTCTAAGAAAGAAGCATTGTTTATGGAATCTACGTTTAGGTTTAGGCACAGATAAAGAGTGAGGGGAATTATTGATAGTGTTTTCAGCTAAACGAGTGTTTCTTGTGAAAGTTTGGCGAAGGGGGACCATAGATTGAAGCACAGCCGAGCACTTGCCATGAAAATAACGATAAAGCAAAGACAAACTTGCAACATCTCTTCTATGAGAAAGAGGTTGCAGGGGAGAGAAAAGGACATCTTCTACAAGGCTACGAAGTCTATTTTGAACTCTATCAAGGCAGGACAAGTCCTTTCTAGCAGCTCCTACCCAGATGTGGCAACAGTACTCCATCCTTGGACGTGCCTGGCTCTTATATAGATAGAGAATTGCATCAGCAGTGAGATATCTACTAGATTGATAGAAGGATCCCACCATTTTTCCAGCGGCCTTGGCAACAGATTTGATGTATGTTTGTGGCAGCCATTGCACTGACTGAGATTAACAGTAATAGCAAAAAGTGTGGTTGGTTCTGCACAAAGCTTTCACCACTATAAACAAATCATCTGTGTGGATTTCCGAACAAGTTAGTTGTAATGAACCTCATACATCGAAATCAACAGAAGTATTATCAAAAAGAGGCACTCTGGTTTGGGATGAAAATAAAAATTGCCTCAATCCGGATGGATTTCTCATTCACTGGCCGAGGATATAATAGCATCAGAATAGATATTACATTTGGTCATGGAAGCGTTATTTATTTTTAATGTTATTTGTTATCAACCCTTCAAAAAAGTAAGAAAACTTTTTTTTTAACTAGAACATTATTTAGTTATGAGACTGTAAACCTCTGCCTGACATAACTGATCTATCTTCCTGTTTTCTCGGTGTAAACATAAATTGATTTTTTTTCCATTTCTTAATACCGAGTTACGTGAAAATTGAGAGGCGTAAATGCATCTTTACACTATAACTAATCTGAATAAGAAATCTGAAGATTATTGATTTTTTTTTTATATATAGTTTGCATTTAGTTTTGTAGATTCAAGAAACCCATTGACATTCATTCCATATTGAAATAGGAATAAATTTAACATGGATTAAAGATAAAAATTTTAAGTATTTAAAAACCTGTAGAACACGCTGCTTTAGGTTGACTATAACAAGGTCGTTTTCAAGTCCAATGTAAACAAGTTTTTGTTGAGCTGTCTTCTTAAATAATTAAAGTCTGCTTAATTTCCACCACTACCGACCATCACGGTGTGAAAGAAGTCGTTGGTAGTTGTTGTAGCTAAATGGGTGTTTGTTGTGGACATTTTTACAGAGAGGGACCATAGATTGGAGCTCACTCAAGCACCTAACATAAAAATAATGATAGAGCAGAGACAGACTCGTAGTCTCTTCTGTGAGGAAGTAAGGAGGTGGATAGGTTTTTGCCCACTAGATTTCGAAGACAGTTTTGTAGTCTGTCAAGGCGAGGAAGGATACTCTTAGCAGTTCCATTCCAGATGTGGCAACAGTAATCCATCTTAGGAAGTATTTGATTCTTGTACAGGTAGAAGATTGCGTTGGGAATGAGATACTTTCTAGAACGATAAAACGATCCCACCATTTTTTTTCCAGTAATTTTGGCGATTGATCTAATGTAGGTTTTCCTTTTCAGCTTAGGGGTGAAGATTAGTCCTAGAAGTTTCAATAAACCTATCAGAAAGAAAGAATTTTACGATGTAGAGGACATTTTCAGCTGTTCCGTAGCTTGAAATCTTGTGAAGTAGACTTTTATGCCCAACCCTATCCTTAGATATGTCAAGAGCTTATTGCTCTAGAAACGAAGCCACCTTCAATAGATTCACTGATCCTGTATGATAATATTGTCAGCACATCAGCTGTTGATCTCTCAGAATCGAAACCATATTACTTTTCACTGACTAGGTTGTTTTTGCTGAAGTGGTTGACAACATCTGTTTTTATCACAGACTTGAGCAACTTATGCTGCACAGGAGGTTGATTGGTCTATACTGGGATGCAGAAGACCAACCTTCCCATATTTTTAAATACTGGACAGACTGTCAAAGTTTTCCAAGGTGTTGGGAAGCATTTTTCCTGAAGACAACATTTAAACAACTTTGTTAATATAGGAGCTAGTTCCATTTGCAGCTTTTTGAACACAATTATTGGTATGTTGTCAGGGCCAGTTGCTTTGCTAAAATCAAGATTCTTGATAAGTCTGGAAACATCTTGGACAGATATACGAATGTTGCTCAAAGTATTTTCAGTCGTGGGAGTCCTCCAGAAGGTAGTCAGCCATTATCACAGAGTGGAGTGTGATCTGAAGTTCTTAGCGAAAAATTTGGCTTTGTTGGATACTGACGTAATCACTTCAGGTCTGTTGATGATGGTTGGGATGGAAAATATGCATCTGTTCATAACCCTGTTTATTATGCATCAAAATTTGTGGGAACCTAGCCTCTACTCAGCTACTTTAGACTTGACGGGCAGAAAACTCTTGCGTTTCTATAACCTTTTTGCAGTAGTTGCTAGCAATCCTATAGGTGACTTAGTTTCTGAACATCTGTTTTGTCTAAAACAATTAAAATAGTGATTTCTATGCATACACATGATTTCAGCGGCATATTCAGGAGTGTAACGCTGTTGGCTATTTGAATTCAGTTTAAATTTTTGTGGGTATAGAGCTGTCTATACCGACAGCCAATCTGTAAATTTGGATGCTATAGAAATGTCCTTTTTGAACATGGAGTATAGGGGTGTTATTGATATGAAAGTATGGAAACTGTCGCAGTCGATCGTCGAGTAGTGATATATATACAGTGCAATGGAGGTTTTGTTACACTTTGCTTTAATCTTAATTGAAACAACCGAGTGATTGGAGAATCCCAGTGGTTAGATCATAGATTGCGATTAGGCCTTTTGATTCCTTAGGGAACATAAGGCTGCAATGACGCTCCGCCAACGGACACGGTTCTGGCTGGTCCTCTTCAGTTCGGCCCATGTCATTCCAGCAGCCCTGGTTTTGTTGATGCACTGGCTTCCCCGGAGGCTTTCACCCGCTTGCATCATGAACTCTACTAGAGAGGACCCTTCCCAGACCAAGAAGTCCACAAATGATGTTGTTGCAGTTTCTGTAACTTTCTTTCTTTTACAGAATTGGGTTGTTGACCCTATTCTAACCCCCAACCTGGAGGACCAGTGAGTGCTCTTAGTCTGATCTCTACCCTTCAACCTGGCTTGTGTGACCCTACCAGGAGATGAATCTCCTGCCAGCATAGCTATCCGAGTCCTAGACACATGCAAGCTTCCTAACCTCACCAAGATTGCACTTACTAGGGGCGGGGGTGGGGGTTAGATCATAGGCAAGGGAGAAATCATGACGGAACCTATCCTTGGACCTCTATTGTTCCTAATATTCATAAATGACCTCCCTGACAAAATTGTCAGTGAGATGGGTATATATGCTGATGACACCACGCTCTATAACAGACACGACAGGAAAACAAATGAACACATATCTAAAGAAATGGCAGAAACACTAGAGGATGACCTCCAATCTGCAGTGGAATGGGGACAAAAATGGATGGTCACATTCAATGCTGCCAAGACTAAACTTGTTTCCTTCAATCACTACAAGAAACCTTCTCTACCACCAATAGCAATGGCCAAAGACTCTTTATCTGAAAGTACATCTTTTAAACTCCTCGGCCTAACGTTCACAGGAAATATGAGTTGGAAAAATTACATTGAGAGCATTGCTAGGACCGCTGCGATGAAGGTAGGCTCTCTCTACCATGCTAGAAAGCTACTAACGCCTGAAAGTATCCTGTACCTCTATAAGGCCACCATTTGCCCATGTATGGAGTATTGTTGTCATATTTGGGCTGGTGCATCTACTACTTGTCTCTCACTCCTAGACAAGGTTCACAAGAGAGTCACCAACCTAATAGGTCCTGAACTGTCATCTAAGCTTCAGCCTCTGTCCTATCGACGAAATGTAGCATCCCTCTGCCTGTTCTCCAAGTACTTACGGTGAATGCTCCAACGAACTGCAGGCACTTGTACCCCTTCGACGTAAATGCCCCCAACAAACCCGACAAGCAGCAAAATCCCACCCCTTCACAGTTGAGATCCCTGGATGTAAGAGAGCCTTCTACTCCAGTAGTTTCTTCCCCAGAACTGCTAGCCGCTAGTCTTTGGAATTTCCTTCCGGGTTCCTGCTTCCCCAACTGTACTGACATGCAGAAGTTCAAGTGTAATGTGAACCGACATCTTGCTGCCCAACTTCCCACATAGTACTCCTGTAGCTTATGTCCCTGATAGTAGCCCCCTACATACAAAGTGGCAATGTGCCTTGTTTGAGGTGAAAATGTAATTAAAAAAAAAAAGCTTTGTAAGGGGTGAATGTGAGTAAAAGAAAGAAAAAAAAAGAGAAAGAAAACTTTTATAAACTGTAAGATATTATTAAATGGCTCTGTATGAAACTTATCTGGGAAAGTTACTAAACATACCACATAATAATCATAGTTTAATTTCTTTTTTTTGTCCTCCAACATGTAAATAGGAACAGCTAAATAAACAAAAGACAATATTTTGCGGTATTGGCTGGGAAACACATGTAAGGAATAAAAAAAAAATGAAATGATGAATAATATTTTACTTTAGTTAATGAAATGCAACTAACTAGTGTGTGTGTGTCTGTGTGTGTGTATATATATATATATATATATATATATATATATATATATATATTCTTCAGAATAAAATTATCTAACAATCAACTAGTATGGAAACCTGTGATTATAAGTTTTACAAGATATTACTGGCAGTAATATTCTATAAGTTCTATCCCACCTAAATAAAAATTGCTCGATATACAAAATAGAGCAAATAAATCAAATTTTAGTCATTCAATGAATTTAAAAATTTATGACGTGAAATGTTTAAATTTCAAATCAAAAGATTTTTATTATTCTATGTAAGACAAAGAATACATTTGAAATATCATAACTCCTTATCCCATAGGATTTCGATGTCCACCATCTCTTCAGAGGAGAAAATATTAGCAAATAGTTATAATGGTTTACACCTTATTTGCTAAAGTCAATGAGACATGGAAAATCACAATTAAAAGTTGTTTAAGCATTTAAATGTCATAGAGTAAGGGAAAATAATGAAAAGGATATAAAAATTCACATCCAAATTGCATGGTAAAATCCGAAGTGAATCTCTTTGATAGCAGTGTAGTAAAATGATCCAAACTGTATTTTGAGTAATTCACATCACAAAGTAATGGTCCGAAGTAGGCATTTTCCTGGAGCAATTTTCTTTATTTATATAATGAGTCCGATAAAAATTTTTTTTTTTATATAGGACGGTGGATCTGTTTATTAATAAACACATAAATTGATAGATTTAATATTTTTTTTTATAATTATAGAACATGAGCTTCAAGTTCCACTCCAAAATAACTTCAAATTGTTAATAAAATAAAAATAAAATCACTTTCAGTAGACCGGCCACGCAAAATAAGAGAAACTGAACTGATAAGAAAAATGAAAAATCACTCATTCTAATTGAGTACTTAGGGACAAATCAGGAGAAGCGAGTATTATGGGAGTTGCCAATAATGCACCCACAATGCATTGTTTACTCTCAGTTGGATTATTTCTCGCTCTAAAATTACTTCTCCATTTGGATTTTTTTTCACTCTACAACTCACTTACTCGTTCCACTGACTTTGAACTTCTAACCATTTGTTTTTTAAAAAAATTTCCTTTGTTTTCTTTTGATTTACCATCGAGTTATTCTGGAACTTTTACCCCCGGTTTGTTTTTGTTTCTTTCTCCATTTTCTTTCTATTTTCACATGTTTTTAATTGACATGAATACATTTTTAAAAAAAAGTTTATGACTAACCATCATAAAGTGCTGTTTCATTTAATATCATGACCAGCAAATTTTAGCCCGGCTATAATAATAATAATTTGCTAATTTCTTTCTTTCCTCTGAAGCGAAGAATAGCATTCTTTGAAACTCCATGGAATAAGGATGTTTTGGAAATTGCTTTTGGAGTTTTCTGTCGAACAATAAATTTACTTGTAAATTTTAGTTTACAGTTTTAATTTCTTTTCTTTTCTTTATGACAAGCTCTGCTCTCTATTGTGTTTGTATTGAGCCTTTTTTTTATTTTGGTTGGGATTAATATATTAATATATAAATATTAATATTTATAATAGGTTGAAGTTTACACTTGCTTTTATCGGGTAAACATTGCATTCACATTTCCTTGATATATATATATATATATATATATAAAATTAGATGAACTGTTTCAACCTGGAGGGTTTGATATCTAATTTCAAATATAAATTTTTATGACAAAACTTTTTTCAACAGTGTAGAACCAGAGTTATAAATATGCAACATAGTTTCCCTCTATAGCGTTGCTGTCTTATTTATTTATTTACATGAGCATTGAGGATGACCGAAACCAAGAAAAGATAAATATATCATGCATTGCGAACCTTATAACTACCTTTGTGGTAGGTCGAAACAATTGTATGCTCTGAATAGAAAATTAAAATAAGATATTTGGTGAATTTGTAAGAGTTTGTTCACTGCATTTCAGGTGGTTCATACATATATATTTATTATTACTATTTTTTTTAGTTTTTCTGTTTGTCCGTTCCACTTTTTCTCGCAATCTACTGGGTCGATCTAGCTGAAATTTTATATGAACGTTTGTTATGATTATCATAGTATCCGTTTGACTCACAGTTAACAATAAATAGGAATTAGTCATCACTATACCTCATTGTAAATCAACGGACTATAACTTTTGCCTGCTTTTAATGTATTTTTCTTCTTATTAAAGATCACTTAGTGATTTCTTTGATATTGATTGAATTGTAACGGCAATGGGTAATGTCACTAAATAGGGTTTGTGGGTTGTATGAGAAAAATAAGGCATTAAAAATGTTTCTTATGTTAAACATTATTACATGAAGAGTCATTTTGTGTAAAAAGTTTATTTATTTTACCCATCGAAACTCGAGAAATGCACGATTAAAATGAATAAACGTTGAAGGAGTAAAAAAAAAACTCAACATTGTTGCCACTTGCAATTTCATAGACCAAGTAGCAGACTTGACCTTGCGATCAAAAACCAAGATCAAGTGAAACGGAACGAACCGACGGGATTTTGGTGAATCTGTTTAGTTCGTATCTTTATGAATTTATGTGGAGAGAGCGAGTAGCACAAATAAATTCGGCAAAATCCTTTGCTGACTCACGTGCATTTATTCTACATAAATTGTTTTTCATTTTACTTGAAAATAAAAATTGTTTAAATTATTATTATTATTATTATTATTATTATTATTATTATTATTATTATTATTAAATTAAAAGCTTAAATAATTTGTGATTCTAAAGTATAAAAAATAATTTAAAATAAAAATTGTTTAAAAGTTGTTTAACTCATTTTTCATGTTTATTTTTTTTTTCTTGCATTTATTCTACATAATCAAAAATAAAAGTTGTTTAAATTGTCATGTTCCGACTAATCAGTTTTGCCTCGTTTCGTTTCGTTTCACTCGATCTTTGCTTTTGATCGCAAGGTCAAGGCTGCTACAAAATTGCATGTGGCAGCCATGTTGATTTTTTTCTTATTCAATGTTTACACATTCTAATCGTGCATTTCTCTATCTCTAGTTCGATGGGTAAAATAAATTAATTTTTTTTATTCCAAATGACCCCTCATATAATCATGTTTAAGATAAGGAACATTTTGAATGCCTTATTTTTCTCGTATCACTCACAACCCCTATTTAGTGACATTACCCTAAAATGGTTGATACTATTTGTTTGTTGAATGTTTTCTTTTCTTTTGTATATTTATTGGCAACGAAGAGGAGTAGGAGGAGACGGTGGCCTATGACTAAATCGCTTGAGTAATACAAAGTCATTTTATTCCTATCTGCCATTATGTCTTCTTTGCGAGCCGATCGTCTGCCCTACTATCATTACATGATGACAGTAACAACTTTCACTTTTTGTTTTGTCTCATTTAGAAATTACATCCTGTTATTTTAATTTTTTTTTCTTTCTTTTTCCAACTCTTTTCAACTCTTTTCGTTTCCAACTCTTTAAATGGAACTTCTGTTAGTGGTTGTTGTAGCACAATTTAAATTTATATTCACACACTGTCTGGAGAAGTTTTCTTTTTTTTTTTTCTTTCTTTCTCTTTTTCTTTTTTTTTTTTTTTTTTTTTTTTTTTGCTTTTAAGGCAAGATTGGCCGATTTGTATCCTGTTTGTTTCTTTTCATATGCTAGAGAATATAAAGAATTGTCTAGCCCAAGTCTGTTAATGGATCTTATACTCAGGAATTGGCACACTTTGACTTGGAAATTAATTGGAAAGAATTTAAAACGACATTAACGAACAATATTGGTATCAAAAATGGTCTATTGATAAATACTGAGTTAAACTCGGTACTGTCAAGGAATTATTGCAGATCTGTGCAAAACTTGTCTTTGTCTGTTACCAGAAAAATATGTTCCTCTTTGTAAAAACATCTATTTATGGATTAGAGTAAAAAAACTAATAATGTCTCAAATCAACTCGTTTAAAGTATATATTGTCAGTAAATGATAGTTGATTCATTTACCATTTTATAGACTTTTATGGTTATGAAACTTATCCAAGGAATTTACTGAATGTATACATTTGAACTGTTTACAAAAAAAAAAATAAAATAAAATAAAAATAAATAAATAATGATGATATTTGCTTCACTTTGATTAAAGATTGGATAAAAAAAAACCCACTACATTGATATTTGGTTGATTTAGAAACTTAAAAAAATGATCTGTATTTAAATATTCAAAAGATTTTTCCTGGAAGGCCATTGACAATAGAGGTTTTGGAACCAAATAACTATTCAGATTAAAAAAAAACTTCTTTCTTTGCTGGGTTTCACAAAGTCTTGCAGACTATTCTATCTGATCTGTGAGAATTATTTTTTTTATTCTACCTGTAGAGGCTGTGTGAGCTGAAAATACTCTACGAAAGATTTCATTGTGAATGACAAGTTACATTTAAACAACATAGCGCAGTTTAACACAAATACTTGGTAAATTTCATATGTTGCTCAAGAAAAACAAAAACCAGAGATCAATATAAAATTTGCAATGACTGATTAAAAATTATATGTTTCATCTTAATCAATATTCATCAGTGTGGCTATATATATATATATATATATATATATATATATATATATATATATATATATATATATATATATATAAACTATAACCGGTCACGGGATTTGAACATTGGACTAAAGTTACCTTTAACTTTTATCCAAGACTTTTCTTCACACAGCCATTGACACAGCGATATGACAAAGGCTGGAAATATTCATATTATTTAACAAACATAGTAAGCTCTAAAAAAGTGTTTATTTTACCTGTTCCAAAAATAGTCTTTATTTCACGTAATGATATTTAGTGTTGGTGAACTTTTTAATGTATTTCATTAAGGAAAATTCAAATCACAAATTTGAACAAATTTTTGATGAGCATTTTGAAATAATGTGAACTTTGGTTATATTTGACAAAGAAACTTAAAGGGTGGATTTATTCATGGAGAAACTGAATTTTTTTTAACGTGTTAACTCGCTCATGTTAGCGCTCACTACAAATGAGATCATTAACTTATAACTTTCTCAGTTTCTGTTTTAAGTTAAGTAAATTCATGTACAACACTTGCAGACATGAAACTGGTGTTAAATCGAATACGATAAGTCACTAAATCAGACGGACAAAATAAAACATGTATTTCATATGCATCCTTGATCTGATCCAAAATATTTAATTATTGACTAGTGTAACCCATACAAATTTCATAGTTGTGTCCTTCATCCATTGCACATTAAAGCTGTACATTCCATGGACGTCTGGTGGGAAGGCAGACCCAACAATATTATTGCATCACTTTTGTCCAAACTGAAACATGCTTATCTAAGTACTAAGTTAATGTAGTTTCAGAATATGTCTAGTTATGGGGATTTAACTCCAAAACCCTTATAAGAATTTGTGAGATATTTCCCTTCTATGTGTGTCCGACGCAAACACAGACCCAGCAATATTATTGTACCATCTTTTGAACAGAACTGATACTTCACTTTGACCCTAGCCAGAAGCCCAAAGTAGTGTATTTTAAATTGAGTTTCGTGTTCTACACAGCAGCGACATCAGATAAACTTTAAAAAATATTTTTTGAAAAATGAGGTGCAGGATGATAATGTACATATGAAGATGAAATTGCTTTAATGTTTGTTGGATTGCTTTAAAGGGATTTAATTTATAATCAATTCAAACTTTAGAAACTTCGGTTTCCTTGTTAGCGTCTGAAGAAGAAGAAAAAAAGTAAATTGACGGGATGAATAAATAAAAGGCCAGCCTGTCAACCAACCGTCTGCCACCGTTGCTACACCTGTCCTACGCTGTTTATGTTCTAAAAACACCTTCCTTCTTTCTCTCTTCAATTCTGCAACTCTTAGTTTGATAATTGCCTTTCGACTTACAAACTATTTCACGGCTCTGACTCAAATGAGAGAAAGGAATTGCGTCGGTATGTCTTTCGTCGATTATTGAACTTTATTTGTCGAACAATTTCCACTTCCTTACCAAATTTTCGATAGAAGGAAGGTTCCCTACCCACCCCATTAGATGAGCATTTAATTTGTTTTTCCTTTCGTAAATAATTGTGACGAAGAAATGCGTTGTTAATCAAATGCTGCTGCACACGTGGCAGTGTTTTTTCTTTTCTTTTTGTATTGTGTTCTTGTTGTGTTATTCCTGGAAGCGATTCATTTCTCCATGGATACTGAAAGATACTCTTGAAGGTGAGAGAGCGAGTTAACATTTTCATTTTTATTTTATTTATTTATTTTTTTTTGTATTATTGTAAATTAACACCCTCAGCTAACTCACCCCTCCCTCTAAAATGGATTTTGTGTTAGCACCCTGGAAAAAAAAAAAAAAAAAAAAAAGAAGCAATTATTTTAGAGTATAGAATATGTTTCGTTAAGAAAAATTTAGCGTAAAATGATCCCTCATTTCCAAGCAATTCTAGCATTGTAAGGTAGTCAACCATTTTTTTTTTTTTTTTTTTTTTTTAATTTGGAGGAAATCTACTTTTTAAGTGATTACGCATGGTTTTACGACCTTAGGATTAGTGGTTAAATAAAAATAATTAACTGCTCTAAGAAATAAGAATGTTCCGAAAATATAGGAACATTTCATGTTATAAATTTATATACAAAACTGATATCCCACTCTAAATTCTATTTTTTTTTTCTCCTTTCCATCAAGTTTTTTTCAGAATGTTTGCACACACGTTATCGCCTAAAAAAAGTATAATCTCATTTGCTAAGGATTAAACTGAGGGTGTTAACACAATTCTTTCTTTTCAGCAACTTTCACGTCCAGTTGATGTATCTCCTCTAATAAATCAGTTCTCTTTTTGCTTTCATAGAAATTTAACCGTCTTTTTATTATTAGCTACTGCACCTATTTTTAGCAATGTTATTTCGAGATATTAATTACTAAACTAGCCGCATTAATATGGCATAATCACGTTGACACACCGGTTCCAGTTAGATCACCTAAGTTAAGCAACACTGAGCCTGGTCAGTACCAGATAGGTCACCATTTAGGAATATCAGATGCTGTATGTAGGAGGATCTGGACACCTTCCTGCAATAACTGCAAAAAACTTAACGCTGTTGTTTCCTCTGACTGAGATATACATGTGACTGGGGATTGCTTGTGGATTTCATATTTTTCTGACACTTCCTTCTTCGGAGGTAGAGGTTTAACTCTAGGGTAAATGCCATAAAAAAAAAAATAGCTGTATTTTGCATTTTTATATTTTTTGAATAGGAGTTTTAGAAATTTGTTTTAATTTTCGGGTTTATTGAAGCAGTTATCACCCAAAATTGCTGCCAAATTTATCACTATTGTTTGTCTTCGGCTGTGGTACATTAATACATCATGCAAATTTGTGCAAAATATTAATTTGTCTGATATTTGTGAATTTCTTTTTTCTTTTCTGTTTTGTTTTTCTTTTCTGTTTTGTTTTTCTTTTCTGTTGTTTTTTTGTGCTTATCTGTTTTTTTCTTCTGTTTTTGTTTTCTTTTTTGTTTTTTCTTTTCTGTTTTTTTTTTCTTTTTCTTTTTTGCGTTTTTCTTTTTCTTTCTTTTCCTCTAATATTAATTTATTTTCTGACTTTGTCGATTATTTTGCAAATAATATATTAATTTATGTTCAAAAATATTTTGTTTCCATCCGGACTTTGGACTAGCTATAGTTATGGGGAAGTATGTTTTATTTTGTATGAAACAAATAATAAAATCATTGGCAATATTGAATTTTCTGCTGACACACTCCAATTCTGAATTTATGGCATTGTAGGTCGCCATCAGTAGACTGCACCAACTGTTTTATAAAAAAAAAGTCAAATCTTTTTTAGAGAAAATCATATAATTAAAATTTGCTAGAATAATGATTTTTACTGACAATATCAAGTAAAAATGAAATTTTTACTTGATTACTGAAAATCATCTAATTAAGAAAAAAAAAAAAACGATTTTTTAAAAAAAATTTAATTATTGCCGTGTGCAATCATTTATATCGGTTTAAAACTGTCTTTTTTTAAAAACGTTGTTTATGACCACTTGACAAGAGAAAGCATCTACTGATGGTGGCCCACGGTAACAAATTAAAAATAGGGGCATGTGAGCAAGAAAATTCAATATCGCCAAGTCTTTATAATACTGGTATACCCAATTTAGAATATTGCCGAATAAATCGTCTTTTCTTTGACAACACGGGCATTCCTTAAAGTGGCATCTGAAATTTATTCACAAAGATCAGACAAATTAACAGGTGAATTAACTGGCCCAGTTACTGCTGACAAGATTTGACAAAACTAGTTGATAAAATTTGACAGCCATGTTGGAAGCTAGCGGCTTTAATATACAGTAGAACCCTGGGCTATGGTGGTCCTAGGATACGTTTTTTTTTTTTTTCAGGTTACAATGTGGAATACAATGTTTTTCCAGCCCCTAGTCACGGTATTTGCCATGCCTTACGGTTTTATTTATAATGTTATTTGATTATATACATGTATATTATATACTGTACTGTACTTTGTTACTAATTTTGAATGCCGTATCCAGGGATTTTATTTCACCTTAATTTTCTATTTTATTTTTGATTTCAATAAATATACGATTAATCTCTCTCTCTCATATATATATCGATTTTTCCAGTGCATCTAGAGTTTCGTTAGGTAAATAGCTGAACATTTCCTAAACAAATCTTTCAAACTCACGACTTATAACATATTCTAAAGCCTCTTTTTCAAAATATGCATGCATCTTGTTCCCATTTAAAAATTATTACATTTATTCCAGATAGACTGTTTGTCTCCCCAAAAAGAAGTCCTCCTGCTCCACTCATATAACCAGGTTAATCCATCATTCTTTTCACTCATACTAATTCCAACATACTACACAAGATTTTAAAAATAAATAATAATAATAATTTCAATTATATTCTAACTGACGTCTTGAATGTATCTGAAGAATAAGTGAATATCAGAATACTTAATTTTCAGAACTGCCGTCTGGCTATTCATAATACTTTTAATCATTCTCCAGAAATGATGTTTCTGAATTTTTTAAATGAGGATTGTTATTCATACTAATTGGATTCCAGGACTATTGTTCTCATCTTGAGTGTGATTTTCACATTAGTGAAAATCACACTCAAGATGAGAACAGAAAATAATATGGATTCTTCAGAAAGTTTGAATAAATTACCGAACACTTCAGATCATATTCAAAATGGTGTCTTAGCCTGACACATAGGCTAACATAACTTTTGCTAAATGACTTTATAGGTTTAGAGATTTTATTTACTCCTTGCGTGATTATCAGTTTCTTTTTTAATAAATAGAAAACAGTGACAGACATGTTTAACCCATTACCCACCAGTGAAAAGTTTCCCTTTATTCGGCCGTTAATGGGTTAAGGGACTTAAGCAAGTTCCCCCCCCCCCCCGACGTTTCTATATTCATGCAAATGTTATCTTATTTTACATTTAAGCAAATTTGTTCCAAAATATTTCTAGTTGAAACAAATAAAAAATACATTAGTTCGTATTTTTTAACAATAAGTATTTTTATACTAGGGGGAAAAATATGTTGCAGTAATAATGAAACTGTATTAGATTATCTTTGATGGAAGTGGACCACTGAAGTAAAATTGCCAACGAATGAATATGCTTATCTTCTCTCAACTTACTTTCCACAGTTTGATACTTCCATGATGGAAATGATACTGATCTTTAACATACCTTTCATTATACAAAAAAGTATGCAAGAGTAAATTAAATTCATCTCCTAAGGCTTTTCTTTATGGTGATTTTTTTTTTTTAAATCTTCATATTAGTGATGGGACGATTCCAATATTTTTCTCGATTCCAATACAGTTACTGATTCTAATTCCTTATAAATCTTTAAATATTAAGCTGTAAAGTTATTTTTGCCACCTATTACCGTAAAAGCACATGATAAATGTGCATATATTTTCTTAAACGTAGAAGCACCCTTGTAGAGAGGAGTAATCTATAGATTTTAGTTTTACTGGTAGCTTAAAATCAATAAATATTTATTATTTTTTATTACTACCAGCAGTGGAAAATGTTGTTTTTAAGCAAAATCAAATAAAGAAAGATAAATAAAGGAATCGTTTTTGGCATCAGAAAATATGCACAAGTGTTTCCAATCTGATACCAATTTCGATATCTCAAAAAGCTTTGATTTTTCATATTCCTGATTCTGATTCCAATTAATCGTCCCAACACTACTTCATATACATGGCCCTATTCACACTTTTTTTTTTTTTTTTTTTCCAACATAAAATTAACGTTCCTCTACTGTTTATTTTACTTTTTACATTTCATAATGGCATTAACATTTAAGTTTTGTAGCTGTTTTGATATATGGCACAATCGCATTAACACAGCGGTTCTCGCCGGATCACTGAAGTTAAGCAACATTGAGCCTGACCAGTACCAAATGGGTGACCATTTGGGAAGGCTAGGCACTGTATGTACCTTCTGGGAAGGTTGGGTGTAGGCCAGCACCCTCACCCTGTAAAAAGAACTCCTCGCTACAAAAACATCTACAAAAAGTTGTAGATGGCCTATGCCCCTCCAGGGGCTCAAGGGCTATGGATGGATGGATTGATAGATCTGTTTTGATACTATTCTTAATCTTTTCTCTCCTTGGTCAGTGAATGATAAATTCTTCTAGACTGAAGCAATTTTTATTTCTGTTCCAATCCAAAATGCTCCTCTTGGAGAGATGGATTCTCCCTGCATTAAAAAGTGGATACCGATTCCTAAAAAGTAACATACATTTATTACAAAACAAAATTATTTATTTATTTTTTTTAGGAACAATTTCACAGACAATATTCTTAGTTAAATATAACTTAATTTTTATGTAACGATCAATTAGAAAATTATCCATAGCGAACAATTGAAAAAAATTTATATATTAACTGAAGTAGTGGGGGGGGGGGTTTACCAAAATACAAGGTGTCCATTAGGAAAAAAAAAAATTAATAACTTTATTTGCATTTTTTTATATAATTTTTGTTATTGCAAATGCAAATAAAGTTATAATTTTTTTTAATGCACACAGACTTTATGGATACCCTGAATAAACCTTTCTTTTTTTTTTTTTTTCGTCAGTTTTACTAAACTTTTGTTTTCATTTCTCAATAACGATAGTGAAACAAAGTTTATAAACACTATCGTACTATAATACCTATGGTTGTCGGGTTTACACATTTTTTTTTTTTTTTTTTTTAAGATTAATTTCATTAAATTTAAATAATACTTTTCTGTTTATTGAAAATCTGATATTTACATTCTTAAAAACATTCTATCATTATATTTTGTTCTTGATGGGTCGAGAATGATTCGTGATCTATTTGCATTTCCATTTTGAAAGCCAGTATTTATGAATCATTATTGGTTTACAAAAGTGGATACTCATTTTTTGCTAAAAATTAATATATTCATACCAGAAAACTATTATCTTTCTTGGTCTCAACATGGCGGCGTTTAACAAAATAGTTTCTCAATTTAGGCTGGGAAAATTGGGGTGGTGTCATTTTCTTTTCTTTTACGCCTCAAATTGTTTTTGTTTAAAATGGAAATGTGGAGAGAGGTTTAATTTTTTAAATTCTTTTTATTTTTTACATTTTTAAGAGAGGAGGGAAAACAAATTATGAACACAACGACCATTTCACACAATAAAATATATTGACCATAACAGAAAATACCTGTGTTTGATGAAGTACAAGTGACAATAATAAACTTCACTGAACAATCTATGCAATACGAATCAAACTTTTTTTCTACCCAACCAAACCCTATAATAAGTTTTATTTTAAGTTTGCCAAGTGGGGGAGGTCAGAAAAAAAAAACGTATCCTAAAACCTTAAATAGGGTCTCTACGCTTTTTTCATTTTATTGTAGAAAAAAAATTTATTTAAAAAAATTTTTTAATTTAAGTAAAATTCTCTTTTGCAGATATTGTTTTATAGTTAAATTTATTCTTTCATATTCCACCCAGACAATGCTGGGATATGGGTCCTGCTTGTAGTACGTAATAATTAAAAAAAAATATATATTCAGTGTTTCTTTATCAGTTAGATGAGAAACACTTGTACCAGCAAGATCTTGTCTGATAGTTTTATTAATATATAAAATATGGATGACATGTTATTTTATTTTTTTTTAAATAATTTCACATACATTTATTCAAATTTATATTATACAAAGCTATCCAGGCTTGCCCAGGCAAAAAGTAACAAATTTCTATTGAAACTTCTATCTCTTCCCAATCCTCTCTTATTCCTCCATCCAGACCATTCCTGTTTAGCTGAAAACACATGCGCACACGCAGCTCTCTTTTATACAATAGATTCTTCAAGTAAGGAGTTGGTATTTTCTTTCCAAATTAGTTCGTGAAAAACTGACCCTCACCTGATGAAACCTGGCCTAGTTGACGCGCAAAGGATGAATAATTCTTATTCAAAATTTTAGATATTCATTCAGCATGATGCGGATGAAGAATATACTAACTTTGTGGGTGTTGGTTTTGTAGTTTTAGAGTTTTAGCTGGACATATAAACACACACACACACACACACACACACACAGAATAGAGCTGAATGCGAAAAAAAAAATAATATCAGGACCTAAAACGTGATTTAAACAACATGGTCTTTATACAGGTTGTATGTCTTTATACAGGTTGTGATAGGAGCAACTGGTCTAATAAAAAAAAAAAACAGCTTTAATAAATACTTGGGAACAATCCCTGAAAGACTAAGCTGTAACGAAATATAGTCGGCAATCATAAAGGGAACGTCTATTCTTAAAAGATACCTCGGATATAAATCCGAATCTTGATGAAATCAAATGTTAGCTCTAGCAGGTTTGAACACCTCGATCTTTTGAAACTAATTAAAGTAAATACCCCCCCAAATAACTGCCCTTTATGTAATAATAGATTATTTTAAATAAATAATTAAGATTTCTTTAATTTGTACACAATTTTTCACTTTTTTGTTGAATACGTGAAAAAACTTACAAATCAATGTTTTTTTTTAATGGAATTTAGTTAATCTAAGACTTTTTGCTCTATTCAGTGTATATTCTTGTAGCTAACGATTATTTGGTTACATTGTAGCTGTGATCCTGGATATGACCTTAAACTATATCCAGTGGTGAGGCCCCAGCTTGCGGGCTTTGGGGAGTGTGGAGCTACCCTTTAATTACCATTGCTTTCAGGTCCACTCTGACCCGGAGTGGTAGTACCTGTTAGGGTCCCAACTATGGGTTAAATAGAAACCGACTTGAAAACAACAAATATATTCTATTAAAAAAATGTTCTTCAAAATCTTTGGATTCGGCATTAAATAACCTGAAAAGGGTTGATATGCCGTAAAACAAAAACAACCAACCAACCAACATTGTAGCTTCCAGATGTACTGTAACTGCCAAATGTTTATGATTAGTTTCATCTCGTATTGCAACTGGTGTATTGTGTAGAATAATATGGAATATCATTTTGCCCTGTTTGCTTTTTTTAATATAAAAAAAAATGTTTTTTATTTTTGTGGTAACAAATAATAAATTCAGTGTTTATTAAAAATGAAATTGGAATGTAAAGACAACATTTTCTGCAAACCAAGTGATTACATGGCCTTCATAATATATGTCATTAAGGCCATGAGCTGAAAAATGACGTCATCACTGATGTCCTAGCAAGCAATATTTGTCGAACAGTCAGACTGTTGATAATGAATCAAAAACTTTTACAAAAAGCATTAGAAAATTTAAAAATTGCATTAAAAAGAAAAATAAGGAACATGATGATTTGTACTGACTCATTCAATATTAATTTAAAAAAAAAAATAGAATTAAAAACGGAAAAGTTGTGTTTATGCGCTAAAAGTAATTAAACATTTCGTTATTTCATGAATTTTAAAGAATAAATACGTTCATTATTTACTTATAAATTACCTTTAAAAAGAAAAGAAAGGAACATGAGTCGATTTATATTAAAACTGAACTTTATTCAATATAAATTTTAAAAAATTATGCATGTAAAATTACGTATATTTGAAGCAGAAGACAATCAAATGTTGAAAAACATGAAATAAATAAATTCATTCAATAAACAATTATGAAACAATCAACTTAACATCAAACGATAAATATTTTTAAAAATTAAAACGATAATACATTTTTTAAAAATCAAATTACGAACAGTTTTTTTTGTTTTTTTTAACCAAAACCAACAATGAATTTTTTTAAAATGAAAACGAATGATAAATTAGTTTAACTATAAAAATAGACGATAAATTAACAGAAATAAATATAACAAATTAAATTCAAACAAATATTGTTAATTCAAATAAACTTACTCGTGGAGAAATATTTCAAACATTGAATATAAAATCATTAAAAAAATCTGTTGTAGAATTTTATTAAAAGTTTGAATTTTTCTTTTTCTGAATAGTTGTGTTTTGTTAATATTGTCATTCTCTTTGCTACAGTAATTATTTAAGAGAATTTGATGAGTTGCATGTAAGCATTTTTTCTATTTGCTCAATAATGTGACTCTCATCACAAGAGACAACATGAACTAAAAGATTGTAATCAGCCAAAGCATTCAAAGTTACATACATGGCTAATTTTCTTTGAAGAGAATGAAAAAAGACTCGCATTTTATAAGTTTGTTTATAACGATATAATAATATAAAACAAAATTATTTGTTATATCATTTTAGTGTAACAGAGAATAATAAACTGTAATAATAAAAATAAAACATTTAACGATTTATTTGATAAATCATATATATAATGGTACTGTTTTATTTACATATTTCCTATGCAAAAGTTTTAATAAATTACTATCTTTTTAAAAACTAAAAATTAGTAAAAAAACAATATAATCATAAAGTCACAATATGCATTTATACATACGACATACACAGCGTAATCATGTTGACACACTGGATCTCATTAGATCACTGAAGTTAAGTAATGTTGAGCCTGGTCAATACCAGATGAATGACCAATTTGAGAAGTCCAGGCACTGTACGTAGGCGGACGTCGACACCTCCCTGCAAGAGATGCGAAAATCTAATGTCGTTATCTCCCCTAATGCATGTGACTGGAGTCTGCCTGTGAATTTTATACTCCGATAGAACTTCCTCCTTTGGAGGAAGCTGGTTAAGCCTGCATAGGGTTAGTGGCATTTCCAAAGTTACAATCTAGGCTAAAAGTTCCCTAGATTTATTGCAAAAATTTTATCCATTATTCAATGAAAATTTTTTATTATTACAGCAAGTTTAGAAAAAATCTCATGTAAAAAATGATTTGTTTACAAGGTTAAAAATAACAATTTTTCAACTATCTTCGTGGTACACGCTTTTTTTTTTTTTTTTTTTTAGACACTATCATTAGTATTAATACAGTTAAAGGAAAAAGGCTCTAATAATAATAAAAACTCATTTAACGATTTATTTGATAAATAATTAATAGATACAATGGTAAATTTTTAAACTATTGTTATAAAATTTCAAATTTTAATAAAACTTTTAAAAAATTTTACTTTGCTACTTTCATTTGGCAAAAAATTCTCTCTTTTAATTGCATGCATCCAAATGGTAAAATAATTCCTTGTCTTTCGGAAATAAAAATGCAGTCAGTTTAGGACCATTTTTGTAAATTTCCTTTGCAATTTGGTACAATGCAACAACATAGCATCTTTGAGAATTACAAAAAATAGTTATCTATCTTCTTTCGGGTCTATCATTAGGCGTTATCTACTTCTGATCGTTTCTTGGGAGCCACGATCAGATTCAATAGACCAAATTCAATGACATCAGCAGGTTACATGACTTTAGTTCCTTGGCCTTCTTACAATGGTGAGTATACTCGGCCATACTCACCACTCACCACTCTAATGTCTTATTTTCTGGCTTGGAATGACATTGGCAATTAGTATTTATTACAAATACCATAATTGGCGATGAATCCATGCTGTGTCAATACCCTAATGGTGCTATTGTTATCGTAAGTTTGTATAGCTAAGGCGCCTTTAAAAAATAAACGCTGCTACGACTTCTTCAGAAATATAACGCATGATTAATTACCACATAAAGACAAAGTAAGACTAATACTTCCCCCAAAAAACAATTGTGAAAAATGAAAAAAATAAATTAATATTTGCAAAATAAGTGATAAAAAAGATCTGCAAACTTCAAACGCCAAAATGCCACATATTATTTTGACCTGGTTCAAGTTGATAAATCTTATGGATATTAAAAACGTCCAATGATACAAAATGTGACCTACTTCTTGCATCATTCCGTGTTTTTAATATGGAAAAGTTTTTTCTCGAACAAATCAAAATATGTAGTACTTTGTCCTGTTTGAATTTTGTGAATCTTTTTTTTTTTCCACTTTTACTTAACAAATATTAATTTTTCTGATTTAAACAAATTTTTTTTTTTTTTTTTTTTTTTTTTTTTTAGAGGGAATTAATTTTACTTCATCTTTATTCCCACTTGGTAATTATTCATGTTATATTTCTGATCGCCATGGGAAGAAGCTGGAGGGGTGGTTAGGATCTGGCTTCAGACCGAAAACTATGGTTATACTCTGATTGCCTCATGCATCGCAGGACACTGGAGTTCTTGAGTTTCAGTCAATGTAACGAAATTATATTTGCATGAGTTGTATTATATAAAAGAAAAAAAAAATTGGACATATTCTTCAGGGTTTTTTGCTCACCTTTGAGTTAAAAAAAAAAAAAAAAAAAAAAAAAAGCTAAAGGTACAGCATAGTGCACCCTTGACATTGTCAGCTTAATAATCTGAAAGAAAGAAAACAAGTAAGATGAAACTGTTAACAGATGTAGACCAATATGGAGAAAGTATATGTGGATGGCAACGCTATTAAGATTACTTAGAGGTTTTGGTACATTGGTGATACAATTGGAGCACAGGGTGGAGCAGGCACTACTGTAATTGAAAGAGTTAGTCGTAGATGGAGTAAGTTTAAGGAACTTCTACCATTGCACACAAGCTGAATGTTACCACCGTTAATCAAGGGAATAGTCTATTGGGCATGTGTATGAAGTGTGATATTTTGAAGTGAAACCTGGCATTACATGGAGAGAAATGATAAAACATTGATATGGTTGATGTATAATGTAAGTCTTGAAGACAAACTTTAGACTTGTTGATCCCAGAGGAAGATTAAATTTGAATAGTATAGAGAGATGTGTGCATAATTTGATGGTTTTGTCACATTAGGCGAATAAACGAGGGTTCTTTAGTTAAATGTAGCAAATGTAAATGGAAAAATAAAATTGTCAGAACTCCTTTTCATCAACATTGCAATTCATGCCAACTCTTCCTGTAACGTTACACACGTTTACACATGGTGCCCAACACATTGTAGCAGAGTGTATCACAGGGAATAGAAGACAAGTAATAACTCAACTCCTTTTTTTTTAAATTTTTTGTTACAACATTTATTTTCTTATTTTCCCACCACTTCTTATGGCCATGACGTCACCCACGTCTCTAATGCGCTCTTTCTCTCTCTCTCTCTCTCTCTCTCTCTCCTTTTTATAGTCTTTCTTTTTCCTTACTGTGACGTCATTTCGCACATGGCTCGGTATTTGCATACACACGTCCGCACACTGTTACATTCTTTAACTTAAACCGTAATTCACAACACCAACTCTCAACGTCTATACTCTCACTCCTGTCAAAAACTTGACTCCCTGTCCACTTCAACTCATCCTTCTTATAGCTACTATTCCCCCTCATATGCAAATTAATGCCACATGTATAATATATAAGCAACCATTTTTTCTTTTCTCCTTTTTCTTTCCTTTCCGTTCCTATCACTTGACGGACTTAAACAGAGGTGTGGCCGCTTGTGTGAGTAATACTTTCTATAACAGCACTGTTGAGGGTAACAAGGTCAGTTAGCAGGAAGAGCAAAATAAAACATAGGAGAAAGTGATCCATCCATCCAGCATGGCCGCAGCTGAGATTGAACTCCCTACACGAGTTTGTAATGTAATTCAAATCTTGTTGGTAGCTGAATACTTGATGCTTTGCTAGGGCTATCAAGGATATTTTTTATTGTGATGTCATCACTGGATGGGGTGCCTACCCTTTGACTTTGACTTTGACATATAGATGTTTGAGGTCTAGGTTTTGGAACTGTTCATCGTTCCAAGGGAAAAATTTCCTAGACAACTTTGTAGCATGCGTGGTACAGAAACCCAGGAATTTGCACTTCCATTTAGGAGGATGGACAATATAAACTCGGCAGCAATCTCCAATGGGCGTCAAGTCCGCTTTAGTATGCGTTTACCGTTTGTGCTTGTACAACTGCATCTGGGAGATCATTCCATGTGTTGACAATCCTCTGTGAGAAGGTCCCTTTGCGGACATCTAGCCTACAGTATTTTTTTACGATTTTGAGGCTGTTCCCCCTGGTTGCGCTGTTTTTGGCGATCTGAAAAGATGGCTTCCTTGTATCATAAATCCCATGGATGTACTTGTAGAGATCGATCATGTTACCACGATTTCTCTGATGCTCAAGTGTGGGCAGTCTCAGGGTTCTCAATCTTTCAGAATATGGCTTGTCCTTCAGTGATGCCAGCAGCTTGGTTGCTCGGTGCTGTACGTCTTCCAGATCACTGTATAAAGTCTTATGGTGTGGCTGCCAGACAGAGTGGCAATACTCCAAGATAGGACGCACAAGGCTCTTGTAGAGTTGCACAAAGACTGTATTTGAGAGGAAGTCAAAAGTGGGTGAATGATCCCGACAACTTTATTTGCTTTTGCGATGGATTTAGCTACATGTTCCTTGGAACTCAGTTTGTTGTCGATGTAGACGCCTAGGTCTTTCTCATGATCATGCTCTTCCAGTGTTATCACTCCAAGCGAGTTGTCTTTCAATGTGTATTTAGCCTCTAATCTCCTGCTCCCTAGTTTCAGGACGCTGCATTTCTGTGGGTGAAAATGGAGCAACCAGTTCTGTGACCAGTTCTACAAGTTATCTAGGTCAGCCTGTAGGCTGTCTGTGGCTCCTGGGATGTCACTCATGTGAACAACTTTGTGTCATCTGCAAACAGCTTCCTTTCACTTTGGCAGAGTTTGGGTAGGTCGTTTATGTAGATGACGAATAACATTGGGCCAATGACACTTCCCTGTGGTATCCCGCTCGTTACTGGTGCTGATCTTGATTTTGCTCCGTTTTCTACTACACACTGTTGCCTAGCATTTAGGAACGCCTGAATCCAGTTGAGGACTTTGCTCTGGATGCCATATGACTCAATCTTTGTCAGGAGGCGACGGTGAGGCATGGAATCGAAGGCCTTCATGAAGTCCATATAGACGATGTTGATACTTCCTCCTGCATCGAGAGTTTCTGTCCAGGTATCCATAACATCCAGAAGCTGAGTAGTACAGGACCTTCCCTGTACAAAGCCATGTTGCTCTGTCCTAATGAGGTGGTTTTCCCTTAAATGCCTTATAATTTATTCCCTGGCAAGTTTTTCCATCACCTTACAGCATGTGAGACTAAGTTTTTCCATCACCTTACTGCATGTGAGACTAATTGGTCTGTAGTTACTCGCTTGTAGTCGGCTTCCCTTCTTGAAGACAGGGGAGACTGTTGTCTTTCTCCAGTCCTGTGGTACTTGTCCGTCTAGCAGAGATTTACGGAAAAGCAGTGATACTGGGTGTGCCAGGGTATCAGCAGCCTTTGAAAGAACAAGAGGGTTGATGCTGTCTGGTCCTGCAGCCTTGTTGGTATGTAAGTTCTTGAGTAGTTTCCATACTTTTTCCTCAGATTTCGAATGTTTCTAAAGGTACGTTATACTCAGTAGGTGGTGGGTCAGGTAGCGGACCATCGTCTTCTCGGATGAAAATCTTTTGGAAGAAATCATTTAGTATATCTGCTTTTTCTTTGTCTGATGTTGTTTTGCTTCCATCTTCCGATTTCCTATTCCCGATTTCGTTGTCGTCTTGCTTTTAACGTATGACGAAAATGCTTTGGGATTACTCTTAGCCTCAGCTGCTACCTTAGCTTCTAGACCTCTTTTTGCTTTCCTGCATTTTTTGGTGGCTTTGCTGTTTGCCTTAAGGTATTCGGTGTAGTCTTCTTTCTTCCTGGTTTGATGCCACTTCCTGAAGAGTCTGTGTTTCTTTCTGACTGTTTCCAGTGTTTCTTTGTCCATCCATTTTTTTTTGTATTGGCTCGGTCTACTGATTTGGTTGGTACTGAGCGTTGGACTGCTTGGTTGATTTTGTCCTTAATCAGAATCCACATGCCGTCTACATTTTTGCCTTCCAGCTCTTTATCCCAGTCTGTTTCCTGCAGTCCACCTATGAGTTTCTCAAAGTCCGCTTTTGGGAAGTTGAAATGGCTTAAGAGAGTCCCATTTACCCTCGAGAGAAGGATAGACCGCAACAGTTTCTAAACCTGGTATTTTACCTCGCGGTAGAAAGTAATTAAGGGTGGATTTAATAGGTTAATTTGGAAGTTAACTTTTAAAAGCTGTCCAACACATGTCTGCATGTAAAACGGATGTTAAACCAAAATGTAATGGTGCTGCTGATGGAACTAATTATCAGTTCTTGCATAGAAGAGTGGGTGTTTTTTTTTTTTTTTTTTCTTCAAACCCACCCGGTACGACATACCAGATTTTACACTAGGTACACTTCTTGGGCTATTCTTTTTTTAGATGTACCTTTTTTTTTTCCTCTACTTCCCAAATGTCTGGGTAGCCATGTTTTGTTTGGTCAGTGTGACTAAGTACATTCATTCCTCAATCGACTGACGGTGGGAATGGGGCATGCTGTCAGCAATTCAAATTACTGACTTTCTTCAACAGGAAATCTAAATGTAGCTAACTTGCCTCTGAGCTAAGAGCTAAGTACCCCCTCCTGCCCATGTTATCAATTATCCCAACAGGTCAATCTTGTCCACCCCATGATACTCTGCCTCCCTACCACTACCTTTATTTTTTTCCGTTCTCTTTTGTAAGTTCAGGGAACTTTGGTAAATACAGAGTGATTGGAAAATTTATAACTTCGGGATTATGTTCTGTATGTTCGCATTTACTTTTTTTTTTTTTTTGTCCTCTGACAAAAGGAGGTGGGTGGACCTGTAAATTCACCCTTATCTATTCGCGTGTCCACACTACACTTTGGAATTTTTAAAATTTTGCACAAACATCAAACACGATATGAGTAAAAAAAGTAACAGAACAGATTTTCCGGGAGGGAAAAAACTCCGGTTGCCCTCCCACCACTCCCCTACCAGAGGTACTTTCAGGATTAAAATGGCTAAAATTGACATTTTTGTGCTTATTAAAAATAATTGATGCCTTGGCTTTTTAGAAAACTTTCTGAAAAGTTGTAACTAACTGATTTCTAGATAATTTTGTTTGTCTATACTTCACGATAACTCTTGGGTGTGCCTCAGGGGCTCTTTTAAGGCCAATAAAAACACTCCATTTTTGGCACTATTTGTCCAATATTTTCTGTGTATGTCTATTTAGCAGTTTTACATGGTGCTGAACTCAAATTTAAATATGTTAAGGTCTTGGGGACTTTTGGGGCTAAATGGGGGACGGGGATGATGGACTTAGTCATTTCTTTTTTTTTTTTTTTTGCATGGTGCAGAACTCAAATTTACATATGTTAAGACCTAAAACTGCACCGTTTGTTCATTTTCACTGAGGGCTTTTGGGGCTAAATGTGGGTAGGTGGGGGGGGGGCGCCAAATGCCGAACCTAATCATTTATTTTATGCCTTGTTCACTGTGCACTCACGGGGGACCATGCATGCTTTACTTGTTTTCTATAAACATGACATAGCAATGGAGAAAAAGATCAAAGGCAATTTCTTCAAACATCTTTATACTGCCTGATCACTAGGACTATGACAACAGCATATACTATAATTGTTTTTACTCTCAAGTATATATTCGACACAGACAATTAATCACCCGAGGATCACATCACTCTACATAAAAACATATAAGATATCAATGGATACATACTTGAGAATCAAAACAATGAAAAGAATATGCTGTTGTCATAGCCCTACTGATCACTTGTGGGTTCTTCTTTCCATCCTCTCTTCATATTGACGTTTATTTGGGAAGTGTTGTGACCGAGTTTGAACTTATCCAAGAAAAATACACAAATTGCTTAAATCAGGGCTTATATGCTTTAAAATTATGTTCTAAAATAAATTAATTTATTTTCATTTAGTTTGGTTCAAAGAATGATTTTTATATTTGATCCAGTCAGCCATTTTCTATTTGATTAATAATTTCAGTTTGGTAATATCAGATCAGACTGTCTGAAGTTATTGGCTTCCTGCACTAGAATGCACCAAACATTGATGTTATTGTTTTTTTTGTTTTTTCTTCTCCTTTGCAAAACTTAATTAAGTTCTGCAAAGACAAAAAAAACAAAAAAATTTCCACTATAAAACAAGCAGACTAAATACAACGAATAAATAGTTGAAGATATAATAAAGAACTTGAAGCATAAAAACTTTTTATTTTTTATTTTTCAAAATGACTATATTTTGTATTAAATAATTCAAAAATGATTGATATGCTGTACCCCCCCCCAAAAAAAAACCCCAACCAACCAACTAATTTCAGCACTGTTGTAGAGTGTCGTGTTATCAGAGCAAATATACCCATCTGAGACACAATTTTATCAAAGAGGTAATTTATGAATATCAGGAATAATAACGGACTAAGTATTGATCTCTGGATCACACTTGCATTAATATCATGTTGTTTAGGTGTACAGCCATTGAGGACAACCTGAATTTTTCTCTTGTCTAGGAAGGATCTGATTATGTTGAGTATTCGTCTCGAAATACCATAAGATTTAATTTTTACAAGAAGTCGTTCGTACAAAACCTTCTCAAAGGCTTTGGATATATCAAGGGTTATAGCTCTAGTTTCCCCTGCCTTATCGAGTGCATGGTGTATGCGTTAAGATATGATGGTTAAATTATCTCTTATGATGAGGGTCACATTGAGCAAATAGAAAAAAAATGCTTAGAACAGGCCTGCCTAAATCCATACTATTAATCAGAAAGAAGCTTAGCATTTATAAGAGGGTGTTCTAGTACTTGATTAATTAAAAACTCAAAGATTTTGGTAAAGAAGAGCAGGAAACTGATGCGATGATGATTGAGCGGGCCAGTGCTTTCACCAGAATTCATAAATACTGGTGCAATGGAGACAACTTTCCAGGTATCATGGAAGCAAAACTAGTATTTGTTGCAGACTTTGGAAAGGACAGAAGCTAGCTCAGTGGAGGATTTTTTAAATTAGTATGTCAAGGATGAGATCAGGCCCACATGCGTTAGAGGTGTTTAGGTTTTTATGATATCACGGACATGAAAAGGGGTGATTTTCAGATCTATGTGTGTGGCTTTTGTCCGCAAAGGAAATTTGGGAGGGAATGGTTTGTGATGTTGAAGGTGGAGTTAGAGGCAAACCGCTGAGCAAGCAGGTCAGTTTTCTTGGTCACTATGCAAGCAATCTCATGTTTGTTTGATTGTTCATTATTCAGCACACTATTATAAATTTTCCTATTTTCTATGATTTAATACGTTTACTGGTCACTTCAGTGTGCATTCTCTTGGTTGCGGCCATTTCACTCTTACAATTATTTCTAGTTTTTATTTGTATTTGATATGTGGTTGACAAATCGGTGGAATGCATGCTGCACAATTTGAAGTGAACCATTAGGAAGTGTGGAGTCTGATATAAATACTTCCTTGTGCTTCAATACCTCCTTTACATCATTCAGTTGTCTCATTGGCACATTGTTCAGTAGGATGAGAAAAGATATTGGTTCATGGAGCATCTCTGATGTGTTCTTTGATGGCTTCCCAGTCAACCTTTTTGAAGCATCTTGTCATTTTGAGCAACCGTTCTGCAGTTAGGAGTTGAGAACTTGGTGTTATTAACTAATATAACAAGATGATCGGCATTCTCAAGTAGACACTGGGCATTTGTCACACACTCTTCAGGTACTGTGGTTAAGAATAGATCTAGGAATGATGCTTACTAATCATTATGATCTAAGAGACCAGTCAGGAATGTGGCTGTCTGTGTTAGGGAATGAGATATAGAGAAGCTATGAGTACTGTTACCAGTTGCATCTATTTAACTGGAGAAACCAAGCAAACTACCGTGATGGGCATATAAATCCCCAAATACATGTACTTGGGTGTTAGTATCTAAGCAGAGTGCTGCATCTATAGTATCAGAGATATGGTTGATTAGGGTACAGTCCTGATTTGAAGGAGAATGATAGAGAAAGTATAAGTAACTAACACAGTGTTGTAAGGTTTGTCTAAAGCACATGAAGGCCTGGTCATCTGATTCTAGACTGCACCTTCTAGTTAAGGAAAGGATGTTAGGAATATAGGCTCAAGGTCTGTGAATACATCAGTCTTTACCACAAAGAGAGGTATCCTGTCATGTTAAAGTAGAGGGAATTGAGGAGTATATATTGGTTTCACTTAATGCTAACATATCTAGGGAGTTTACTAGGAGAAAATATTTTACATTATCTAGGTTACTTTTAAGCCCACAGATATTTGTGAATGCCTGCCTCAAGAGAGGAGGCGAATTAGTTTTGAGTTAGCGTCTGGTTTGAGTATGGTTTTTGCTTTGGATGTCATTTCATTAGAATATTTTAGTTTGGGGTAGAGTGAGTCAACTTGAAGCCAAATATGCACACATGAGTAAACCATTAGTTGAGCTTTGTCTTGATAAAAGGTGGCCGCAAAAAAGCTCACTGGAGAATTGCAGGGTCCATGTCCATGTGTGACATGGCACCACAATCATTCCGATGCTATACAGCTGATGATAACTACTCTAAGCACTACCAAAGTGTTAGGGTTCCTATACTGTCAGTCGGAATCAACAGCTAGACAAATTGCCAAACCTGTACCCTTGTCAGACAAGAATGACCTAGACTAGTCGCATGGGCAAGCAGTTTAAGAAAGCAATAGAAAGAAGAAAGGGTTGGGGAGACAGCGTTCTTTGTCCTTGTTAGAAAACAAAGCCAAGCAGTGGATGTCTCTGATGAGCCCTTGGTTGTACCTCTGCATCTGGCTAATAGACTAAGGTGTGAAAGTGGTGATAGGCAGAGCCTGCTTCTTAAGTAATTTAAGTTTGCAAACCGGATGATTTGTTTGTGTCACCAGCTCTGGGAAGGACTAAGGAGGCCTCCCACCCATTGTAGTTTAGTGCAATGACTTGTGGGCATCAGTTTTCCTTCTTCTAGATAGATGGCCTTGACAAGGCCTACGGCTCCATCACATTGAGACGAGTAAATTGAATCCATTACAAGGCTAATTTTGATCACGATAGTTCAAATTGAGCTGTCTTCCCTTGTCAGATCAAAACACATCTCGCTTCGTCATAAAATGTTATTTTATTTAAAAAAAAAAAAACTACTTTGTGAAAATAACATCCAAAGCGAAAGCTTGAAAATCCCCATGTAAAAAATATTCTGAAACATAAAAACGGCGGATAATATATATATATAACGCAGCGAGCGGAAACAAGTTTTGGCAGAGAAAAGGAGAAAAATTTACGGAGTTTTTAAAATGATTTCCAATTGGTGTCTCTAATATGGCGAGACAAACCCAGCTGCCTTGGTTTTATCAGCTTTTGACAGTGGGAGTGTTGTTTAAGTGTAACCCCCTCCCTTCACCATCACTATTCGCACTTACTCCATTGAAATGATAAAAGTGCGAAGGGGATGGTCATAGAGGATGGGTGTTTTAAAAAAAAAGATCTGTTTGTATAACTCGTCTCTGTTGTCAGCATCCAGACCGGACCGCTGCTGCTCTACATAACGGCAACTGCTGGAATTTAAACATTATTTTGTTTTTATTGAATGCGATAAGTTGGCGATGGTTGTGGTTTGCCTGTATTTTAGTTTACCATAAAATATTTTTAAGTACATAAATTTTTGCTGTTTTCAGCTTAGAAATGAAAAAAAAAAAATTTTCTTTTGTTTTTGCTGGAGATGAGGCATTTTACCGGATGTCAGACATTCACCCACTATTTCAGTCACTCCAACCGAGAGATCTTTTTAAGATTTTAACCGTTCCGTTGAGTGCAATTTTTTGTATTCTTCTTGCACTTAGTTCATCGGATATATTCGACAGATACTTTTCGAAATTCTTTTTCATAAGTCCAGTTGCTCCTGTAATTACTGCAATGATGGAGACCTTAAGATTCCAGTTTCTTTTCATATCGTACATAAGGCTCGGTATTTCGTAATCTCCCTCTCGGGGTTGTTAAAGATCTTGTCCTATATCACTATATCAGGCTTAACAGCTGCATTTCTAGATACATAGTTGTAGGAAATTTCATGAATAAATAGTGACTGACTTGCGTGTGTATATATTTATATATTTATCCTTAGTTCTCACTATTTCTTTTTGGATAGATTGCGCTCTTTCTTCTCTCTCAATAGTTCTCTTTCTCTCTCTCTCAATAGTTCTCTTTCTCTCTCTCTCAATAGTTCTCTTTCTCTCTCTCTCAATAGTTCTCTTTCTCTCTCTCTCAATAGTTCTCTTTCTCTCTCTCTCAATAGTTCTTTTTCTCTCTCTCTCAATAGTTCTTTTTCTCTCTCTCTCAATAGTTCTTTTTCTCTCTCTCTCAATAGTTCTTTTTCTCTCTCTCTCAATAGTTCTTTTTCTCTCTCTCTCTCAATAGTTCTTTTTCTCTCTCTCTCTCAATAGTTCTTTTTCTCTCTCTCTCTCAATAGTTCTTTTTCTCTCTCTCTCAATAGTTCTTTTTCTCTCTCTCTCAATAGTTCTCTTTCTCTCTCTCTCAATAGTTCTCTTTCTCTCTCTCTCTCAATAGTTCTCTTACTCTCTCTCAATAGTTCTCTTTCTCTCTCTCTCTCTCAATAGTTCTCTTTCTCTCTCTCTCTCTCAATAGTTCTCTTTCTCTCTCTCTCTCAATAGTTCTCTTTCTCTCTCTCTCAATAGTTCTCTCTCTCTCAATAGTTCTCTCTCTCTCAATAGTTCTCTCTCTCTCAATAGTTCCCTCTCTCTCAATAGTTCCCTCTCTCTCAATAGTTCCCTCTCTCTCAATAGTTCTCTCTCTCTCAATAGTTTTTCTCTCTCTCTCAATAGTTTTTCTCTCTCTCTCTCTCTCAATAGTTTTCCTCTCTCTCTCAATAGTTTTTTCTCTCTCTCTCTCTCAATAGTTTTTCTCTCTCTCTCTCTCTCAATAGTTTTTCTCTCTCTCTCTCTCAATAGTTTTTCTCTCTCTCTCTCTCAATAGTTTTTCTCTCTCTCTCAATAGTTTTTCTCTCTCTCTCAATAGTTTTTTTCTCTCTCTCAATAGTTTTTCTCTCTCTCTCTCTCTCTCAATAGTTTTTCTCTCTCTCTCTCTCAATAGTTTTTCTCTCTCTCTCTCTCTCAATAGTTTCTCTCTCTCTCTCTCTCTCTCTCAATAGTTTTTCTCTCTCTCTCTCTCAATAGTTTTTCTCTCTCTCAATAGTTTTTCTCTCTCTCAATAGTTTGTTTTCTCTGTCTCTCTCTCTCTCAATAGTTTGTTTTCTCTGTCTCTCTCTCTCTCAATAGTTTGTTTTCTCTGTCTCTCTCTCTCAATAGTTTGTTTTCTCTGTCTCTCTCTCTCAATAGTTTGTTTTCTCTGTCTCTCTCTCTCTCAATAGTTTGTTTTCTCTCTCTCTCTCTCAATAGTTTTTCTCTCTCTCTCTCTCTCAATAGTTTTTCTCTCTTTCTCTCTCTCAATAGTTTTTCTCTCTTTCTCTCTCTCAATAGTTTCTCTCTTTCTCTCTCTCAATAGTTTTTTTCTCTCTCTCTCAATAGTTTTTCTCTCTCTCTCTCTCAATAGTTTTTCTCTATTTCTCAATAGTTTTTTTTTTCTCTCTCTCTCTCAATAGTTTTTTTCTCTCTCTCTCTCAATAGTTTTTCTCTCTCTCTCAATAGTTTTTCTCTCTCTCTCTCTCTCAATAGTTTGTTTTCTCTCTCTCTCTCTCTCTCAATAGTTTGTTTTCTCTCTCTCTCAATAGTTTGTTTTCTCTCTCTCTCAATAGTTTGTTTTCTCTCTCTCAATAGTTTGTTTTCTCTCTCTCTCTCTCTCAATAGTTTGTTTTCTCTCTCTCTCTCTCTCTCTCTCAATAGTTTGTTTTCTCTCTCTCTCTCTCTCTCTCTCTCTCAATAGTTTGTTTCTCTCTCTCAATAGTTCTCTCTCTCTCTCTCAATAGTTTGTTTCTCTCTCTCAATAGTTCTCTCTCTCTCTCTCAATAGTTTTTCTCTCTCTCTCAATAGTTTCTCTCTCTCTCTCTCTCAATAGTTTGTTTTCTCTCTCTCTCTCTCAATAGTTTGTTTTCTCTCTCTCTCTCTCAATAGTTTGTTTTCTCTCTCTCTCTCTCTCTCTCAATAGTTTGTTTTCTCTCTCTCTCAATAGTTTGTTTTCTCTCTCTCTCAATAGTTTGTTTTCTCTCTCTCTCTCTCAATAGTTTGTTTTCTCTCTCTCTCTCTCTCTCAATAGTTTGTTTTCTCTCTCTCTCTCTCTCAATAGTTTGTTTTCTCTCTCTCTCTCTCTCAGTAGTTTGTTTTCTCTCTCTCTCTCTCTCTCAATAGTTTGTTTTCTCTCTCTCTCTCTCTCTCAATAGTTTGTTTTCTCTCTCTCAATAGTTTGTTTTCTCTCTCTCTCTCAATAGTTTGTTTTCTCTCTCTCTCTCTCAATAGTTTGTTTTCTCTCTCTCTCTCTCTCTCTCTCAATAGTTTGTTTTCTCTCTCTCTCTCTCAATAGTTTGTTTTCTCTCTCTCTCTCAATAGTTCGTTTTCTCTCTCTCTCTCAATAGTTTGTTTTCTCTCTCTCTCTCTCTCTCAATAGTTTGTTTTCTCTCTCTCTCAATAGTTTGTTTTCTCTCTCTCTCTCTCTCAATAGTTTGTTTTCTCTCTCTCTCTCTCTCTCTCTCTCTCTCTCTCAATAGTTTGTTTTCTCTCTCTCTCTCTCTCTCAATAGTTTGTTTTCTCTCTCTCTCTCTCTCTCTCTCTCTCTCAATAGTTTGTTTTCTCTCTCTCTCTCTCTCTCTCAATAGTTTGTTTTCTCTCTCTCTCTCAATAGTTTGTTTTCTCTCTCTCTCTCAATAGTTTGTTTTCTCTCTCTCTCTCTCAATAGTTTGTTTTCTCTCTCTCTCTCAATAGTTTGTTTTCTCTCTCTCTCTCTCAATAGTTCGTTTTCTCTCTCTCTCTCAATAGTTTGTTTTCTCTCTCTCTCTCAATAGTTTGTTTTCTCTCTCTCTCTCAATAGTTTGTTTTCTCTCTCTCTCTCTCTCAATAGTTTGTTTTCTCTCTCTCTCTCTCTCAATAGTTTGTTTTCTCTCTCTCTCTCAATAGTTTGTTTTCTCTCTCTCTCTCAATAGTTTGTTTTCTCTCTCTCTCTCTCAATAGTTTGTTTTCTCTCTCTCAATAGTTTGTTTTCTCTCTCTCAATAGTTTGTTTTCTCTCTCTCAATAGTTTGTTTTCTCTCTCTCAATAGTTTGTTTTCTCTCTCTCAATAGTTTGTTCTTTCTCTCTCTCTCTCTCAATAGTTTGTTCTTTCTCTCTCTCTCTCTCAATAGTTTGTTCTTTCTCTCTCTCTCTCTCAATAGTTTGTTTTCTCTCTCTCTCTCTCTCTCTCAATAGTTTGTTTTCTCTCTCTCTCAATAGTTTGTTTTCTCTCTCTCTCTCTCAATAGTTTTTTTTTTCTCTCTCTCTCTCTCTCAATAGTTTTTTTTTTCTCTCTCTCTCTCTCTCAATAGTGTTTTTTTCTCTCTCTCTCTCTCAATAGTTTTTTTTTTCTCTCTCTCTCTCTCAATAGTTTTTCTCTCTCTCTCTCTCTCTCAATAGTTTGTTTTCTCTCTCTCTCTCTTTCTCTCTCTCTCTCTCTCAATAGTTTGTTTTCTCTCTCTCTCTCTCTCTCTCTCTCTCTCTCTCTCTATCTCTCTCTTTCTCTCGATAGTTTGTTTTCTCTCTTTCTCTCGATAGTTTGTTTTCTCTCTCTCTCTCTCGATAGTTTGTTTTCTCTCTCTCTCTCGATATTTTGTTTTCTCTCTCTCTCTCTCTCTCTCTCTCTCTCTCTCTCTCTCAATAGTTTGTTTTCTCTCTCAATAGTTCGTTTTCTCTCTCTCAATAGTTCGTTTTCTCTCTTTCTCAATAGTTCGTTTTCTCTCTTTCTCAATAGTTCGTTTTCTCTCTCTCTCTCTATAGTTCGTTTTCTCTCTCTCTCTCTCTATAGTTCGTTTTCTCTCTCTCTCTCTATAGTTCGTTTTCTCTCTCTCTCTCTCTCTCTAGTTCGTTTTCTCTCTCTCTCTATAGTTCGTTTTCTCTCTCTCTCTATAGTTCGTTTTCTCTCTCTCTCTCTCTTTCTCAATAGTTCGTTTTCTCTCTCTCTCTCTCTCAATAGTTCGTTTTCTCTCTCTCTCTCTCGATAGGTCTCTTTTCATCTTCTCTCTTGGTAGTCCCCCCCCCACGTCTTCTCTCTTGGTAGTTTTCTTTCTCTCTCTCTTCCCGTATTCTGTCTTGGTAGTTTTCTCTCTCTCCACCTCTCTCTTATCGTAGTTTTCTCTGTCTCTATCTCTCCGTTTTCTCTCTTGGTAGTTCTCTCTCTCTCTCTTTTTAAATACTTCTGTCTCTCTTTTTCCCTCTTTTACTCCATCCTTTCTCTCTCTTTTTTTTTTTTTTTTTTTTTAAATAGTTCCATCTCTCCTTCTCACAATGATAATAGGTTAAGATCACTATTTAAAGTTGTTTTAAGTGTATTTTCTCGTATAGTCGGATTCATTTATATCGGTATCGGATCCACCGATAACAACGGTTGCCGCCGGTCTAGGCGCGTGGTAGTCATGCCCCTCCTCCATCTCCTCCTCCTCTTGCTGATGAAATTTTCAACATCTCTGACACGATCTTGTATCCCCTTTTCCATCGGTTGTCCGATGTTTGGATAATTGTGCTCGGATCTTGTTAGTGATGCAACATGCGTAAGTAGGAGACTTTTTTTTAACATGGTTTTAGTCGCCCGGCTTTGAAAACGAAAAGAAAACCGTTAAAAAAAAAATGGTTTGATCATTTGTTTTAGATTTTTTTTTTAATTCTCGAACGAACAAGAACGAAAAAGAAAGATACATTTGTAAATTAACATACTCAACTAAATTACGCCCCCCCCCCAATCTAAAAATAAGTTTTAAGTCTATTACGTGTGAACATCCTGGAAAATTTGGCGAAAAGAAGAAAAATAGAATTTAAAGTGGGAGAACAGTTTCGTATATAAATTTAACGTAAAATGATGCTCTATTTCTTGACCATTTTAACTTTTTAGGATAGTTAATTAAATTGCGACAACGTCCGTCTTTTTTTATTTTTTATTTATTTTTTATTTTTTTACTATTACGTCTAAATCCAACTTGCAAGATCATAAAAATACGTAATCGCTGAAATACACCCCACCCCAAATAACGCACAAAATGCGTTTGGATAACTGGCCCAAAATGCTAGGATGACCCGGAAATGGGGGGATCATTTTAAGTTAAATTTACATCTGAAACTGATTCTCACTACTCTAAATTTAAAAACTTATTTTATCACACGTACGAAAAAGTAGTAAAAAAATTATAACAAATAAATGTTATTAAAGGCAAGATAAGTTACTTTTCTCTCTATCTGGGAAACGTTTTTAGTGGTTTTACTCACTTTAAAACGTTTATTCCATTCGAAAAACAAATAGTGTCTAGCATTACGTGACAGAAAATAATGACTTAAAAAATAAAACAAAATAGAAACCCACCCAATAAATGTTACCGTGACATTGGGTTGGTTTCTCAGTATTTTATTTTATTTTTATTTTTACGTCATTAAAAAGGCTTCAAATATTTAAGTGTCAGTTCGTGGCCATTTTTCTTGTTCTCACCTAACGATCGACACTATTTGTTTTTCAGACTAAATAAACGTTTTAAAATGAATAAAAACACTAAAAACTTATTCAGCTAGGTAAAAGAGGTATTCTTGCCTTTGATAACATACCGTTACGGTAAATGTTTACTTTAACTACAACAGAACACCGACCAATAAAATTAGGTTTTCGGGGTCGCTGACAACGAATCTGATATTCAAACCCGTCGCAAATTTATCATTTGCATGGTATTAACCCCTGAACCCTTGCACTATTTTGTGCCAATACCGTCATCGTTTATGCGTTCGCGCATGGACGCGCGTAATAAGGTGATTATTGTCACATCGCGGAATAATTTTTAAGCAGACATTTGAAATAACAAGAAAGTTTTCAAAAACCACAAAATGTGGTTCATTTTTCTGTGTTACGTAGTTTTTGATACTTTTTAATTGATCTAAAAAAAATTAAGTTTTCACGAGCGGTTTACAAAAGCATTTTTCTTTTTCTTTTTGGAGGGGGGTTATTCAATGATAGAACTTGTGCAACATTTAAGTGCTTCTGCAGTTTAATTTACCGTTTTACCGCCTCCCCTCCCCCTCTCCACCGTTTTACCGTAAGTAACATGCCGACGTACACCGAGCAGAAGAACTGTTTAATTTTTCACAAAAATTCTGTTTACATTGGGGTTAGGACGATGAGAGGTAGGGGCAGCGGGGGAAGGGGGGGGGGGTCGCGGCACCACCCGTCCCCCCTCCCCTGCCTCTCACCGCCCTACCCCCAATGTAAACAGAATTTTTGTGAAAAATTAAACAGTTTTTCTGCCCGGTGTATGTCGGCGCGTTACTTACTGTAAAACGGTAAATTAAACTGCAGAAGCAGTGCTTCTGAGAAGCACCTCTTAAATGTTGTACAAGTTCTATCATTGAATACCCCCCCCCTGCAAAAAAAAAGTAAAAAAACGAAAAATAAAAATGTTTTTGTAAATCGCTCGTGAAAACTTAAATTTTTTTTTTTTTTTAGATCAATTAAAAAGCATCAAAAACTACAGCGAACACAGAAAAATGAACCACATTTTGTTTTTAAAAAACTTTCTTGTTATTTCAAATGTCTGCTTAAAAATTCTTCCGCGATGTGACAACGCATAATAGCATAAACGATGGCGGGGAGTTGGCACAAAATAGTGCGAGGGTTCTGGGGTTAATACCATGCACGCGGTAAATTTGCGACGGGTTTGAATATCAGATTCGTTGTCAGTGATCCCGAAAACCTATAAAAAAAAGCAAATTTTATTGGTCGGTCTTCTGTTGTAGTTCAAGTAAATATTTACTTTTTCGCACTCGTGTGTATTAGAAAACAAAATCCTTATTTATTTTTTTTCTGCCAAATTTTTCTCACAAAAGGAAAGAAAAAAATGATGGAAAAAAGTAGAATCTCATCTTTGGAAGAGAGGGTGATTTATTTAGTTGAGTGTTAATCTACAATTATTCAAATATGTATTTATTTATCAACTTTACCTACAGATAGATAATCTATCGCGTTTTTTT
Organism: Euprymna scolopes; assembly: GCF_053919585.1. Taxonomy (NCBI): domain Eukaryota; kingdom Metazoa; phylum Mollusca; class Cephalopoda; order Sepiida; family Sepiolidae; genus Euprymna; species Euprymna scolopes. The sequence continues at coordinate 48,750,346 of NC_136503.1, forward strand.
TTTTTTTTTTTTTTTTTTTTTTTTTCTGTAAGAAAAATTATTTGTATTTCTTAATTTAACGATAATGTACCGAAATGAGGTTGGCTTCATTTCTCGCTCGTATGGAGAGGTTTATATCAGTCGCGGATACGTCTTCGACAGGATCCAGCAGTATCAGAATTTTTGTAGGAATTTTTGACACCCCTAACACGAAACTGCGAATACAATATAAAAATCTCGTAATTTCTCTGTTAAAAGTGGGTTATTTATTTTCTTTATGGATTATACTTCCAAAATAAACTATTACAGTTGTTTTAAAAGTAATAAAAATATTTTTATTTTTTTTTAAAACAGTAATGAATTTTCCGAACTCAATATTTTTCAATTTTTAAACTCAATATTTTTAAATTTTAAAAATCTATCAAAATTTTTCTATTGATTCTATTTTTACGATATTTTCAGGGTCAATGTGAAATTTTATGTTCTTTCCAATAAACCGAATATAATATTTTAGACAAACGTTTTTTTTTAATTCACGCCCCCCCATTTTCACGCCCCCCCATTTTCACGCCCCCCCCCATTTTCAACTTTCTCTTAAAAAGTAAATAATTAATTTATGTTTAATAGTTTTATATATCACAAATTGAAGAGAAAAGGTCAATAAATAATATATTCAAATTTAAAACAAAAAAAAAATCAGTTTTTTAGAAATTTACCTGTAAAGTCCGAAGTTTAAAACCTTATTTTATAAGAACACATTTTTTCTTTTTGTCTTTTTTTTTTTTTTTTAATGAAACCTTGGTCCTTGCTCCTTTAATTGAAAAAAAAATTAGGGCTTGAATGACATTTTTCGAGGAGTTATAAGCTTAGAAAGATAGGGGGTCGAATAATTTACGCCTCTCATTTTGAAATGTCTATTAAAAAGTAAATAATTAATTTATGTTTAATAGTTTTATATATCACAAATTGAAGAGAAAAGGTCAATAAATAATATATTCAAATTTAAAACAAAAAAAAAATCAGTTTTTTAGAAATTTACCTGTAAAGTCCGAAGTTTAAAACCTTTTTTAAAAAAAAAAAAACACATTGTTTTTTTTTTTTTTTTTTTTTTTTTAAATAAAACCTTGGTCCTTACTCCTTTAATTGAAAAAAAAAATTAGGGCTTGAATTACATTTTTCGAGGAGTTATAAGCTTGGAAAGATGGGGTGGAATTATTCACTATTTTCACGAAATTTCTGACACTGCTAAAAGCTTGCTTCTGTCCGATTGAGTTTCTGTTTAGTACGAGGAGGTCCTCACGCTTACCTTCTCTCTTTGAGAAAGGGTTACCTTTAGGTTAATTGCCTGAGGCGCTCCTGCTGGAGAATGCCGACTTGGTGGTGCGTGGTGCGAGCATTTTTTTTTGGATGCCAGAATGCACTTGATTTAGTGCGTCAGCTTTTCTAAACTCTGCCTGACCTCGTGTCTAACCTTCGCGCTAGGAGGTAAATAATTGGTGAGGTCAAAATAGCCTGTTTCAAGTTAATTTAATAGACGACCAAAACATTGGGAAAAACCAAGTTGATGTTTTTTTTTTAAACTATATATTAAAAACAGATTAATATATTTTTTTCAATAATTTTTAATAGAAGTTTAAATTAATTTTTTTCTAAAAACATAGTATATTTCAGTTTTAATATCATTTTTGGTTTGCTCTTATAATTTCTAAATTTTTTCCATGATATTTTTCTCAGAATAATTTTTTAAATTTCTTATTTTAATTAGAATAAATTGTATTTTCATAAATTTAATTTATAGGTATTGTGAGAATTTCTCAAACAAGATTTTTGCCCTGGCAGAATGAAAAAAAAAAAAAAAAAAAAACCATCAGAATTAGAACAGGTTCACCTTTTAAACTTCAACGTAGATTTTATTAAAGCAAAAAGATCAAAGCTGCAAAAGATGCATCATCTACAGCTATCTGCCATAATGGGCTGGTAACACCCCAAAGGGATAGTAGTTCATCTTAGAGTAAGGTTGACGAAGAATGCTGCAAGAAGTTGAATTGAGATATCTTCCAAGATGGATACTGCAAGTCCGGTAGCCTGGAGGAGTCCTCTGTAGATAACTGTCCAAATGGCAGACAAATGACAGGCCAAACTGAACCGTAATTTCGTCTCTGACAGACATTATATTGTAATGAAGAAAGTCAATTGATTCACAGAGCACAACGTGCGATAATATAATAATTCGCCCAACTTAAGGGCATTGGTGTTTGCAAATGATAACATTTCGCCCCACATTAGGGCATTAAAACGTCTCAATGAGACAAAGTGATTTGAGGCTGCAAGTTTCGAGTGAGAATTCGAGCATCCATTTCAACCTATGTCTTTGTCGAATCTGGTGATCTGAAAGGATAAATTTGGCGCTAAGAGTATCCTCAGCAATTAACAAGCAATCTGTATGGTTCAAACAAAATCGTGGGTGGATAAACCGACCAATGAGGAGCCTGCTTATTTCTCCAGAATTTCTCACAAGCATGTCACTTAAACAAGTAATGATTTTATTTTCCCTTCAGAAAATAACCATGCGTGTTCCCTCTTAACATGAACCTTGTGCCTATTTCACCGAGACCTTCAAATGGCGAATCCTTTTCGATCAATGTCGTTACTTTGCAGACCTTAGCGTCGGGAACATTTTGACTTAGTGTTTGTTAAATATGATCATAACTGTTGTTCGTTTTATGCAAATTCATCATGCGACCTCAGCACTCCTCATGCAGCTCTCATAAAATTTCTCATGAGTTTTGTAAAAGAAAGCAGAAAAAAAAAACGTGGATTACTTCATTTAAAAAAAATTAACGCGTTAGCTAAAAAAAATGTTACAAAAAAAGAGTCACGTAACTGATATCTGGTGGCGCTCATGATTTCGGAATCTGGTGATAAAATACGATTGCAGATTTTAGCCGCGCGCAAACTCTTTTCAAATCCGCCAATGAATCCAAAAACTGAGAACTACTCTAGCACAATAGGATCGCTCATTTTGGAATAACCGTTGCTGAATACATAACAACGCTGGAATTCAATAAATCATAACTCCTGCAGTATGCGGACTGCGGTCGAAGAATTACTGAATGATAGTGACGGAGCAGAACAATTGTGCACAAAATTGGAAAACGCCACAGTGTCATGAAAGTAGATTATACTTGCATTGGTTAAAGTCCCACCTTTTTGGATAGATGACACTATGCTTTGGGTTCTCAACTAAAAGAAAAAAAAAAGAAAAACGAACGAAACCGATCTTTCTTTTTCAATCATGTAACACGACGCCAGTAAATCACTGACACATGCATTCACAGACCTCTTTACGAAATAATGATGCTGGTCTCAATAAAATTACTGATTTTTGCGAATAATCGCTCCAAAATCGAAATTTAAACAACATGATTTTCCTACAAATCGAACTCCGACAACTGTCAGTTTGCACCAAAAAAACGGTCCTCCTGTGGATTAATGTTCCGCTAGTCAGCACATTGGACAACCTGCCAACCAACCGGATTTTACCTACATCGTTGCCACAGTGATCATCAATGCCTATTTAACGCAATATTTTACCATGAAACTCGCAATACAATGCAGACAAATGCTCTCGCGCCAAACAACTGCCACGCCAAGCACAACAGACATACCTCCATTTTTCGCACATGTTAAAATTACCCCCCTCCAGGCCTACCACTCTTGAAGCATTTGGAACGAGCGTATTACAAGCACATTGGATTCTTAAGCAATCCCGATACATTTACACACATTTGTAAGGGAGCTTCTTACAAGTACGTCGCATTCTTACACAATGCCGATACATCACACGCATGCATATTGATGCCATTCAAGCCATTAATAACGCAGCCGAACCAGAGGAATGATGAGGAATTATCACCTATGACATTTTACCTTTGGTCAACTCAATGGTATGCTATAAACGTATACAAACGTTCATTTTGAACCTTGCAAACACATGCGGCTCATTTCTTTCAAAATTATGCAATTCATCAAATCCAGGCAACCGTGCAATTAAAATACTGATGATTTCATTTTTCTTTTGGACTGTCATCAACTTGCAATATTTTATTCCTCCTTCTGTCGACTTAGCATTTGCTATATATGCCCGGAACAAATCTTTAGCGGAGACATTTTAATAGCAATCACTGTTTTTAACACATATGCTTATGAAGAACGCGTAAAAACACAGCATCGTAATTTGCCCATCTGCACACGTGCAATAAACGAACTATGTTATGCTTCGCGCGTAGCAATACAACAAATAGTCCAGAATGTTCTAGAACTCTCCTATATAAGCTTTTGCGCATGTAAATCAAACCAGTCCAGGATGCAGTTTTAGGAGTAAATAACATTGCTGCCGACTCCGTCCTTGTGACGTTAAACCACTAACATGACTTTGCGCGCATCATACACCTAAATTCTCAGCATGGAAAGTACCATATCGAATGAGAATTCTTTTCAACAAGTTATTTTGAACTGCTGTTTGCATACACATGTCACTTAAACAAGTAATGATTTTATTTTCCTTTTCCTTCCAGAAAATAACCATGTGTATTCCCCCTCAACATGGAAATCTGTGACTATAAACTTTTGCCTTCTCTCCAAGACACACATTAGCAAAAACTGTTTAATAAACACTTGTTGCAAAAACCCTTAACGTTGGAATGATTTTTAATTACTGTTTCTTAAACATGTTTATAAATCTTATTTTATCTCGGTATAGCGATCTAGAGTTTTTATTCAAATGCCGTTATTTTTCCAAAGTTATCTACGCCTTTTTAAGGTTATGTGAATGTGACTCGGAAGGACCCTTCTGTAAATCAGATCTCGCTAAATTTATCTTTAACGGTCCCAGTGATACTCTACCACTTTCGACTTATACATATCCTTACACCTGCAACCATGATCTCTAAGATTGACAGATTCCGACTACGAATTGATGAATGCCAACTCACAAGCCAGTCCTATATCTGGTGACTCCGCCGTGAGTCCTATAAGGTTACATTGACTGAAACATTGTTCTAATGACATTCAAAATGAGAACTTTAGTCTTGATAATTCAAATAATATGGTCAAATAGTTTTGTTTATGAATATTGTTCTATTTCATAAACAAATATTTAGCGTTTTTTTTTTTTTTTTTTTTTTTTTTAGATATGTTTTGAGAAAAGAGTTGAATGACTTGATTGTCAACAATTCTAATTTCTTCAGATATTGTTTTAAACAGCATTCATTCAAAAATAAGTATATTGTTCTATTAAACTTTTATTGTTTAAATAATTTAACTTTTTGTTTTATAAAACGAACAAAGCTGGAAAGATATTTTTCACTCAGTTTAGAAGATTGTCAGTGAAAGCAATACAATCACCACAAGATAAGCATTTCATTTTTCTAGTAGCCACTTTGAAAAATCACTCGCAAATGCGACTGTCTCACTCACAATGTAGAGCCCTGTGCTAGCACAAACACCAGCGTCTACAGTGTATGCATGTACATGACGTTTGTGCCTCTTGTAATCAATTGTAGAACGCATTTTGAGTTTGTCCTGCTGAAAAACAGTCATTAGCAGAAAGCAATCCTCATTGCTGAGAAAAATTTCAATAACTAATCCCAACCGCCATGCATTCCTGGATAAATTGCCATTGAAAAAGTGAGATTCTATCTCACATCACACCATTTGCTTCTCACTTGAAATGTTTGAACAAGTTCTTTTCAGCAACTTTGAAAAGTGTTTACCAAATATTGCATTCAACACAATATTTTCCAGTAGTATATAAACCGTGTCTTGGAAAAGTTCCAGGCAGTGATAGTATAATTTCTCATCTTATTGTTAGATCATTGTCAGCGTCAATGGTTCTGCAGAAAAATCATTTAAGTTATCCAGTGTAAGTTACTGATCGTTAAATTTCTAAATTGCAAGTTAAAAAAAACAAAACAAACAAAAAAAAACACCCCTATACACACACACACACACACACACACACACACACACACACACACACACTATTGCTCAGACGAATTGATTTCTCCTTTTTTCTTTTCTTTACCGTCCTAATTAAAATGCTAATGTTTACTTATATGAATAAACGCAAAAGATTTTGTAGCGTGTTAACGACAAAGTTACAAATTAAATGTTTATCATTTTAAATTTTTGTTTCAAGTATTTCATGTAGAAAGCTTTGCAAGGCAATAATAAACTAGCCAAATCAGTTGATAAAGTTGTACTATAGTTAATAACCGAGAGATCAAAAACAAATATGCAACAAAAATTTTTACCAACCGCATTAAAGTTTAATTTTTTACTGATTTGTACACTTTTTAAGTGTGTAACTGATTGTAAAATTTATCTGAATTTATCATTGTCAAGTTTACATATCTAAACCATGCTTTGACAAGCTTCTGGGTCTGACCTTCACTCCTTATCTAAAATGGAACACATACATCAATCTATTGCCAAGGTCACCGGAAAAATGATTGAATCATTCTACCACTCCAGTAGATATCTCACTGCCAATGCAATCCCCTACCTGTATAAGAACCAAGTACGTCCTAGGATGGAGTACTGTTGCCACATTTGGGCAGGAGCCGCTCGAAAATACCCTATCCTTCCTTGACAGAGTTCAAAATAAGCTTCGAAACCTGGTGTGGAATAATCTGAATTACCTCCCTTGGACTGTTAAACCCCTTTTTTTTTTTTTTTTTTTTTTTATTGAACTCTTTTTAAACAGAAGAAAAAAAATATACATCGAGATCTGTAAGAGTCAGTCAATAAATTATGTTTATTTTATATTCTACTTTTATTCTGTTTTTAATATAACAAACTCTTCAAAACATTACATGGTGTTAGAAACGGGATAAAAAAATTTTTTATATATAGACCAAAGAAGAATTTATTCAAAAGAAGAAAAAGAACATGAAAAATCTCTAGCTATTACTAATTGCACACACACAACATTGACATTTGAACTGATATTGCAAACTTTATAAACAAACTTCTATGTGGATGATAAATAGAAGCCACTTTCTACCTCAGATGAATATAAGAATAAAGGGTGGCACTCACCCTAGACAGGTTGTACCAGCTTCCTCCAAAGGAGGAAGTTTAATGGAAATATCAAATTCACAAGAAATCTCCAGACAATTTTAAGTTTTGCAGTTCTCGCAGGCAGATGTTGATGTCCAAGTGCCTGGTATTCCCAAATGGTCACGCATCTGATACTGACCAGGCTTAACGTTGCTTAACTTTAGTGATCTAATGAGAACCGGTGTGTCAATGCGATTATGCTGTGTATCTATCTCAAATGAAGCTTTAAGAATTGCTTTTTTTTTTGTTTTTTTTTTCTGAGACAATGGCCATTGTTAACGGTCAGTCACTTACACTGGATAACTTAAATGATTTGTTTTCTGCAGAACCACTGACGCTGACGACCTAACAATGAGATTAGAAATTATATTATCACCACCTGGAACTTTTCCAAGACACGGTTTATATACTACTGGAAAATATTGTGTTGAATGCAATATTTGGTGAACACTTTTCAAAGTTGCTGAAAAGAAGAACTTTAAACATTTCAAGTGAGAAGCAAATGGTGTGACGTGAGATAGAATCTCACTTTTTCAATGGCAATTTATCCAGGAATGCATGGCGGTTGGGATTAGTTATTGAAATTTTTCTCAGCAATGAGGATTGCTTTCTGCTAATGACTGTTTTTCAGCAGGACAAACTCAAAATGCGTTCTACAATTGATTACAAGAGGCACAAACATCATGTACATGCATACACTGTAGACACTGGTGTTTGTGCTAGCATGTTAAAAAATTGAATATTACAAGGATCGTACGTTGTGCTGCTGGATCTCCAATCTGCCTATCTCTACTTCAGCGTTTAATGATCTGTTTTTCCGTGATGTTGCCTCAGCATATCCCTGCAGTTTACATAAGCAGCCGAAATATGCTGAGCGCTGATCAAATTTTAAAACACTAGAAAAAAAAAAGAACAACAGTTATCATATAGCAATTTCAATGAATAAAAATGAAAATACAATAATAAAAAAAAAAAAATATTACATCAACCTACCGTAGGTTTCATGAATTTATATATATGTTAATTTGTTTTAATGTGTAATGAAAAGATTTGTTTTATTTTGTAAGCAAGTTTTTAAAGTGATTTTTTTTTTTTTTTTTTAATGTAATTTTTGGGTGGGAAAGGAAAATTATTTTTTTATTTCTTTTAGATTTCTAATCCATTTTTTCTTTTAAGATCAGGGGTCAGGTTATTTTCTTAGGAATATTTTCCATTGACTGAAGGGCAGCCACTGAGGGCAAAAAGGGATGAGAAGAACTAGACAAAGTGGAAGGGAGCTCCTCAACTGGGTAGCTTTCTGCAATATGATTTATGAAGGAGACGAATTTTGTCCGAATTTTTGTCTTCACATAAATTCTAATAAGCTGTTGAGTAGCTCTCAGCTGGTTCTGCATTCTTTTTTGTTCCCTCACTTTGCCTCCTCCCACATGAATCCTAATGGTCTTCGTCATAAGGTCTACTAAGTTAAGACTGTGGTTCACCGTTCTGATCCTAATTTGCTGTAGGCTTTTCAACACTAAGATATGACCATACTCCCTGGCAGAATGTATTTCTTTATTATGAGAAGGAGAGTTTCAGCATTATGATTTGGTACTGTCACCAGGAAAAAAAAAGTATTCTTAGTGAAATCATATCCTCCAAAAACCCAGAGCATTTCGAAGAGCCTCCCAACATTGTGTTTCTTCCTGTTGAAGAGGGGTTTGTCGATTTCAGCAGTGTGCCCTGGGCCTCTAATCTGCTGGGGATCCCCAAGGAAATATTCTTAGCAAATGTTTCTTAGGAAGTGCTTCTAGTTGGTGACAGTGTATTCTGACCCGACATTAAACTCTCACCTTAGATTCTTATTGGTTGCCATGTCGTGGGACCACATGTATATTAATTTTAGTATCTTTCCAATGTTCATACAGAAATTTAAAAAAAAAAAAAAAGGTGCCATGATGCAAGGAGGTCCAGTGCCTGCACTGCAAAACCGTCATTCAGAGTAGTTTTTCTTTCTAAGAAACATTTCCTGGAATATGTCCTGCATCTAACAGTGGCTCCAATTAATTCCATCTCCTGGCCAAATGATATCACTTGTTGGGGCGACTATTCTCTAAACTCACTAGATTCATAGTGACAGCTGCATTTTTTTTTTTTTTTTTTTTTTTAATGATTTAAATTTTTTGCGTGATTAAAACTAATATTTTTTTCCAATTTATTAACTATCGTCTGCTGAGATTTTCATTGACTAAACAGACAGCACGTTTGTAATGTCCTCGGGTCAAGCAATTAAAAAATTTTTTTTTTATTGGCTGAACGATTTGCCATATTCTGGTGGTCTTACGTAAGCTGCTGGGATATGCTGAGGTACATCACGAAAAAACGGGTGACTAAATGTAGAAGTATCAAGAATTGGATATTGCAATGGTTTGTATGTTGTGCTGCTGGATCTCTGACCTACCGATTTCCACGCAGAGTCAAAGAGCAATTCTGACCTAAGCAGATGGTTGATTTTCAAGGCAAATAATGTCTACTGTGAATGTAGCTTCATCTTGATGCATCGATGACGTTTATGTAAACGAAAGTGTTGCATCCACGATAAGTCTTGATGAAAACTGAAAATACTTGTTAAGCCACTCTGACCCTAATTTGGTTTGTGCAAATATTTTTAAAACACCCAAGGTTTATCTAAAGTATTGTTTACTATTGTCGAATTCCACAACTTTATATTATTTGCCATTAACTTAACACCATCAACGGGAGTTGATAAGCATGCCGTCGAAGCCAAATATGTAATAAACTTTTGATTTCAATTAAATCACTCACTTATATTGTTTCAAAATGGTTGGATCATTCTACTGCTCCAGTAGATATCTCACCGCCGAGGAAATCCTCTACCTGTATAAGAGCCAAGTACATCCTAGGATGGAGTACTATTGCTACATCTGGGGAGGAGCTGCTCGGAGAATCCTTTTTTGCCTAGACAAAGTACAAAACCAACTTTGAAATTTGGTGGGCAAAGAAGAGATGTTATGAGCTTCTCTCAGTTCTATCATTATTTTCAGCTGAGCTTCATTCTATGGTTTCCCCTCCGGTAAATCTTTTGCTGCAAACACCCGACTAGCTAGAACATTTATCAGCAATTTCCCTTACTCTCTATCTGTGCCTAAATCTAAGCGACAATTCCATAAACAGAGTTGTTTTCCTAGAGATGCTCGTTTATGGAACACAATACCACAGAGCTGCTTCCCGGCTGACTATGAAATAGTTGTTTTCAAGTCCAATGTAAACAGGTCCTTGAAGAGCCAGCGTCTAAAATAATCAAGTTTCCATTATGGTACCCATCAACCCTTATCCTTGAATGGCCTCTGGGCCTTGATGAATAGTGACTATAAGGTGTAAGAAAATATAAGAAAAAAAAAATCAAGATTGGCGAAATCCAAACGAGTTTCGCGTTTGAAAGTCCTGAGAAGTAAATGGTGTTCGCTAATCTGAAAATCACACTAATATTACTTTTTTTTTTTTACTCCATCTATTACGATTCTTCATATGTTTATTTTTAACTGTGTTGGCATTATTCATTTTATTTTCCATTTATTTAAACATACATTCAATTTCATATTTAACGTATATATTAATATGATAGCGTGTGAGTTATTTTGTGCCGCACTTTTTTTGTTTTGCACTATTTTTTTTTTTTTTTACATAGGCATCACCACTTATCAAGGCCCAGAGGCCACTCGAGGATAAGGGTTAAAGAGTGTACAGTAGTCAATTGGACAATATAGTAATTGTTAGTAATGGAAATTTGGTAAATTTGTTAACTCAAGTGGAACGGCTTATCAAGAACTTGTTTACGTTGGACTTGAAGACAACCATATTGTAGTCAGCTGGAAAGCAGAAGACAGTTCCACAGGTGTGCAGTTCTAAGAAAGAAGCATTGTTCATGGAATCTACGTTTAGGTTTAGGCACAGATAAAGAGTGGGGGGAATTATTGATAGTGTTTTCAGCTAGACGTGAAAGTTTAGCGAGGTAGGGATCATAGATAGAAGCTCAGTCGAGCACTTGCCATGAAAATGATGATAAAGCAAAGACAAACTTGCAACATCTCTTCTGTGAGAAAGAGGTTGCAGGGAAGAGGAAAGGACATCTCCTACGAGGCTACGAAGTCTATTGTGAACTCTATCAAGGCAGGATAAGTCCTTTCTAGCAGCTCCTACCCAGATGTGGTAACAGTACTCCATCCTTGGACGTACCTGGCTCTTATATAGATAGAGAATTGCATCAGCAGTGAGATATCTACTGGATTGATAGAAGGATCCCACCATTTTTTGTTATTTAATTGTTATCGCCTTCCATTTCTTGTAATAAATAATTTTATCAAGAATTCTTAATAAGTTTTGGTTTTGGTTTCGATTCAAGCTGATGCAGCTAAGTCATAAGGATATATATATATATTTTTTAAATCACAATTTTATAATATACTCATAGTTCAGCCCGGATTTGCTTGGAACCTATGTACTTTTCATAACTTTATATGCATATGTGTGTGTGTGTGTGTGTATATATATATATATATATATATATATATATATATATATATTGAAAAGCTTGACTCATGTCCAAGTAACCTACATATAAAATTTAAAGCGTTTAGACCCAAAATTGGCGGAGGAGTTTGGTAGAGTCTGCAAAGGTCAACTCTTTCAACTTTCAGTTCTTGGCAGCCAAATTTTCACCCAAAAACTGGTTAAAAAGCTTATTGCATGTCTGAATACCCTTTATGTAAAATTTCAAATGTTTAGACCCAAAATTGGCTGATTAGTTTGCTAGAGACAGCAAAGGTCAAATCTTTTAAAATTTGACCCCGTGGCAGTCAAATTTTCGGCCAAAAACCGATTAAAAAGCTTTTAATTTTGACCCCTTAGCATTTATTGTTTTGTGCTCAAATCAAATGAAAAAGTTTGATCCACGTCCAAGTAATCTACATCTAAAATTTCAAGTGTTTAGACCCAAAATTGACGGAGGAGTTTGGTAGAGATTTCAAAGGTCAAATCGTTGAAATTTGACCTCTTGACAGCCAAATTTCTGGCCGAAAACCGATTAAAAAGATTTTCCCAAATCTCAATACCCCTTATATCAAATCTCGAGTCTGTAGACTGAAAATTAACAGTAGTTTGGTAAGGAAATGTACACACACACGCACACAGACGATTTCACTTTTATAGCTTTTATAGCTTTTTAGCCCGGCGTTGGGTGGGTGTTTTGAGGTGTATGTTGAGCAAAAAAAAAAAAAAAAAAAAAAAAAGTAGTAGTAGGAAAGCTGGCTCGAACCCGTATCATGAAGGAGGAAAAGAACGGGAAAAAAACGTGACGGCTTTGCTGTTACGATCACCGTCAAACCGGGAGTGACGTAGGTTTAAATTAAGGCTAGACAATCGAAAAGAGCGGATGACTTTCGAAAATATCGGCGAAAATAGCGACCGCCCACCCCTGTAGAAAAGTGCCCAGTTGAGCGTGAAGAAATTAATGTTTTAAACCAAACCAATTTTTCGGTATTTGTCGTCTGAAGGGTGGGGCTTCAAACAATACTGATCTCATTAAAATCCGTTGCCTCTGTCGAGAGTGTTGGGCAGACATGCAAAAATACATACATACATTTCTATATTGATAGCTCAAATTTTCGACCCAAACTGATTAAAAAGCTTGCCCTATCTCTGAATAACCTTTTATGTAAAATTTCAAATGTTTAGACCATAAATTGTCTGAGTAATTTGGTAGAGACCGCAGAGGTTAAAATTTTTAAAACTTTGACCCCTATCATGACCCCTAAACATTTATTGTTTTAGGCTCAAATCAAGTTATTAAATTGGATCCATGTCGAAGGAACATATATCTAGAATTTCAAGTGTTTAGACCTAAAATTAACAGGAGTTTTGTGAAGTTCTCAAAGGTCAAAACGTTGAACTTTGACGCCTTAGTCGCCAAATTTCTTCCCGAAAACCGATCACATCGATTTTCCCAAATCTCAGTACCCTGTATATCAAATTTCGAGTCTGTAGGCTTAAAATTGACAGTTATTTCGTATGGAAATGCACACACAGACACTTTCACTTATATATATATATATATATATATATAAAAGAATGGATAGAAAATTGACTCTATAATAATATATACAAAATCTGCATAAATTAAAATATCATATTTAAGCGTATTTTACGACCGGTCTACGCCGGGAGCCCTTGCTAGCTTAGATAAAATACTTTTGCAGTATTAACAAGAGTCAGGGTGTCTCCATGCCAACAACAATATATTACATCAAAAATCCGCTGTAAAATTTCCACAGTTCCCGCTAGTTTACTTTATTATATTTAAAAAAAAATATTTTACATTCAATATTATTTCTGTAAAATGTTTCTTTAAATAGACATTTTTTTCTTTTTAAATATCTAAAGAAACATTTATTTAAAAAGAAAATCAGTTTACAGATATTTTTGTGTTTTGGCCTACATTTTCAGCAAGATCTTCAAATTAACTAACACTGTTTACTTCCGAGAACTTTCAAAACCGGAACTCGTTTGGATCACAATAAATACGCGATTTCAACATGTTTGTCTTCAAGTTTGTCACTGTGTTTACAGATGCTTTGTGTTGAGCTGGAGCTGTCTGCTGTAAAACGAAAGGAGTTTTATTTTTGCAAGCAAACGAACAAAAAATGAGTTATCAATTTTTTTGTTCGTTTACCTTAAAAAAAAAAAAGGAGAAGTACAAAATGAAAACAGCTCGTTTCATTTTGCAGACAACCTTTTATAAACACAGCGACTAAACGGAAATAATCATTCATATCTAAAAGTGAGAATGTGTGTGTGTGTGTGAGGACAACTCTCAACCTATATACCTAATGAATTTTTGATCTACAGACTTGAAATTTGGTATAGAGGATATTCAGACGTGGAAAACTTTTTAATCGGTTTTCATCAAAAGGGGCTGCTAAGGGGTCAAAATTGAAAAATTGGTGTTTGGAGGCGGTCATTGAATTTTTTTATCTCTTTGTCAACTGTTTCACGACTACGCATGCGCGTATCGTTCACATGACAGCTTCCCTATGTTAAGAATAAGTAGGTTTGAAGACATTTTTTAAAGCTGGCTTAATGGTTATCGTACTTGACTGACTCACTGACTTGACTCGCTGTCTTTAGGTTTTGGTTTCGATGTCAGCTCGAGTATTTTTTTTTTACTTACAAGAAGTGACTTGTTGAGAAAAAACAATACTCGCATGCATATATGTTTCTTTTCGTTTTTGTTTTCATTTTTTTTTTTTTTTTTTTTTTCATTTTTTTAAAGGAATTTAACACTACGTTTAATACCGAGCATCATCGCCGGTACATTTGCTAGTATTTCTCTCTCTCTCTCTCTAATTGTCGACTATCAACTAGATAATTGTAGGTTCGATCCCTGACTACAATATAGACATTAAAAATATCAATGAAATTTATGCCGATTTTCATATACATTCGTGTATGTCTTAATCGATTTTTTTTAAATCTACATTTTTTGAAAACATCTAAATGGCTTTGGAAACCTGAAAAATACTGTGTGCGAGGCTGTCGTTGAGGGTTTGTAGTTAAGATGTGTGTCTGCGTAACAAACCCAGATTCGTCATCCTTCACCTCGTTCCTGAATGAATGACCCACTTCTAAATATGGTATGACTGTTTTATTGCCGAAGAAGGCAAACACGTGCGAACACCACACCCGCACCCGTTTCTTTGTTTTTATTGGATGTTGCTACGAAATTTGTTATGACGACAGCGACGATGACTATACTCAGCTTCAAACACATTTCTCTTTCGCTTCTTTTCCTTTTTTTTTTTCTTGAAGGTGGGGGGGGGGGGGGCTTCTCCTTCGTGTGTGTGTGTGTGTGTGTGTGTGTGTGTGTGTGTGTGTTTTGTAGTCATCGCTTTTTAGAGATGGCCTTTTCAACCTGGTATTTGTTTTCATCAATGTTTCTTTCTGAACTCGTATTTTGTTGTACCGATAATTTTTTTTTTTTTTTTTTTTTTACTCAGGTTCAGCTCTAACACTTGAACATAAGTGACCACTATTTGAGACTATGCCTAGGAAAGATGTTGGTTTACGTTACATTTCAACTTCTGCATGTTAGGAAAGCGGGTAGCAGGAAGGAAATTCCAAAGTCTAGCTGTTCGAAGGAACAAACTATTAGCTTACTGGGATTTAGGGACCTCAACAGTGAAGTAGTGAGATTTTGTTGCTAAGCAGGTTTGTTGGGAATATGTACGTCGAGGGGGCACAAGTGCAACAAGCTCATCAGAGCATATTCCATTAAAATATTTGTAAAACAGGCACAGAGATGCAACATTTTAGCAATGGGGCTGGAGCTTAGTTGATAAAGTGGGATATATTAGATTGTAAACTCTTTTTTGGTCCCTATTCAAGAGGGAGAGGCTAGTGGTAGATGCACCAGCCCAGATGTGGCAACAATACTCCATGCATGGGAGAATGGTGGTTTTGTAGAAGTACAGGATACTCTCAGGTATGAGTAGTCTTCTAGCTCAATAGCGGGAACCCACCTTTGCAGCAACCTTCACAATGTCCTCAATGAATTTGTTCCAGTTCATATTGCCTGCAAATGCTAGTCTGAGGAGTTTGAAGGAAGAATTCTCAGGTAGGGTGTTATTTGTCCTGGATATCAATGATTGGAGAGGCGTCTTGTAATTGTTAAAGGATAGCAGCTTAGTCTTACTAGCATTAAATGTTACCATTCATTTGCGACCCCATTCCACTTCATTCTTGTATACATTCTTGTATACACTTACTTGGGTCGCAATGGAGTATGGCTTTGTTTGGTCCTAGGTAGCCATCCATTGGGAGGAGGAATTGATTTATCATCGATCACCTAAGATACCTCAATCAGGGAATACCGACAGGTTTGATCACGGCAGGTAAAATTTGCACCTGGGCGAGGGGTATTTCCCATTTATAAACTGACGTCATGTCTGGCTTTTTACTGTAATTAAAGGCAGCATTACTGACAGTTCGGGCAGGGATCAAAGTATAGTATCTGTTATGCCTTCACTCAGTGTAGTAGAAATATTTATAGACTGTGACAATTTTATTTTAGTTTAAATCCAGGATGCCTCTTTAAGCAGTGGGGTGAGACGGTCTAGATTTTCCCTACATTAAAAATCGACCATGTTTCTAACTTTGTTCTTGTGGTGGGGCAAGTAATCGTCTCACGGGAATACCCTTCCAGGAATTACTACCTCCTTTTTAAGAGAGGTGAGTGGATTCATTGGCTATCATCTGACTTGCCCAAGTTATTAAGAAATTCTAACAGGACCAACAAGGACAGCTCAGTGGACTGAAGTTGAAATTATCTCATTGCAGTGCGGTGGAAGAAATGGTTGAGGCAGTGACTGGACAGAATTAGTAGACAGTCGAAGCAAAGTCACCAGAAGATTAGCAGAAGCAGCTCATCGTATTAGATTTAATGCTCATTTTACATGCTGGTGTGCATTGGACGGCTTTAAGAATTAGACTTCAAAACTAATCTATCTCTGACCCTGTCTTTATTGATCCCTCCTTTCCTCAACACCATTTTTATCATTTTCTTTCATGTTTTCTTTAGCTTTCCTTTGTGAACTGAACTTGCTACCTCAACTAGTCTACATCTACTAACCCAAGAACTCTCATCCATTCTTTCAATGTGACCATACCATTAAAGTCTGCTCTTTTACACACATCTCCCGATACTATCCAAATTTGATCTTGTTTTGAGGTCATCTGAACTAAGGCTGTTTTTAAGATTAGGATTGCATATTTATTGTATCATATCATTTCTCTCCATGCAACACCTGTCCTCAAACCTCAGTACCCAGGTTTCACTTCCATACACCATCACACTGTGTACACATGCCTGATAGACTCTTCTGTTGGTCGACAATGGTAACGCTCTGCTGTTTAGTAATGGCAGGTTTCCTGAAGTTAATCTATCCACTTGTAATTCTTGTAATCGCACTAGCACACACCTGCTCCACTCCGTGCTCCATAAAGATAACAAAACTTAACGAAAACCTCAATAGTTTTGTCATCTAGATATATTTTCTCCACATTTGAATTCTCATCCATTTCCATTGTTTAATAATTTTTATACACACAAATTGGTTCTCCTCTTTCAATCTACCAGCAATTCTGTTGCACTTATGTGCCCAATGCTTAGATGTACCACAAAAAAAATTGCACTCGACTTCCTTTCCATAAACTGAGTAGGAGAACCTTCTTTTTGGCAGCTTTCCAACACTATAGCCACTGATCATCACTATGGTAAACTTTTACTCTCAGACTTAAACTTTCTGTTGCATTCCTGCAAGTCTTTAGCTTAACAAATAGGTTTTCCATTGTTGCATATGCAAGTACTAAGTCATCAGCATACAACATCTCTTCTGGGCAAACCGTACGAAATTCCCAGGACAACTCTTCTGACACAGGTGAAAAGCAATAAACGTTGTACTGAACCCCAATATATTCCTACTTTAACAGTAATGCTGTCACTAAATGATTAAGTAAACTGTTGAACTCGTGATATTAGTCGATAGTTGATCAAATTCGTAATAATTAGACTGTAGCAACTATGTGATATAGTTTGTCTAATTGCAACTAGCGTCCTATTGCCAAGTAGAAAAATAAATCCGACCAGTAAAGGATCAGATGTAAACTGATATCTGAAATGCTACCAGGGATTGGCTTAGGTGAATTTCTCTTCCTTATCTGCTAATTTTTTTTTATTTAAAACTACCAAATTAGTGGAACATCCGGTTTTGGTCAACCTAGAAGGAAAAATGAAGCTGAGTTTGTCACCAAGAGACTGGTCTCTGTAAATTGCCAAGGCTAGCACAGTTCTACATATTAGATTCGCAGTCTTGAAACATAAATTTTTTTTTACCGAAATGACTGGATACAGTATTAAATAACCTAAAAATGTTGATATGCCATAAAATAAAATTACCAATTTATTCTTGGCATCCATAAAAATACCACTCACCTATTTGCGAAAAAAAGAAAAAAAACTATGCTGAAAAAATAAATCAAATATGTCGCATGTATAGTATTTTGGAAGGGGACATTTTTTAAATATTAGTTATCAATAACTGGGATTAGTAAATTAAAAAAATAATATATTTTTAATATATCTTATCTTTGGACCATTTCTTTCTTATTAAAAACAAATGCGCAAACTCATAGAAATATTTGAAAGTAAGTTCCCATTTGTTATCAGTCTCTTTGACCTGTAAAATACCTTTTTGAAAGAATCATGATTGTAAGGCATTGTTTGCAGGCCAAATGTAATCTGTTTTAAGTTTTTGCATCGTAATCTAATCTCTATGATTGGATTTCACATTTTGACATGTTTGTCAGAGGGGGATGACTATTCTAATTTATTTATGAAAATCATGACATGGCAGCAGAAGCAGCAATTAGCAATATTAGTTACATAGTTAATTAATTTGCATATTTATAAAGGTTATGATGGTTAATAACTGAATTAAAAAGGTGGACCACATGCAATAACTGAATCAAAAAGGTGGACCACATGCAATAACTGAATCAGAAAGGTGGACCACATGCAATAACTGAATCAAAAAGGTGGACCACATGCAATAACTGAATCAGAAAGGTGGACCACATGCAATAAATGAATCAAAAAGGTGGACCACATGCAATAACTGAATCAAAAAGGTGGACCACATGCAATAACTGAATTAATCATTTTGCTTCATTTGCCAATTATGAGAAAAATCAAACCATTTAAACCAGATTTTGTTGAAATATATTTTTTTATATTTCATATTGCTAATAATTTAGCTATTATTGACATTTGATCTTTACAAAAAAAGTGTCAAAATTAAACGAAAATAAAACTTAAAAAAACTTTCTTTTTTTTTTTTTTTTTTTTTTTTTTTTTACTTCATTAGTCTAAAATACAATTTTTACATAAAAAATGTTGCATATCTATTAGTTAAAACTTTTGGCCATACCTAAAATTTCTAATTCAATTTTTCTAGTAAGATTTCCTCCAGGCATTGTATAATATATCTATTTAAAAAAATAAAACCTCAATTTCATGTTTATTTCTCATTACTATAAATAATTTAAAAGAAAAAGAAAAGCAACATCTATCTCTCAATATCTATGAAGGGTCAAGGAGGATGGAAAGGCCGAGGAGGGATAACCACTAATTACACTTCCACTGGATCAGTAAAGAGAGAGCTGGAACCTTTGAGAAACTTAATGCCACCCAAAGCCCAGTGAAGACCAATGATCGTTGCCAGTGAGAAACCAATGTTAAGTGGCTGTTGCGATAACGCAAGTCATTTGCAAAAGTGATTGAAAGAGATGGAGAGTACTGAAAATCTGGAGAGACTTGTTGCCATCCAGATTCTAGGGAACACCACTGGTTGTTGTCAATGAGTAATCACTGACGATAGCCTGTGTGAGAACTCCTAGTGAGTAATAATAATAAATATTCAGCATCTTTTTAGTTACATTTTAAGTATTTATTTTTCAGATGTTCATGATTAAAAATAATGTGATCGATAATATACTTTTTATTTCTATTAGTATTGAAACATGTTCGATGAAAAGTCTATTAATAACTTGTTAATACATGTTTTCATTGCAATTATATTTTTGCGCTTTATTGTTTAACTAGCAGGCCACCCGGAATTGTCCGGTCGTTAATATGATATTTTAATTTATGCAGATTTCGTATTTATTATAATAAAGCCAACTTTCTATTGTACCCAATATATAATAATGGCCGCTTGACATGACCCCATCATAAAATGCACTTAAATATGATATTTTAATTTATGCAGATTACATATTTATTATAGAGCCAATACTCTATTGATTATTGCAGTGTAATGAATATATAGTAGTGATTTCAAAAGTAAAAATTTTAAAAATATGACTTGGGTGCCATCAGCTAGAATAGAAAACAAAACATGTAGCTCTCCAGCCTTATTCGTTACCGTCTGATCTGTCCATATGCATTCAAAAGCTTTAAAAAGATAACATTGTTCAAGATATAAATGGATATTTGCACAGGTGTTTAGTTGTCAAGATTCTATATTTTTTTAAATTTTGACCCCTTAGCTATTTTTACCGGTTCAAATCAATTTTCTTCTACATGTTCAAATCCCTTATATATCAAGCTTCAGATCTGTAGATTAAATATTGACAATAGTTTGATAGAGACCATTCCTTACAGAGATAGTTAGACAAGGTCATATTCCGCGTTTCATCCACGCTAGGATTCTTCAGGCTTCTAAAGCCGGAAGAATCCTAGCATGGATGAAACAAACACGGAATATTCTGTGTAGTTTAATCGCCATATATATTTTATAACTTACTAACTAGCTCTATCTACGTATTGAGCACTGTTGAAGTAAATAGTTTATGCATAAATTTATACTTCTGTATATTAATTTATGCGAGTAAATGAGGTAGTTATATATATATATATATATATATATATATATATATATTACTTCATTTACTAATATATATATATATATATATATATATATATATATATATATACACTTGAAAATTACTGTACATCTCGAATTTATTTTTGTTGTTTATTTATTTATTTTTTTCATAATCATTTGTTTCCCAAAATGTTTCTTTCATGTAACCTCTAACTGGTTTTGCAAGTTGCAAAATCATCAATCCCTCCAGGAATTTGTTTGTTGTCGTGTTGTTGCTTAGCAACAGTGACAATAATGAACACAAGTTCAACACAAAACTATTGTTTTTGTTAATCCACAGAGAGAAATAATCCCTGTTCTCTTTTACTGACATCCTTTTTTGTTTTTGCACATCACAAACCACGGTGTTTCGTTCCTCAATGCTCACGTGCACAATTTTAATTTTATATACAACTTTCTATGCGTGTGTGCACGCACGTGCTCAGGTGATACAGTTTAGCAACAATGTTATTTATGTAACGTTCCTAAGCAACGCAACAACATCTGTAAGCTTATGCTTTTAGATAAAGGGAAATAACTCTAACGACCTCGTTAAACTTTTGTGATAGAGTAGCAGGGGAGGGGGGTTGGCATTTTTTGGTCGTAAAATACGCTTAAATATATTTTAATTTATGCAGATTTTTTATTTATTATTACAGAGACAATATTTTATTGAATTTTATATCTAATATATACTAACATGGATGCCCGGCGTTTCCTGGGAGTTTGGAGGTGTGTGTTGAGCAAAAAAAAAAAAAGTGGTTGTAGGAAATCAGACTCGAACCTGTACCGCGAAGGAGGAAAAGGTGAGAAAAAGTGACGTCTTTGCTGTTACGACCACTGCCAAACCGGAAGTGACGTAGGTTTAAATTAAGGCTAGACAATCAAAAAGAGGGAATGATTTTCGAAAATATCGTCGAAAAAAAGCGCCCCCCCCCTCCTTGTAGAAAAGTGCCCAGTTGAGGGTGAAGAAATGAATGTTGCTAAACTTTGGAACTCCCTTCCGGATTCCTGTTTTTGCAACTGTACTGACATGCAGAAGTTCTAGTGTAATGTAAACATACATTTTTCTGCTCAACTCCCTACATAGTATTCCTGCAACTTATGTCCCCAATAGTAGCCCTCTACATCAAAGGGGCATTGTTCCTTTTTTGGGGTGAAAATGGAATAAAATATATCCGCACTGAGTTGTAGAAATTTCCAGGTTGGTATCTGGGGGTGCATTAATTCACTGGGAGTGATGCACCCCCAGTCTTCGTTAAGACATGCATATAGGAGAAGAAAACGCTGATGAAAAAAACCTGTGGTCCTCTGTATACTCTGTCCTGTAGCAGTCATCTGCATCGATAAAGGTTAGCAATAATACCGAAAAGTGTGGTTTGTTTTACACAAAACCTTCACCACTATAAACAAATCATTTGTGTGGATTTCTGAGCAACTTGGTTGTTGTGGTGGAAGCTCAGACATTGAAATCGACGGGAGAGTCGATCATATACATATACGGATTAAAAGTCCAAACTTTAGTAAAGTATAAATGGATAATAGTTAACCTAACTTGATGATTAAGCCTACTCCATACCCATTATATACTCAAAATCCTGCTTAAAATATATTTATAATATCAACAGAATCATGGTGTATGATCGTTTCTGAGATGAAAAATTTCTTTTAGTTTCAACAAAAACATCAACATTATTCATCCTTAAAATACACACAGTTATAGAAAAAAAAATTTCTTTTCTATAACTGTGTGTATTTTAAAGATGAATAATGTTTATGTTTTTGTTGAAACTAAAAGAAATTTATCGTCTATGGCATCATAGCGTAATGGGTTAGGGTGCTGGACTGAAATACATAAGGTCGGGGTTTGAATCCCAACAGCAGTTAAGCTATGCTGAAGAGGAGTAGGGCTCCATAACATAAATAAAAAATACGTCCAAATAAAAAATGGGTGACTTTCTAAGAAAAACGCCGGTTCTCCGAGGCGAAAACGTTAACCTTAATATCGTTTAAAAATCAACAAACAAACCACGTAAACAGATAAACGATAAAAGACTAAGCAGTAAATCGTCTATGGCATCATAGCGTAATGGGTTAGGGCACTGGACTGAAATATATAAGGTCCGGGGTTCGAATCCTAACAACAGTCAAGCTATGCTGAAGAGGAGTAGGGCTCTGAAACACGCGTGTCCGTAGATTACCGTTTTTAAAAAATAATATATATATATATATATGTATATATATATATATATATATATATAAAAGTTGAGTTTTTTCTCACTACTTTAAAAAAAAAAAAATTAAAACAAATTTAAGATATTCAATCATAAATATGCGAGCAACAACATGAGCATTAACTAATTTGCATATTCTTTTTAAAAATGAGTGTCAATTACTTATTCATTTTTATGGTTTCTTATCAGATGATTGGTTTCATTTCACTATTACACTTAATTCTATTTATGCATAGTTTCTATATTCTGCATAATTGCATAGAATTTATGATAAAAACGTTCTAGCACATGGAAATATTTTTCTAATATTGTACATATGTGCATAAAGTCTCTACCAAACTCATTTCTGAATATTTGGTCTACAGAGTAGAAATTTGAAATATTTGGACCCGTAGCACACTTTTGATTAGGTTTTCAGCAGGCAAAAATTGCTGCTAATGGGTCAAAATTGAAAACAAAACAGTTGATCTTAGCAGTCCTAAGTCGACTAAACCTGCTTGCATGCACAAATCTACAGTCATGGGTTAAACGTTTTTTTTTTTTTTTCTTAACTATTTATGTGTTTGGGTGTAGCTCAAAGGTTGGACAGTTGTAGGTTTCCATTTTGATTCTAGCTGAAATTCTATTTTTTTTTACTTTTTATATCACTACTATTAGGTGCAATATAATAATCGATAGCAAATTGGATCTATAATAATAAATATGTAATGTCCATGAATTAAAATCATATTTCAGTGTATCTTATGACCGGGCAAGGTCAGGCGACCTGCTAGTATATATATATATATATATATACACACACACACACACACACACACACACACACACACACACACATGTGTAAACAAAAAGGGTAAAACAAATGCATAATGAACAAAGTTACATAAAAACAATAGCAAAAGCACAGAAAATGAGATGACGGTTTAGTGATACATAACCATGTCAAGAGTCAATAACAGGGACTTATCTTTAGGGGTTCTTATCAACATGTGTGTGTGGGGGAGGGGTAAAGTTGTAAAAAAAATAGTCTTTATGAATCTTATTAGCCAGCTCTTTAAAATATGAATTCAAATAGTTAATTTGCAAACCAACAGTGGTCCTTTTTACAAAGTTTCTAAAAATGAAATTCTACCATCTCTTAAAATAAATGAGTATTTTAATTTAAGAAGAGGACTGTAATTTTTCGTTACATCGGATAGTAATGAATTTGAAAAGCCAATAAAGCCAAGCAATCTTTAAGGGCATTGCCCGTGTCTATCTTAAATTAGGGTAGTAAAAAAAAAAAAAAAATGTATTTTCTGGCTAAAATCTAATAGTACAAGGGAAGTAAGTCATGTCAGAGTTACATTTTATCAAACCTATTTAGTGATTATAGGGGATCAATAGGAAGAAATTAAAATAAAAAGATATTAAAACACATGCAGAAAAAGGTGAGCTGTTTTAATCATGAAGAAGGGAAATATTTATTTAGAATATCAAAATATTACTAAAAGGATAGGCATAGATTTAATGTAGAAATTGCTAAACGTTCGAGTATGAAACTTTTAGGAGTAGAAATAGCATATTTAGGCAAATGAAACTAGTCACATGACCATATAAGGTTATGTCCAAAAATTCAGTATGCAAAGTTAAGATGCCGGAAAGTGAACTCAGTTTAGCTAAATATGGAATGGAAGTCACTAAGCATGAAACGAAAAATGAAACCATAACGAATATATAAATATTTTTTTTAATATTTAAAATATATTCATATGAAAATATGTTATTTAAAAAAATGAGTAATACATTATTTCTGACAAAATTCCATTTATTCATTTTAAGAAACTTTTTATACAAATGTTTAAAAAAATTTTTTTATAACACAAGAAGTGTTAATAAAAAGCTTTCATGCATTATTTATGACAAAATTCTCTGATAAAATTTGTGAAAGATAAATATATTATTTCAAAAAGACACTTTATATAGAAATGTAAATGAAAAAATTCTCATTAGTTTTTTCTTATTTATTTTTTATGGTTTCTTATCAGATGATTGGTTTCATTTAACTATTATGCTGAATGCTATTTATGCATAGTTTCTATATTCTGCATGATTGCATAGAATTTAAGATGAAAATGTTCTAGTACATTCAAATATTTTTCTGTCTATCTATTTATCATATATAAAAGCAACCTTGTCGGTATATGTGTAAAGTCTCTTTCAAATTCATGTCTAAATATTTGGTCTACAGAGTAGAAATTTGATATATAGGGTATTTGGACTTGTAGCACATGTTTGATTAGATTTTCAGCCAGCAAAAATTGCTGCTAATGGGTCAAAATTGAAAACAAAACAATTGACCATGGCAGGTGTAAGTTGACTAAACCTGTTTACATGCACAAATCTACAGTCATGGGCTAAACTTTTTTTTTTTTTTTTTTTTTTTTAAAACTATTTATATGCGTTTGGGGTAGCTCAGAGGCTAAGGAATTAAGCTGGACAGTTGTAGGGTTCCGTTTTGATTCTATCTCATGGCATCCAAATTATATTTCAAAAAGACTACATATAGAAATGTAAATGAAACAATTTTCATTAGTCTTTTTTTTTATGATAACACAAGTATAAAAACAAGAAAAACTATAAAAAAAAAATGAAAGTTTATTTTTTTATTGTTTCATGCTAGCACAAGAAGTGTTAAAACTAAAATTAGTTTTTGAAATAAATTATTTCCATATAGTTTTGTATTTTGTTTCATGTTTACTGACTTCCATTCCATATTTATGTAAACGGAATCCACTTCTGTGTCTTAACTTTGTGTGCTGAAGTTTTGGACATAATCCCGTTATAATATGGATTTTTATTTTAATTTTTTTACAAAGGAGTCGCCACTTATCAAGGCCCGAGAGCTACTCGAGGATGAGGGTTAATGAGTGTACAATGGTCAAGGGGAACATGTCAGTCATCGATAGTAATGGAAATTTGGTAAATTGGATTACTTAAGGAGATGGCTCATCAAGAATTTGTTCATGTTGGACTTGAAGACAACCATATTGTAGTCAGTTGGAAGCAGGCATGCAGTTCTAAGAAAGAAGCTTTGTTCATGGAATCTACATTAGGTTTAGTCACAGATAAAGAGTGGGGGAAATTATTCATAATGGTTTCATGGAAGTAGAATTAAAAGTAATGCAGAGTAAAAATTAAAAACCAAAGACTAATGGATAAAACAAAAATAAATAAAAAATAAAGTAAAATTAATAAAGCAAGTTGAATAAAAAAAAACAATAAAAGCAAGGGTCGAATGGTCAAAGTAAAAGGATCCATAGAGATGGTAAAAGTTAAGAATCTAAATGATAGTATGACTTATAATTGAAAATTTTGGTTAAGGTGTATTTGATATAGATTAATTAATTTATTTTTTATGACTGATAAGGTACAACTTATAATAATGTCTTCCTATTTACTTGCCTCCCCATGAGGGCACAGTTGGACAGAAGGTCGGTTTTTAATGTGGGGAAAATTCAGCTCAATAAAAAGGGGCACTCTGGATAAGAACAAAAATTAAAATTGTCTGTCATGAAAGATTTCTCCTCCACTGACTGGTCCTGGATATGACCTTAAACTATATCCCGTGGTGAGGCCCCAGCTTGCGGGCTTTGGTGAGTGTGGAGCCACCTTTTAATTGCCATTGCTCCAAGGTCCACTCTGACCCAGAGTGGTAGTACCTGTTAGGGTCCCAACTATGGGTTGAATAGAAACCGACTTGAAAAAAATAAATATATTCTATTAAAAAATTTTTCTTCAAAATCTTTGTATTCGACATTAAATAACCTGAAAATGGTTGACATGCCGTAAAACAACCAACCAACCAACCAACCAACCTCCACTGACTGAAGACAGAAAAGTTGAAGTGTAGCATCAGAACAGATACTACACTGTGATCTTGTTTATATAGTTTATTGTTTGAAAAAATTACAATTAATATCAAACAAAAAATGCAAAAATGATAAACAAGAAACTTAAGCATGAAGCCCTTAAGAAAATTGGAGGAGAGGGGATGGGTACAGGGTTTTTCTAGTAGGTCTATAAAACTTTGAAGATTACTTTTGGCTGGCACCATTCACCATAACACCGCATTCATATCGTGGAGTTAAACCTACTTAAAGTATCCCAAGCATTTTGTGAAAAATATTTACATGCGTACGTGTGTATATATAATATTTTTCTTTTTTTAATCATTGATAAATGCAAAACGAGAAAAAAGTTAATTGGAAGAAAGTCTTGGAATTTGATTGTGTAAAAAGTTTGTGGTGGAGAGTGGGGAAGAGCTAAGAAACACCCCAAAAAGAAAAGACTAAACCAAGAGTCTTTTTAATGTCACCATTCTTGCTACTGCTAGACTAGCCAGAAAAACCATTCTTTTCTCATTGGCCAGCGGCAGATCAATGTTGTCTATAACATGTGGCGTCAAGAAAAAGCGGATGCTCAGCATCAATTTGAGCTGTTACCACTTTGACATACTCCATGAGTCCCCGAAGTCGGCTGCAATAGAAAAAGGCGTGTTTGGCCATTTCAATTTCATATTTATTGCAGCACAAACACCAGAGAGCGATGCTTTTGATTTTGTGAAGTTTGGCAAAGAGGGGTGGTGCATTCCGAACCAGTTGCCAGATAAGGGAAAACTCATATTCAGAAAGCCCCATTCTGGTGCTTAATTACACTATGAGCGGATCTCCTCCTCCAACCATCCCAGCCTCTCCCGAAGGGAATCTGAACTGCTACCCACTACTAGTGTTCGATAAAGTTTCTTCCTAGACTGTGAGAGGACACTGGTCCAGGACACAGCTCTAAGCATGGCTCAGCATTTGGCAAAGAACTTTGATTCCCTCCTTCTTTGATTCCCCTCTCGGCTTACAACGGCCTTCGACTGAGGGGTTGGGTTTGACGTTGGGCAAAACACTTCCAACCCCAGGGACCCACGAGCAGAAGACATAAGTGGCGTACACCTCCGCTCGACCCTTAAATAGCAATCTCCTTCGAATCCAAATCTCCACCAACGATTTGACTTTTGTCTGTACTTCTGACCAGTTCTTATCCAACTGTAAACCCAATCCAAACCAGACACTGAGAATGTGGACTGGGCCATCGGTCCAGCGGAATATGCCTGGAAGCGTGGTTCACTGCTCCAGGCTCCCAACTGCAGACCAACAGACTTACTGCGGTTGAAAATCCCTGTGACCTCTTCGTAGTGAGCGAGCACCTTGGTAACTGCTTTGATGTCTGCGCGGCTCGACACACACATGGTGACGGCATTGGCAAATGCGGAAACCCCGGCATGTGTGCCACCAGGGAATGCTATTCTGCACAGGACTGCTGTAGCCACCTTGTCCCTTAACTTGCGAAGGAGGGATTTCAAGGCCAGGATGTAAAGCAGATGCCACAGCAGGCAACCCTGATGCACTAACTGAGAGACGGCGAACGACTCCAAAAGTCTACCGTTGATCTGCACTGCTACCTTCATCTTGTGGTATAGAACGGAAACACCACTACTAATACTCTGCCCTCACCTTTCTTCCCAAATCACTATCTCAAAAGGTTTTATGTTAAAAATAAAATTCCATTTTTCTCCTTAGTCTTTTATGTTGCTGGAAGACATTGATAAAAAAAAAATTCTCGTTAAATTTATTTTTAGCGTAATTTTTTTAATTTTTTTTTTTTTAAATTTTATTTGTAAATCTTTACATATTTTTTATAGATTATTCAAACTACTGTTTTCATCTTGAATATTATTTTTACGTTTCAGCTAATGTAAGTTCCAATCTTCTTAAGGTGTATCTTGTTGAACTCTGGAATCTGTACAGAATTTCAAATGGGATTCTTTATTTAATCCACATGAGTAATATGCTCTTGTTTCATGAGCCATGATTCGGTAGAATCCTAAGAAATTTGCAATTGTATTACCAGCACGGAAAGATTGAACCTTCAACCTCCAACAGAGCATCATTTACAGTTGTGACATTCGTCTGGAGATTGAAGGTTCAATTTTCAGTGCGGGCTCAGAATAAAGTTGCAAACTACATCTGTGCTGTTGCATCTGCCACTAGTCTCTCGCTCCTAGACAGGGTTAAAAAAAAGGGTCACCAATTTAATGGGGCTTGTATTATCAACCAAACTCCAACCTCTGTCTCATCACTGAAATGTGGTACCTCTGTTCCTGTTTTACATGTATTTTAATGGAATGTGCTCTGATGAATTCAAAGAACTTATGCCCCCTCAATGTAGATACCTCTGAACCCAGCAAATCTCACTGTAGAGGTCTCTAGATGCTGTAAAACCTTCTACTCAAATAGGTTCTTTCTTTAAACTGCTAGACTTTGGAATTCTCTCCCAGGTCCCTGCTTCCCTGACGGTACTGACATGCAGAAGTTCAAGTGTAATGTGAACAGGTATTTTGCTGCCCAACTCTCTACATAATATCTTTATATATTTGATCCGAAATAGTAACCCCTTACGATAAATAGCACCGTGCCTTATTTAGGGTAAAATAAACAAAAAAAAACTTCTACCAAGTCATGGCTAAACAGAATGAGAGCTGCTATTCCTGTGGATTAAATGAAGGGTGCTATCTAAAACTCTGTTTAGATTCTTGAATTTGACAAAAATACACCTAAAGCAAGTCGGAGGTTACATTGGCTGAAACTTTGTGAAGATAACACTGAAGATGAGAACAGTAGTTTGAATAATCGAAATAATACGAATTATCTATCTTCATCTGAAAAATTCAAAAAAATAAATCTTGTTTTATTTTTTCTAAATGAGTATAATTTTTATTTTTCAGATAAGAAAAAGCTTCGCCCACCTGACAGGAAAAATATTGATGTTCATTTGAATCGGATTAAATTAAAAGAGAAAGAATTGGTGAGTGTTGGCACTTGCTTTCATGTTTTTTGCAATATTTTAATGAAAAGATTTTTGTGAACCCAGGAAAATCTTCAAAACATTTTTTTTTTAAAGTTCAATTTTATATGTGCTAAAAAAAGGTCAAATTATTTAATTCAAAATGGCTGCCAATTGTGACATTGTGAGTTGGCTGCTATTTTCAGCCAATGTCTTGAAAAGTTTCCTTGGTTTACAAATAAAAATTCATTGATTCCCTTGGGTATTTAACAATTTGTTTTTGTCGCTGTAAAAAATAATGTAAATATTTTTCTTTTTTTTTTAATTTTATTATAAAAGTAAATCTTTTTTTTTTTTTTATGATTTGATCCAAAATACATGAAACAGTAACTTACAATGTAACAAGCAAGAAAAGTTTTTATCGTTTTTTTTTTTCTTTAAAATTGTTATTTAACAATTTTAAATGAAATCTCTTTTTTATAAACATTTTTTTCAGATGGAAAAATTACAATTTAACAAACTTCTTAAGATTTAGAATTCAAACAACTTTTTTTTTTGTTTGTTTTTGCAATGTTTTTTTTTTTTTTTTTTTTTATAAAATAAAGTCAAAAAAGTCTCCAAAATTATTTTTTTATTTTAATAATAAAATCTTTAAACAGTATTTATTTTGTTTGTTTCAGATTAAACAATTATAATTTACTTTTTTACATATCATAGTAATATCTTATTCTATACAGTGTATTACAGAAGAAATTATTTTTGATACAATGGCATCATATAAACTGGGGAATAAGTTATTTTCTTTAAACTAGAGGGAAAACTCTTAGGGGTACATTCGGTAGCCATTTTGAGTGAAATAATTCCATTTTACCAAAAGTAAACATTTACTCTTGCTTTTCTTGTTTCTAATTTGTTTTTTGATTTGGTTTTGTTTTCATTTTTTTTGTAACTTTTTAAATTAAAAAAATCTAATTTAAAAATTAAAACTACTTTTTTATTAGTTTTTTTTTTTTTTTTTTTTTTTTTTTCAAAAATATTTATTCAATAAACCCAATTCCCAAACTTCTAATGTGGATCCTTACTGTTAGGTCTCCTTTTCCACTATTAGAGGTTTGCATACCAAACTTCCAGAGGTTGAAATTGACTCATAGGACACAGACTCAAACCTATTCTTTCTGTGTGAAACTGGCATTAGCTCATCAGTTTTTACCGATTTCATGATTAAAGACTATTCGAGCATGACATCAAAACCCTGGCACTCATGATCATCACAGACATGGTATTTCTGCCTACATAAAGGTTGACTTTCCATGTGATATGGACATCTCAAAAGAAAATCCTTGATTACTTTGTTGTTTTCTGTAGCACTTACTAACAGCACCATATTCATGTTTGCTTTCTATCATCGGTATGAAAATCTTGTTTCTCCCAGCTTTCAAAATGCAGAGACATCTTTCGTGCTAACTTGTCTGACGTTTCCAGTCTGACTCCAAACTTTAAACTAAAATTGTTTCTTCTAAATATCTCATTACATCATTAGTACACGTTGCTTTAAGATCATCTGATGTCATAACTAAATCATCTCCCCTAGTTTATGTCCTAACATTCTTGTTTGTTTTAACATTCCTGTTAAAATCCCTGATGCATATTTCTAACATAAATGTTTTATCTGTAAAAATACCTTTCACCTCGATACATATTTTCTAAACATTCTATTTTCCTAACGTCAACAAAGATCATAATAATAACCGTTCAGGTTACTTGGCATCCCTCGGCAGTGATCTATATAACAATATTAGAAATTCCTCTACACTACATTTTTTCAAGCCTTTGTACACCTTTGAATGTGTCCTTGCCATTGCACACAGAAATCACTATTTCAATTGCTTTTAAATAAATAGATGCTCTGAAACCAAAGCTGTCTTTAGAATTGCTTGCAAACACTGCTAAAAGGTTATTAGTGATGCGAAAGGGTTCTATATCTAATCTGTTAAACCTATAGTGACTGAGCAGAAGCTTAGTTCACAAGAATTTTGGTGAATAACAAACACAGTTCTGAACTGATGTATAACATCTATTCCTACCACCATGAATGGACCAGAGGTGATATCCTCAGCATCTGATAAAGTCAAATTTTATGCAAAAAACTTTGCATCAAATTCAACTCTTTGTTATCAGGACCAGTTGCATTCAAATTTCCTTCTATGAGTGTAAATAAATGGGATAAAAATGCTGAGTCTTGTAATTGTATCCCCAGTAATTACTGCCTTCCATAGTTGTTGTTGTCTCATGTTTTTGGTTAACTAATTCTGTGGCCTGCTTGGAAAGAATTGAAACCACTATCTTCAGACAATGGTCACCTGGAAGCGTAGAGACTGGACGCCGCCATCTACTGCGCTATGGGCCTCGAATACACAAATTATGAAGCCTCATCTGAAAGAATTATATATATATATATATATATATATCTCAAGATCTCTGTTTTTCTTCTGAGCTGGGGCATGTGGGTTAATATGGGAGGAGATTGATAATTACTTTTAATATAAATAAAACCAAACTTCTCTCCTTTCACGACCAATGATCGATTTCTCACTTGCCCCAATTGAAATGAATGGCTCTTTCCTTAAAGAACTCTGCTTTGATAAGCTCCTAGGATTAACCTTCATGCCAGACTTCAAATGGAAGACTTACATGAAATCTGTTGCTGGTTTCTGGGAATGACCTTAAGACATCCGGTGGTGAAGCATTTACAGACTGGAGAATGTGAAGTTGCTCCTCAGTTACCATTGCTCTCAAGTCCATTTTAGCTCTGAGGAGACTGCAAGGGAATTTGGTGCTACCAAATCAGGCTGTCTAAAGATACTAGCTTCTTGACCTGTTATTGTTTTTTCTTTCTTTCCTTTTGCAAAACTCAATCATGTTCTGCAAAGTAAAAAACAAAAAACACCATTTACTTCTATAAAACAGCCAAACTAAATAAATATTTGAAAATATAAAGAACTTGAAGTACAAAACCCTTTTTCCAAAATTACTGTATTTGGTATTGATGATGATGATAATAATAATAATAAATTAATCTTCTCAGTGACAGGCAATATGGATTTCATCCAGCATGATCAAAAAAAAAATTATTTCCATGGTAACTACTCGACTGAGTTCCAATCTATGGTTCCTCTTGTAAAACATTCATAACAAAAACTCTTTTAGCTACAACTGCTCAAAATAATTTTCTTTTCTCGCTCTGTCAGGGCTTTACATTGCAAGCGAAACGGTCACATTTGCAAATAATGTTTTTTATAAGTAGCAACTAGAAATAATAAAACGCTTATATTTTGGCTACTGTGACTTTTACAGCGACAATCTCTCAAAGCTCATTTGCTGAGTGAAAAAAAAAATCTTTTCAACTTTTTTTTTTTTTTTTAAATAAAACTAGCAAAGTCACATTATTTAAACAATAATAGTCTTATACAATATACTCTTCTTTTCTTTTAATGTAGCCATTTAAAAAAACATCTGAAGAAATTTTAATGTTTATACCTTCAAGTTTAAACATAAGATTCTGTGTATATTTAGAATTACACTTATTAAAAAAAAACACACACACACACACAGAAAAATCTTCAATGGAACAAAAATGTCATATTCCAAAAATCACGTGGATTTGGCTAGTAACTTTTCTATTTGGCTAGTAAATAAAAATATTTAGTTGTTAAAGGTAAACTAAAGATAAATTTGTCTGTAGAGTCCTGCTCTGTGTATCTAAAACTGAACAAATCTTCCATGAACAAAGATTTTTTTTTTTTTTTTTTTTCAGTAACTATCTGTCTGGAGCACAATACCATAGGGCTGCTTCATAGTTGACTATAATATGATA
Organism: Euprymna scolopes; assembly: GCF_053919585.1. NCBI lineage: Eukaryota > Metazoa > Mollusca > Cephalopoda > Sepiida > Sepiolidae > Euprymna > Euprymna scolopes. The sequence continues at coordinate 48,783,963 of NC_136503.1, forward strand.
ATTTTCAAGTGTAATGTTAACAGATTCTTGTAGAACCGTCTTCTAGTTTGAATCTGTCTCAACTGTTGTTACCAGTACTCACATTATTGTTTCACAGTTATTTGTTCAGCCGTCTTATCTTTTCTTTTTATCAATGTAAAAAAGTACTTGTCATGTAAGTAAAAATAACCTGAAATATGTTTGCAAGTTTCCGGTTGACTACAACATAGCTGTTTTCTAGTCCAATGTAAACAAATTCTTGTTCAGCCGTTTTCTTAAATTGTAAAATCTGCCTATTTACAACCAAAGTTAATAATTTTCTAGATGTATTTCACTATCAACCTGACGAACCCATTAACCCTTATCCTCAAGTAGCCTTTAGGTCCTGATAAGTGGTGATTCATTAGTAGGGCTAGGACAACAGCTTATTCTTTTCATTGTTTTGACTCTCGAGTGTGTATCCATTGATATCTTATATGCTTTTATATAGTGATGTGATTCTCAATTGATTAACTGTGTCTGTGTCAGATATATACTTGAGTCAAAACAATGAAAAGAATATGCTGTTGTCATAGCTCTATTCATTAGTACAAAAAAAAAAATCAATTCTCACCTGTGTGAGAAGTGATTTTTACCTATATAAAAATACCTGCCATAAAAATAAACTAAAAATATGTTCCAAATTTTCAGTTGACAACAACATAGCTGTCTTCAAGTCTAATGTTAACAAATTCTTGATAAGTCGTCTTAAATAATCAAATTCTACCAATTTACAACCTATTAACAATCATCTCTGTCCGTTTCACCTGAAAAACCTATTTACTCTTATCCTCAAGTGGCTTTTGGGTCTTAATAAGCATTGCCTCCTTTGTACTAGTGTTGAGACGATTAATTGGAATCAGGGAATTGGAAAAATTGGAATTTTTTGGGGTATTGGAATTGATATCAGAATCAGAAAAATTTGTGTCTATTTTTTGATGCCAAGAATGATTCCTTAAATTATCTTTTTTATTTGATTTTAGTTTAAGAAAAATCTTTCACTGCTGATAGTAATAAAAAATATTTATTGATTTAAACTTCAAGTAAAACTAAAATCTATAGATCTCCCCCTCCCCTACAAGTGTATATTACATTTGAGAAAATATATGCACATTTAAGATGTGTTTTTACAGTAATTGGGACAAAATAACCATTTTACAGTTAAATATTTAAAGATTTATAAGAATCTGACTCTTATCAGAATCTGGAATTTAGTATGGAATTGGGAATTGTATCGGAATCGGGGGGGGGGGATATTGAAATTGTCTCATCACTAATTAGTTCATAAGAAATTAAAAAAAAATATATATAAACATAATTCAACATCTGACAAAATATGGTTATTATATTTATATTTAAAAGTTCAATTTCATCCATGTTAAATTGTTGTTAACTGTCCTATTCTGTTTCAATTGTCACATTTAAGACTTGTGTGGATGTATATGGAAAATAAGGAAATTTCATTGGATGACCATTTTGTTAAATATATATTTTTTTTAATAATATTCTCTTAAACTATATTATTTGGACTATCTAGAATACTGTTTTCATCTTTAGTATTATTTTCACTATGTTCTAGTCTATGTAATTGTTTATAAGGACCTGTTGTACAGTGTATAAAGTACTAGGTAAAATTCAGTTGTAAGTTACAATCTCCTGGAGGTTGATGGTTCAATCCTTGGTGTGGGCAACACTAAAAATACAATTGCGAATTACTTAGGACTTCTTCTACCCAGTTAAGACTGATGGAACGACAGCATGCTACCCCCGTAGATTAAATAAAGTGTTCTATTTGAAATTCTGTGCGAGTTCCAAAATTTGATAGAAAGATTTCTGAATTCAACATGATACATCTGAAGGTCAGAGGTTATATCAACTGAAACGATGTGACAATGACACTCAAGATGAGAACTGTAGTCTGAATAATTCAAATAATATGAATTTCGTTGGTTTTGTTTTACGGCATATCAACCCTTTTCAGGTTATTTATATATGTATTTTTTTTTTTTCTTTTTTCAAGTCTGCTTCTATTTAACCCATAGTTGGGACCCTAACAAGTACTACCACTCCGGGTCAGAGTGGACCTGGGAGCAATGGCAATTAAGGGGTGGCTCCACACTCCCCAAAGCCTACAAGCTGGAGCTTCACCATCGGATATAGTTTAAGATCATATCCAGGACCCAAATAATATGAATTACCAATCCTCATCTGAAAATTTCAGAAACATTCTCTTAAGTCCTTCAACATATATGAAAAGAAAAACATGATTGGAGTGTACAGTGACAGTACTATTTAGAATTCGACCTTGGCAGACATAGAGATGTTAATATTAAACTGAGTCTTGTAAATATGTTTCATCAGCCAACTTTAAGAAGATTCATCAGATGTTCTGTTGGCTTGACGGGCAGAGAGCAGTCTCGAAATAGTTTCTTAAATAATATATTCCATTTAAAAAAATTAACTGTGGGTTTGTTAAATATTTTTACTCTTTGATGCATAATAATAATCCAGATGATCTCGGATAAAATCTTCAAATTTGAAATTTTTATTAACAGATTGGATTACATTTTTAAATTATCAAAATGGTTTAAGCTTTTGTGATGCAAGGGAAGTAACTTTGTTTATTTTAGATAGTCACCCCCATCCTTTTTAAATTTTAAACCTTTCTACATATATTAAACATAAATGTATTCACTTTTGAATTTTTTTAGATGAGGATTGATTATTTTTATTATTTGGACTACCGTTCTCATCTTTGATGTGATGCTAACAAATTTTTTTGATGATGTAACCTCTAATATTCTTCAAACTTAGGGAGAGATCTGTACAGAGCTTCGAATGGAACCCTTTATTTAATCTATGGTGTAGTTCTTGTTTCAGCAGTCATGACCAGGCAGGAGTCTTAAGTAGTTCTTAATTACATTCTTCGTATTACCTGAACTGAGTATTGTCAAGTTTGACATAAAGATTCTGGAGTTTGACAGGACATATCCGAAGAAGGTTGGAAGTTACATTGGCAGGAACGTTGTGAGAAGAATATCCAAGATGAGAACAATTGTCTGAATAATCTAAATAGCATTAGTGTCTTCCATTTTGATTTTAAAAGAAATGCAGATTAGTTTTATTTTATTTTTAATTTCTATTTCTAAAATATTTTTTCAGGTAGTTGTTGATATATTGTTTATACACAGACATGAAAGAGTAAATAGACACCCCCACAAAAATATTAATTTATACACGTTTATAATTTCTGGGTAATTTCACTAAATTTAGTATTGAGTTGATTGCAAAAAAAAAAAAAAAAATTCTGTGGAGGTATTAAAAATGATTTTTTTATCTATACTCCTATAATTTTTTTTTTTTTTTTGTATGTTGATATTCATATTAAAAACCTTGTTTCTATTTATTTAGTTATTTATTGGCTTCCCCACTGAGCAAATTAGGCACAAGGCCATTTTTTAATGGGGAGAGTGAGGGGAGGTGGACAGCTCCCCCGAGAGGGAACTGGATAGTGACAATTGGTATAAAGGGTTTCCGCTACATTGACCAAAACTGATTGCTCAAGAGCAATGGTCATATATTACTTTGATTGCAGTATCTGCCGGAACAGATACTACACTTTCATAACAAAAAAAGATCTTGACCCGAAGGACAAGAAGAAAAAAGGCAAACCTTTTTTCTCTTTATTTAAAAAGAAAATACAAATATGGGTCGTTGAATTGCATTCATTTGCAAAAGATCTAGCTAATTTGCATATTCTTTTAAACATTCATTTTAATTAATTCCCTATTAGTTTTTCAGTTTTCTTATGGGGTGATCATCTTTAGTTAACTATTACGTGTAATTATATTCATGCAGATATTGTACATGATTTATACTTGTGTAATATTTGTGTAAAAAGTTTATAGTAAATACAACTCTTTCTATATGTATGCGTATATATATTTGTTTAAAAAATTTTGCCTACCAAACTCCTCCGTCAGTTTTTGGTCTATACATATGAAACTTAATATATATGGTATTCGAACCCATGCAAAACTTTATATTTGAGTTTAAGCTGGGGAAAATTGGAGCAAAAGTATGAAAATTAAAAAAAAATGAAATTTGCTACGTGAACATTGAACAACAGAATTACGAATATGCATGCGTGACGTAATAGCTATTGGTTCATGTTTTAATTTTTAGCTTTGCAGTAAACATGTCTTCATAGTATAGTCATTAATATCAAAGGAAAAAGTAAATCGTAAGCTAAACGTTTTGGTTTATATTCTCGATGGTGGCGCACGAGTCATTTTCTTTTTCTTTTACTTATGAAATCATTACTATGTACTGGGTCCAATATAATATAATAATAAATACAAAATCTGCATGAATCAAAATATCATATTTAAGCGTATTTTACGACCGGGCAATGCCGGGCGGCCTGCTCGTGTTAAATATTATTACATGGGGAGTCATTTCAAGTTAAAATTTATTTCGTTTTAATCATCTAAACTCGAGAAATACACACTTTATGTAAACATTGCTTAAATACTAACCAACATGGCTGTCTTGTAGACACTTTATATCAAACTTGACAGTCTTGACCTTGAGCGAAAAGAGGAAACGGCATCGGTTGAAATGGAAAACATAATGAAGAAATTTCTCATTTCATTTTCAGCTTCGGTCGACACCATTTTGTCTTTTTAATTCCTCACATAATATTTATTATAAAAAACATTTTTAATACCTATGCAGAATTATTTTCTCACAATCAACTCAATACTAAATTTAGCGACATTACCAAATTTCTACTTCTTTTGTTAAGAACCAGCACTAAAAGCAATACAAAGCCGATATAAAGTTTGAAACATCAATATTTTATACTAATTGATATTTATTGTATTTCAGATGTTATATATATTTATAGATATATCGGATAGATTTATCAGATATTATCTATATATTATGATAGCATGTGTTATTTTCTGTGTCACACTTACATCCAGGTCGTTTTAATTGTTATGTACTTTCATTTCTTGTCATAAATAATTTTACCAAGAATTCTTCATAAGTTTCGGTTTCTATTATGGCTGAAGGAACTCATGTTATATATATATATTTTTTTTTTCATAAGTTTTTATTTTGGTTTCGATTCAAGCTAATGCACACAAGTCATATGGATATATTTTTTTTATTTTTAAAATTGCAACTTCATAATATATAAAAATCATAGAACATTAACTCTATAATAATATATACAGAATCTGCAAGAATTAAAATATCATATTTAAGCATACTTTATGACCGGGCTTTGCCGGGCATTCATGCTAACTTAGATAAATACTTTTGTAATTTTAACAAACAAGCTACAATAATATCAGAGCATCTCCATTTACACTGAATATCTACAGAATGCCAACATCAATATAACATATATTAATGAGTCCTCTGTGGAATTTCCACAGGTCCCACTAGTATATATTATTGTAATGAAATTTGCTACTGGAACAGTAGCAGAAATTCACTATGAAGAAAGCAGACAAAAAGAGATATTGTTTTTGAAAGAAACAGCGTATATTGTAAACTTGTATATAATCATGCTTATCGGCTTTTTTCACTTGTGGGGTATTTAATTTTGGCTTCCAGATAAAGTCAGGAGAGAATATGTACCATTTCAGGGGCTTCCTCTTGATGGCTTTTTCATATATTGCCTCACCCTGCACTGATGGGAGGCCCCATTATTTGAATTGCATTTAAATCAAATGAACTCTGTAATACAATCAAAACTGGATGTTTAACAGTTTGGTTTCTCGCATGTTGTTTAACACATTTGTTGCAATAAGATGTGCTCTTTTTGAAAAAGAAGAAAAATTATTTTCCTCGTATAAATAACTACAGAGTGGACACTTGCTATTATATCACTGTGTGATATTCCCTTTTTGCTATTATATCACTGTGTGATATTCCCTTTTTACTATTATATCACTGTGTGATATTCCCTTTTTGCTATTATATCACTGTGTGATATTCCCTTTTTGCTATTATATCACCGTGTGATATTATTGCTATTATATCACTGTGTGATATTCCCTTTTTGCTATAATATCACTGTGTGATATTATTGCTATTATATCACTGTGTGATATTCCCTTTTTGCTATTATATCACTGTGTGATATTCCCTTTTTGCTATTATATCACCGTGTGATATTATTGCTATTATATCACTGTGTGATATTCCCTTTTTGCTATAATATCACTGTGTGATATTATTGCTATTATATCACTGTGTGATATTCCCTTTTTGCTATAATATCACTGTGTGATATTATTGCTATTATATCACTGTGTGATATTCCCTTTTTGCTATTATATCACTGTGTGATATTCCCATTTTGCTATTATATCACTGTGTGATATTCCCATTTTGCTATTATATCACTGTGTGATATTATTGCTATTATATCACTGTGTGATATTCCCTTTTTGCTATTATATCACTGTGTGATATTCCCTTTTTGCTATTATATCACTGTGTGATATTCCCATTTTGCTATTATATCACTGTGTGATATTATTGCTATTATATCACTGTGTGATATTCCCTTTTTGCTATTATATCACTGTGTGATATTCCCTTTTTGCTATTATATCACTGTGTGATATTCCCATTTTGCTATTATATCACTGTGTGATATTATTGCTATTATATCACTGTGTGATATTCCCTTTTTGCCCAGAACCACATTGCAAATTATTCGGATATCTTTATGAGGTGATTACTGACTCTGACTCTTTCTTTTTTAACATCAAACTGGCTTTTAAGTTAATACAGAAAGCATGCAAGGAGACCTCTTGCTCCAATTTCAACAGCTCAAAGAACGACAGTATAATGTTCATGGGCCAGCTTTCTTCTTAGGGCTTCATATTTCTCTATCTCGTATCAGTATTGTTTATCTACCCGGCTCTCATAAGGTACAGTACAGTTAGTTCAACTAAAGTGCTTTTCTTGATGATTGAACACTATCTGGTTGTTGCCCCTTTGTAGTTATAATCTATTATATGTTAACATTCAATTATGACATGGCCAAAGAAGCATTAAACTTTGCATGGTCCCAAAATGTGAAAGTTGTTACAGAAAAAAAGAAAGAATTAAACCAAATATTTTTATAGCTTTTTTTTTTTTTCCCGGGAATCCCCACTTATCAAGGCTCAAAGGCCACTCAAGAATAAAGGTTAATGAATGTAAGGTGGTAGTATAGTAATTGTTAATGGTGTAAATTGGGTAGAATTTGATTATTTATGGGGGTGGCTCTACAAGAACTTGTTTACATTGGATTTGAAGGTTACCATGTTGTATTCAAAGACCAGCTGAACAGTGTTCCATAGGCGGGCAGTTCTGGGAAAGAAGCTTTGGTCATGGAATCTGTTTAGATTTAGGCACAGATGGAGTGGGGGGGGGATGCGTATATAGTGATTATAGCTAGTTGAGTACTTTTTTTGGTGAAAATTTGGCAAGGGGAAACCATAGATTGGAGTTCAGTTGAGCTTTTGCCATGAAAATAACAATAGTACAGAGACAGGTTCGCAACGTCTCTCCTGTAGGAAAGAGGTTAAGGGCATCACCTACTAGGTTTTGAAACCGATTTTGAACTCTATCATGCCTAGATAGGGTGTTCTGAACAGCTCCTGCCCAAACGTGGCAACAGTACTCCATTTTAGGGCATACCTGGCTCTTATACAGACAGAGGATTGCATCGGCAGTGAGATACCTACTGGAGTGGTAGAGTGATCCAACCATTTTTCCAGTTTACATTCTCAGGATGCACTTCTGCATTCAATTCCCTAACTCTCACTGTAAAAGGCAGCACATCCACTCACTTTGATTGCAAGTTTCATGCTCTAGTTTGTTTCCAATTCTCTCTTGATCGATGACATAATTCTGAAAATTGCTTTTAACATCTTCCTGAAATCTATATACCTCAAAATATAAACAACAAAATAGTTATATACTATTGATGGGACGATTCAACATTTTTTCCCCGATTCTGATACAATTATGGATTCTGTTTTAAATTCCTAATTCTGATTCTTCTAAACCCTACAAATATTTAATTAAAGGATGTTTAAATTTTTTTTTTCTGGATGACTGTGAAAACTCATGTAATATATGCATATATTTTCACAAACGTGAAAATACACTTGTGGGGGCTGATCTATATTTAGTTTTACTGGTAGTTTTAAATCGTTAAATGTTTATCATTTTATCATTACTACCGGCAATGAAAAAGTTTAATAAAGAGATTTTAAAAAAATCAAAAACAATTAACATAACTGTTTTGACATCGAAGAATAGGCACATCTTTTTATGATACTGATTCCGATACCCACAAAAGTTCTGATTGTTTTTCAATTTTGGTTAATAGTCCCAACACTATTATTTATTTTCATTTTCATCTCAACCTTGAAATTATCAAAACAATCACATTTCTAATGCAACGGCTATTCACATCCTTAAGTCTACATCTTGTTATCATCCAGGTTATAATTCTTACTATTCTGCTTTTTGATCATACTAGGGTAATTTTGCTGCCCTCAGAGTTTTAGAGAAATCATATAAGTTATTCTGTGAGTGCACTTAATCTGTATTAGGTTGTCACAGACTTTGGGATTCCACTTTCCACTGTTTGTTAACTGAGTGATTGTCCAACTCTTCAGAGAAGAAAAATAATCAACATCTCTCATTTTGATCAGAACCCTCTGAATGCAGCCTTCGTTATTATTAATATTATGGGTGTTTATTTAGTCTTGTCATTTGTTGTGTATACAGTTGGATAGCTGTAAAGGTTTGCATTGACGAAAACTGAGTGTCTATGTAAGAAAATATTTGAAAGAAAAAAAAAAAGGTGATATTTACAAACTGTAAGAGAAGTAGAAATCAACACTCTTGTTTGTCTACTAAAACTTCCACAAAAATGTTAAATCAGCAAAAATATCAACTCTTCTGATTTTTGTAACAGACATAAACCTAAATATAAAAAGGGGAGATAACTGCAGTGAGTAATTTAGCGCTTCTCCATTATAATAGTGAAATTCAAAAATTGAAATATTGAATTTCAAGTAAAACCAATGGTATCTACTTGTCATTTCACAGTAATAAACTTATCCAAAAATTACAAAAAAAATCATAGTTTGAATCATGACAAATGAGGTAATTATATTCCAAAAAATTGGAAAATCTTAGACCAATTTATCAGAACTCAATCTTTTTTTTAATTTTATTTTATTTTTTTTTTTTTACATGGCAGTCACCACTTTTCAAGGCCCGGAAGCCACTCAGGGATAAGGGTTAATTCCAAGTACAGTACGTTAGTGTGGAGATTTGATGAAGTGTTTACTTAAGGGGGCGGTTCATTAGGAATTTGTTTATGTTGGACTTGAAGACATCCAAGTTGTAGTCAGGTGGGAAGCAGGCAGGCGGAACAGAGTTCCACAGGCATGCAGTTCTAAGAAAGAAGCTTTGTTCATGGAATCTACGTTTTCATTTAGGCATAGATAAAGAGTGGGGGAAATTTTTCACAGTGGATTCAGTTAGACGGGTGTTTTTCGTGAAAGATTTGCGAGGGGGACCAGAGATTGGAGTTCAGACGAGCACCTGCCATGGAAATAATGATAAAACAAGGATAGGCTCGCAACGTCTCTTCTGTGGGAGAGAGGTTGCAGGGTAGAGAAAAGGGCATCCCCTACTAAGCCACGAAGTCTATTTTGTACTCTGTCAAAGCAGGATAGGCTGTTTTTTTCAATCTTCGCTAATTTTCTTTGAAAACTGTTTTTATTAATAATTAATTTTTTACTTTATCGTTTTTCTTAATTTGTGGATATGTTCAATAATGTGACAGGACAATTAAGCAGATACCATTGATTATACCCTAAAATTCAATATTTTGATTTTCAAATTTCGCTATTATAATGAAAAAGCATCAGCATTATAACATAAAATATAGTAATTTCTCTTATGAAAATTTTCTACTAAAATTGTACATTGAATCACCCTAAATCATTTATTTTTCAGAGTCCATTTAGCATAATAAACATTTGCAAAACTTCTTTCTTTTTAAAATGCAATATTTATAATAATGTAAAAGATATTTAAATTGTTTTAAAATTACATTTGATGATAAACAAATTTACCATTTCCTAACTTTTTAAAAACCTGACTTTTCATTTTGAACATTAATAATGCTTTATAATGATTTATAATATATTATGTATTATGATGATGTATAGTATATTATGTATTATGATGATGTATAGTATATTATATATTATGATGATGTATAGTATATCATGTATTATGATGATGTATAGTATATTATATATTATGATGATGTATTGTATATTATGTATTATGATGATGTATAGTATATCATGTATTATGATGATGTATTGTATATTATGTATTATGATGATGTATAGTATATCATGTATTATGATGATGTATAGTATATTATATATTATGATGATGTATAGTATATTATGCATTATGATGATGTATAGTATATCATGTATTATGATGATGTATTGTATATTATGTATTATGATGATGTATAGTATATTATGTATTATGATGATGTATAGTATATTATGTATTATGATGATGTATAGTATAGAATGTATTATGATGATGTATAGTATATTATATATTATGATGATGTATAGTATAGAATGTATTATGATGATGTATAGTATAGAATGTATTATGATGTATAGTATATTATGTATTATGATGATGTATAGTATATTATATATTATGATGATGTATAGTATATTATATATTATGATGATGTATAGTATATTATGTATTATGATGATGTATAGTATATTATGTATTATGATGATGTATAGTATATTATATATTATAGTAATGTATAGTATATTATATATTATAGTAATTTATAGTATATTATATATTATAGTAATGTATAGTATATTATATATTATAGTAATGTATAGTATATTATATATTATAGTAATGTATAGTATATTATATATTATGATGATGTATAGTATAATATATATTATAATAATGTATAGTATATTATTATAATGATGTATAGTATATTATGTATTATAGTGATTTATAGTATATTATGTATTACAATGATTTATAGTATATTATGTATTACAATGATTTATAGTATACTAGCAGGGCTACCCGGCGTTGCTCGGGACCGTATAAACAATGGAAAAACAAAAGCAGATATTGAACATATGTTTTATTCTTAGGGGAGAGGAATCTTTCATCTCAAGTTTTAGAGTTACAAACAAACATTTGTCTTTTATATATATAGATAATGACAGGTTTTTTGGGCCCCCCCCCTCGAAGATAACTGATCAGTTGACCAACTTCTAGTGGTCCGTTTGATGTGAAATTTCGATATTTGTCATCCGGGTGATGGGGCTTTGATATGATACCAAATTTGTCAAGTTTGGTTCCGTCTTTCAAAAGTTTTAGCGTTACAAATAAACATACATACACACAGACGTTTGGCTTTTATATATATAGATTATGTATTACAATGATTTATAGTATATTATGTATTACAATAATGATGTATAGTATATTAGACTACTCGTGACCCATTGGGTCAGTATGTTATATTAGCTATGGAATTAATGTATGAGCGTGACACTTGTGACGCAAAGAAAATTGTTTTTTGTGACATAACAGAAACATTTCTATGAAAGTATATTAAAATGAAAAAACAATATAGATAGATTTTTATGAGTCGTTCTGTTTATAAATGTTTATTTAAAAAAAAAAAATTTACAGCCATTGAATTATAAGTGGTTTGCCATACTTATAGATAAATGTGCATTAAACAGATACCATAATACTTAAAGTTAAATTAAAATGTTGGTATATCTTTTAATTTAAACGCGAAAAAAAAAAACAATTGTGACACTGAAAACATACACAGTGAAGCAATAAGTTTTATTGTTGTGTTGATTATTTATTTATAGTTGTCATATATATAAAGGTCATTTAAATTTTATAATTATAAAGCTTATGTATTGTGATGATTATAGTATTATATGTATTATGATGATTATAGTATTATATGTATTATAATGATGTATAGTATAATTGTGCAATTATGGAATAAACATTGATTGAAAATAGATTTTATTTCATTCATGCAGCAATATAGTTTTAAATAGATGCCCCCCCACACCAATACTGTAATTTTAAAGCAAATAAAATCAATTTTTCTAAGTGTTCGTTCTAAGAACATGGTTATCGTTTCTAATATTAATAAAGCATAGTAAATTAAAATACAATCAAAAGATTAAATCCATTATAATGCATGTCAGTGGCTTTGCAAATGATATCAGCCATTTTCATATTCTATTGAATAGTTGAAAAAAATCCATTACTTTGTGATTGTGTCAAAATGTGAAATGAAATTGGAAGTATTTAAAACTATCAAATAAAAAGTCAATTTACTTGTTAAAGTCTTTTAAAATTTAACTACAATTCAGTTTTAATAATTGATGACCATGATGTTGCCTAAAATAGTATCAACTAATATTATATTCTTTCAAATAAATCATTGTAACACTTTTCTCTAAAACTTTCTGATTTGTAACGGATAATCATTTGGAGCATTCAAAAAATAATTTTCAACAAAATATAAAGGAAGATTTTCCCCTGGACTGTGAGTAGTTATTTTTTTATTTTTATTTAATTGATAATAATTGTTTTTACTTGTACTGCATATATATATATATATATATATATATATATATATATATATATATATATATATAGAGAGAGAGAGAGATAATTCCAAATATGAGGTTAGAAAGAACGATCACGTGCGTATTTGTATTTTTTTAAATAAACAAATATTTATTTATTTAAAGTTTCAAATTTTCGGCTCCTAACAAAGCCCTCATCAGGATTTTTTTTTTTTTTTTTTAAACAATACAATATATTTTTTCTTTTTTTATCACATGCCATGATGTCATTTGGCAGACTTTGTTTGTCGAAGATGGTGATTGTGTATTGTCAGTCCGGTGGTAAGCGCCGTTCATGCTCAAATGTGTAGTATTAGTAGTAATCCACTTTTAGAAGCATGGAGGAAAAAAAAAAAATACTGAAAATGGACTGAAGTAAAACAAAAAAACATTTCTTTAAAAGTGCTTAATGCATATGTAGAGCTATATTATAAGTAAAATTATATAAACATCACAGAAATCGGACACAAATTAATGTATGTTTAAATGATATTAACTGCATGGAAGGTTGGACCAATATAATGCTTCTTACAAACACTTTTATTTTTTAATTTTGTTTTGTAATTTTTGGTTTCGTTCTACCTTTTTATTTTATATTTTTTATTTAGTATATTAGCTTTTCGTTTAATCATTTTAAACCTGTCTTGAACACCTGAGGAGACGATTAATGTCGTCGAAACAGATTAATCTGCATATTGCTGATACCTAATTTCACTTATATATATTAAATATTTTATTTTTTTTCACACTTTGATGTAGCTTATGCAGTAATGCAATTTTTATTTCTAGAAAAGTTGCAATCGTGAAAGTGAGTCCATTCGAGGGGAAATGAAAACTTTACAACCCAATCGGTATGTCCTGAATGAAGAGAAAAAAAAGAACAACCTTGAACTGAAAACCCTCCGTGAAGAAATCTTTGTAAAAGTAAGTCTTTCCAACATTTTATTGATTTTTGGTCCCCCCCAACAAAGGAGGGATTCGTCCTAGTAATTCACTCCTGTTTGTCCGTTTGTTTGTTTGCACTTTTCTCAATAACACCTTGGAGTTAAAAAAAAAAAAAATTTTTTTTGCACAAACATTAGTCATGGTGAAAGTAAATTTTTGTCAGAATAGATTTTCCGGGATAGCTCTGGCTATTCCCCTATGGGGCATTATAAGGGTAAAATTGCCCCCAAATCGTTCATTTGTTTGCAATTTTCTCGCTATGCTTTGGAGTTTTTACAAATTTTGCATAAACGTTAGTCATGGTGAAAGTAAATTTTTCACTTGTGGAGAGAACACCACATGCTTGGCTTGTTTTTAATAAATTTAATGAAAATTTTAACTAAAAATATGATATCTAATCATTAAATATTCATGCTGTATTTAAAATTAAATGGATTTCTGCTGTCGTATAATCATGGTGTAGGATGTCATCCAGTGTGGCTTTCTGTGTGACTCTACATTAACTGTGAAATTATCACTCTGTAAGAGTTAGAGCGATGCCATGACAATTGCATAAGTTCCAACTAGTTGCACTATCTATAGTTCTGTGCTCATGCTGTCTCTAAATATGCGCAAAACTTTGGTATTGATGTTGGTGGTCTGGAACTGGGGCTAAGTATCTGGTTAACTTTTTTTTTTTTTTTCTACTTTTGCCAAAAAAAGTGTTGTCTTAGTTAAAAAATGGAGCTATTAATTGTGCTGTGTCAGAGAAGGTGTGAACTTATAAACTGAAAAAAAAAATGACTGGTGTGAAATGAAATGGCCTGCCTTCAATATTTGTGCACTGTCATCCATTGTATGACGGGCACTGTTGGTCACTGGCGTTAATTGACAGTGAATTTCAGTTGATGACTGTCACTATTAGGTAGTGACGGGTAATGTTGTTTTGAGTCGATTACTGCTGTTCTTAGGTGGTAATCGTTGTTCCGATGTGGTTATTGGTAAGTATTGGCATTTACTCAAACACTGGTGCTTCAAGCCTGAACAAAGCAAGTATCACTCTATTCTCCATTCTAAACAATTCGTATTTGCTGTAGTGGTGGTGATACGTATTTGTATCTATGCAGAATATGGACTGTACATAATAGTTACATAAAAATGTTAAGTTTATTTTTCTGTTTGGTCAGCTTTTCGAAAAGGACTGTGTACATAATTTGAACAGGAATATTCTGTATGACTAAATATAAGCCAATTGGTATTGTTGTATTAAATTGTTAGGTAAAAATAAAAAATAAGATTAAATCACGCAGTGTGTAAATAATAAGTAAATTTTGTGTGACTAACGACGTCGCAGCCACCAAACTGTAAATGTAAACAAATCGGTAATGTTGTATAAAATTGTTAGGTGAAGATGCAGAGTATGATGAAATCGCACAGCGTGTTAATAAAACCTTTTGCGTGTTATAAGTGCAAAAGTGAAAAGAAGAATTGTTTGTTTGGTTAAACAAATCAAAAAAAGTTGGAATTCTGTAGAAGCACCCGTCGTTTGTACTCTGTTCCGAAAAGGACTGTATGAACATATTTTTAACCAGACAATTCTGTATGATGTAAAATGTAAATAAATTGATGTCATTTCAAATCATTAGGTGCAAATGCAGAATAGGATTAATTCATGCAATGTGTAACTAAAAGCTTTTGCATGGCTAATCATGGACGTACATGGAAAACAAAAAACAAAGTTGAAATGAAGGGGGGGGGGTCAGAAGAACTTCTTGTTTGATCAAACAACTTGAAAACATTTAATTTAGTTTAATTTTCCATTGGGTCAGCTTTACAAAATCTAGTACAGAAATCCAACAGAAATGATGTGTATGACATGAAATGTAAACCAGTCGGTGTACTGGTATGAAATCGTTAGGTAAAAATGTAGAGTAGGATTAAATCATGCAGCATATAAGTAACAGCTTTCAACAGTTTTCTTTACTGGAATAAGTATTTACAAAAAAAATCTGAAGCGAACTATAATATACTTGTGCCAAAAACAGTGGATACAAAAAAATAAAAATAAGGTAGCCTTAACCAAGTATCGAAATATCAAACAGATTGCTATTTGGGTCTGACTTAAAAAATCTGACAAGAAAATTTTATATATGTGTGTGTGTGTGTGTTTTAAATTATTTTAAGTAAAATAAGTTTGTAAATTTTAATCAAGTTACTACTAATTAAAAAAAAAAAAATATCTGAACATTAAAATGTTCATGTAATTGCAAATTTTTTTTTTCTTTATGGAAAACGCTCCCGACAAGGTGTGAAGCCACTTGATGTAATTAGCTAACAAGAACAAAAGATGATTATCAGAAAGACAAGAAATGCCTATTGACATTAGTTTTGAAAAGACCAAAGTTATAGGTAGGAGGAAAACAGTCAGCAGGAAGAAAGTTCTTGGAAAGAAGCTACTGGAATAAGAAGCTGTATTACAATGAGGTATCCAAACAGCGAATTGATGGAGACCACAAGATCAAAGAGCTGGAACAATAGGAGCAGGGAATAGATCAGATAATTCTGAAGAACACATGCTATAATAAATACTTATAAAAGAGACTGGACTAGCAACGTCACATCTGTGAGAGAGATGTTGCAGAGAAGAAAAAAATGGTGGAACCAATCAAATTACAGATACGTTTCTACACCTTATCTTTAAATGGGATAGAGATTCACCAGCCTAAATATGGCAAAAATACTCCATACATGGTCTAATAGTAGATTTATAGAGATAGAGAATAAACACTGGTGTGAGAAAGTGCTTAGAGCAATAAAGAGAATCAACTTTATGAGAAGTAGAAAGAGCAATAGTTTTAATATATAAACTCTAAGAAAGAATTTATTTTATTTAAATCATTTTTATTACTTGTATACACAAGCAACTGAATTCTTTGCTTTTTATTAGTTTTATAATTAATGTTATAGCTGAAAAAAAAAAAACGCTGCTGTGTTTGGACTCCACGTTCAGTTCGCAATTAGTCACCAAATATTATAAGTGTGCTTGTTCTTCATTTGCTAGTGTTATAGCAAAGTAAACTGGACTTATTTAGACGGGATATCCCTTGATGATTCAATCCATGTTTAACAGTGTTATAGTGAATTTTTGTGAGCACATACTTTTGAATCCTCGTTTGCCAGTGTTATAACCCTAATTAAAAAGTTACAAGAAAAACAGAACACGAGAATAGAGTAGAAAATTTTATTAACAAGAACATACAAAAGTATGAGTTTGTTTGTCTAGCCAACAAACAAACTCTGTTGGTTCTCTGGTTCTAAACCCTGCATTAATTCATTGCTTTCTGATATTTATGTATATGGATCATAGGTAATTCGTAGATAAGCCATATCTGGGCTGGTGCATCTATCACTGGCCTCTTTATCTTGGATAGAGTCCAAAAAAGAGTTTTTAATCTAATAGGTGCCACTTTGTCAATTAAGCTCCAACACTTGTCCCATAGCCGCAATGTCGCATCTTTGTGCCTGTTTTACAAATATTTAAATGAAAGTTGCTCTGATGAACTCGTTGCACTTGTGCCCCCTCGACGTACATATCCCTGACAAACACCTTTAGCAACAAGATCACACCCCTTTACTGTTAAGGGTGCTAAATGCCAGAAAGCTTTCTACTCTAATAGTTTCTTCCCTCAAACAGCTACTTTGGAATTCCTGCTTCCCTGACTGTACTGATATACAGAAGTTTAAATGTAACATAAACCAACATCTTGTTAATCTTTCTTAGACATGATCCCAAATAGTAGCCCCTTACATCCGTGGCAATATACCTTGTTAGAGGTGAATGTGAGTAAAAGAAGAAAAAAAAAAAAATCCGCCACAATAATAGCCAACTGAATTGTTTGCTTTTTATTAATTTTATGATTATTACATAATTTTTTTTTCTCATTTCAGAATAATAACCTTTCTAGGCTGGAGTCAGGATTGACATATAAAAATGAACACAAAATCAATGAAGCTATTAAGTAAGTCTTTGAATAAAAAAAAATTAAGTTTCTTCTAAATATATTAACTTTTTCTTTTCGACTCTTAAACTCTTAGTTTGGATAGATACTATATTATATATATAAATATTTTAAAATTTAGTTGGAGTTTTGACTTATTATTTTAATTTTCATAGCAATTAAAAAAATATATTTTGATAGTTCATGAATTCATAATTGACATATTTAAATTGACACATTTCTGTGAAATCCTACTTCAGTGATCCAACACTGGATCTTCAAAAGATATATAATTTATATGTGTTACAGAAAGTCAAAACAGCATTGGTACCGTCAGTTTCAAATCCTAACAAATGGGACCAATAATTTGTTTCCTTTACCAGACTCTCTTCAGCATCTGTTTATGTATCTCCCTGGAGAATGATGTGTGACTTTTGACAATGTGGTGCAACCCAATTTTTTCTGGGAAGATAGACATAAACAGCGGTTGAAGAGTTTGATAAAGGAAGCCTTTGTTAGGATTTGAAATCAACAATCCAAATGTTCAATAATAAATAAATATTATGCGCTTATGTTTTAATTTTCTTAATTGAGGACTCTGCTGGGGGTCTCTCATTAATTGGTGCGTGTGCACACACACACACACACTTATTGGGAATGTATTTAAAGCAGAGCCTACTATAATGGTACAATGCAAGAACGGTATTTAATCATTTTCCAAGTAAAAGTAATATTTGTATCGTATTTTGTTTTATCAGTTCTATTTTCTATCAAAAGTAAAGTAGGTACTAGTGCACTTATTGATCCGTGCTGAAATAATGTTATTATTTAAAAAGCCATTCTTAACATGGGGAGGGGAGGGTGTTTTGTACCTAATCTATACTTTAACCTTACAATTGAATAAAAAGCATAAAACTTTAATTAAACTTGGAAATACGATTTAAAAAATAGTGCGAATCATTAAGTGCACTAGCACCGTAAAGTAAGTCTTTTTATTGTATACTTGTTATGAATAGCTTTTTGCCTATGACATCAATATTTGATTGTGAACTGTCAGTTTTTGTTGTGGATTATTGCAGTGTGTTCTTTAAGAAAATATAAATGATTTGATTTAATTCTCTTCAGAAAATACTTTATACGAGTCAAAATTATTTTCAAATAACCACTTAAAAACAAAAGTGTAAATAAACTCTGTATAGAGTTACTTCCCTTTGATTGTAGAAAAGATATATTTTCAAAAAAACAAACAAACAAATAAAAAAACCAAAGCAAAATAAATTTCAAGTAAATACACTACCGGGAAATACCGGATAGAGACAGCCAGTATATATTATTATTATTATTATTATTATTATGCAGCATTAGATCGCCTATCTGTTTTAGAACTCTTTCATAATACCAACTCTGGTGCTGCAAAATCAGTGGTTGGAAATCGTCGTATACGTTATATCTAATTCAGAAGCAAGTTCTCGAACAGTTGTGTGTGGATTAGCTTCGACTATGTATGTCAACATGGAAATCGTAAGAAGTTAGAATATTTGGTGTATCTTAAATAGTATGTAACTAAACCCTCCGCCTGCCAATATGTTTCCAACTAGTAACACCAGGTATATACAGCTAGTAATAGATGAAACTGATTGTATCCTTCCACTCTCGATTTTTCACAGTATACTGTGAACTAAGACATCAGTGTTGTTAATAAATATTAGGCAGCAAGTGAAATATTTGAAAAATACTCAAGCATTTATGACTATGCTATATATATTTTTTTCACTGGGCTTCTCGACGAGGTTACATTTATTTAGAGGTTTCCATATACTTCCTAGATTATAATATCTATGATTTGCGAAATTTATTTTGATCGACTTTTAAAAAATCCCCCTATTCTGTCCTTTCGCGTGTTTGTTCAAATTTTTTGTATAAATAAAGTGAAACTAATTGGAGCGAAGTAGGCCACCTGGCTTTCCTGCCAGGGATGTCCAGAAAGCAATTAGCTTTGATCAATATGGGGGGGGGGGCCCTTCATATTAGACAATTGCTATTCATTTGGACACTGCCAAAGCTCCTCTTTTTGGGGGGAGCTGGTTTTCTCCAACATCGTGGGGAAACAAGTACAGGGCAGAAAGCGGGAACCTTAACTGGCCTGCAGCCAGACATTAATTTCTGTGCCTATGTGAACTCATTCACTTAACTATCCATTTCTGCAAGTCAACTTTTTGATTGACATCGCTAAAATCGAATGCTGTCGCGTCATAGCGTAGCGGTAAGATGTTAGCTTTTCTTTCACTTTTTTTCCGCCTTCATGTCACGGGTTCAAGCCTGCCTGCCTACTAACACTTTTTTTTTTTTCCTCAAACACACACCTACAAACACCCGGGCAACGCCGGGCACCCATACTAGTTATAGATATTTCTGAAAAATACTTTCAATAATAGAATTGCTGAAATTTAGATAATTAACATTTGGTCCTAAAAATGACCACGGGCAATAATAGGTTAAATTCAAGATTAAAAAAAAATGTCAAGCTTCCTTGTCAACCCTTTCTTTTGATATGTAAAATAGTGTTGGCCAGATTTTATAAATTGAAACTAAATAATATTTTAGTTGACAAATTAAATATTTAATTCTATTGTTATACTATGTTATTTGCAATAGACTAACATACTTTGCTACAATTTATTAAAAAAATAAAAATAATAATCTGATCCAGCAATTTTCTAAGTAGTAGATAAAGTTATTTTTTATTTTTAAGGTAACTGAGGGGAAATAACTCATATTTAAGTAAGAGTTATCGTTCTTTACTTTTTCTCTTTTTTTTTTTTGCTTCATTCTTAGTAAATCAAATACCGGTTCACCTTTTAGCTTAGATACTGAACACAAAAAATTGTATTGTCATAGAATGCAGAACTATTAACAAAAGAAATTTGAACAACGTCGGGTTGGTACAGCTAGTAAGAAAAATATAAATATAAACACCTTGTATAAATCTCCATAATTAGATGATCATTTTTACAAGATTTTTAGCTCCTGGTCATTAGAAGCTAAAAGTAGTTAGCCAACCAATATGCATATCTCTCATATTAATGCATTTGTTTGGAGCCCATCTTTACTTGAGGGTGGAAAAGTAAGGGAGATAAGTTATATCAACTTAAAATTAACTATTAAACCTAAGGAAGCTGTGGATTTCATTTTTCTTGGTACAAATGAAATAAAGTACAGCCAAAATTTTTGATTGTGAGTGAATTTATGGTCCACATTATATTTAGTTGTATGAAGATGCCTGAAGTTGGATTTAAGAAAAAAAAAATTATAAATTTTATTTAAAAAACTTTTTTATGAAAGATATTAAATTTCAATAAAATTGTATTTTTAATGTTCTTACTTTTCTTTTTATTCCGCTAGAAAAGTTGTTTTCCTTTTACTATCCAATGAAAAATGTTTTCATTTCTATTTCAAAACAAAACAACAGAAAACTTTTTTTTTTTGTAAATAATAATCACTTATTGAAAAAAAAAAAAAAATCATTGTTGAAATTAATCTATACTATTAATAAAATTCTAAATGTTTATTTATGGGTGCGTGTGTGTATATATATCAATAAAATTTTCGAACGGATACCAATAAAACTTTCGAATGGACGCACTGAATTGAAAAATCGTTTTTTTCCCTGAAAGGTGTGAGTCTCTAGATTGTCCTTATCTATCTATGGTTCATAACGAACAACGCTGAGTCAAACAAAAAGCCCGAAATAAGGGTTTTTGGGCTGTTTCGTTTTTTTTTTGAAAAAGTTACCTGCCCATATGAACGGAATTTAGCACTGTCTGTATACAGTTGCGGTAACATCTTTCGGCATACGGACAGGACTTGTGGCGCAATGGATAACACGTCTGACTACGGATTAGAAGATTCCAGGTGCGAATCCTGGCAAGTTCGTAATAATTTTAACCATTTTATCCAACGTTTACTCATTATCCTTACCCTTAGTTAGGGTATTTTTGTTTTTTCAGTGATTTTGTTTTGTGCATATGGGAATTTCCCATACTCTGAGTTCACAAAGTAAGCGTTGATGGTAAGACGATGTTGAGTATACTTAATGTTGAGTGTACTAGATTTTGTGTTTGACTCAGTGTTGTGTGTACTGACGCGACGCAGCCGCTAGTTTTTAATATGATAAAAAATCTAAAAAATAAGTCGAGAGGAGTTATCTTACTTATCTTATTACCTTAAACTAAAATAAAGTGTATTTTCATTAAAATTAACTAGTAATTTTAAGGAACAGATTAAAAAGTAAATTTTTTTTTCTAAGGTGTTTGTATGCTCTTAAAACTTTAAGACAGGCTTTTATTTATTAACTTTTTCTTCCTGCAGGAAACTTGAGGTCCAGTTGTCTTGTAATAATTTCAAATTACGAGAAGAAAAGAAGATTGTTGCTGAGATTGATAGTCTAAAACGTTCTAAGAAGTCATTAGTGTGAGTAAATTGATTCTAATTTTCATATAATCTTTTTACTATTGTGTGCCTTTGTCTACTTATTTACCAAGTTCATCATATTTAAAGTCAATAGGCAATAAGCCAAACTTCATAATTTTTGATGTAATATGCATAGTGTTTTCTGTGTTAGTAATGATTGGCTTGCACAATTATCTCCCCTTAGGATTATCTCACATCGCTTCCAGTGAGACATGTTGTAACAGCTTCCTTATTTTACAAAATTCATCATTGTTTATACAACATGCAATCTGCCAAGCTTACAGAAGAATTCTATTGAATAAGTGCCAACAACTGAAAACAAAGATAAATGCATTTTTTTTTAATGGAAATCGCTTAATGTAAGAAGCTAATGAAAATAACAGATTATTATTGCAAAGACAGGAGATGCCTATTAACTATACTTGTGAAAAGACCAAGGTTAAAAGTAGAGGAAAAAAGTCAGCAAGAATAGTTCCACAAGCCTGCAGTTCTTGGAAAGAAGATCCTGGAATAGGAAGCTGTATTACAATACGGTATAAAAACAGTGAATGGATGGAGACCCCTAGACCAACGAGTCAAACGAGCTGGAACAAAAAAAAGAAAAAAAGCAGGAAATATATCAGACAATTCTGCAGAACACATGCGATAATAATATTTATAGAAAAGCCGGAGACTAGCGACATCATGTCTGTGAAAGAGAGGTTGCAGAGAAAATAGAGTGAAGTCAATTAAATTGCAGACAGATGTGATTTGAGAAGTGGTTAGTTTATTGCTAATTGCTTGAGGTACCCTTACTAGGAATGCCGTTGGGGCTGCCCAGGCATATTTTACAGGAAAGAGTGCTCTTCCTCTGGAGTGTTGATCTTCGAATTCCAATTTCTGACCCTTGTGCCATATCATTCTGCTGTGGGAGGGAGATAAATATTTGGATAATTTGTATTATTTGGACTACTATTCTCACATTGGATATTATTCTTACGATGTTTTGGCTTATATTCTGTACAGATTCTCAGTTTTTACCTGAGGAAGGTTGGAGGTTATATCGACTGATATGTTATGAGAATAATACCCAAGATAAGAACAGTTGTCCATATAATGCGAATAATACCAGGTTTGTATCTGTAATGTTAGATATTCTTTATTGTTATTATAAAATAATGTGTGTGTATAATTTTTTGTTTTCTTCTCACAGCAATTATCTTGCTCAAAAGAAAGAAATTGATGAACTCCGTGAACAACAATTAAAGAAACGGAGAGAAAATGAGGTAAGATATATATTTATAGGCGGTTGAGATATTCGTCTCGCATTGCGACTAAATATAATTTGACTGTAATGCACTTTAACTATTTATGCTCATCGGCTTGACATGTGTCTGCTGGCACAACATTGTATATTTTTCTAGTGTCTCTTTAGTTTTTGCAGTATTTGATTGTCTCCTACGTAATTACTAGGGCTATGACAACAGCATATTCTTTTCATTGTTTTGACTCCCGAGTATATATCCGACACGGTTAATCAACTGAGAACCGCATCACTTCATATAAAAGCGTATAAGATATCAACGGATACACACACTCAAGAGTCAAAACAATAAAAAGAATATGCTGTTGTCCTAGCACTAGTAATTACATAGTTTTGCAGTATTTCATTGTAATTACATAATAATATACATAATTTTACACACATAATTCGTTTTTGTTTTTCAAAAGTATATTGAATAAAGTTCAGTTTCAGTATAAATCGA
This sequence comes from Euprymna scolopes, assembly GCF_053919585.1. Lineage (NCBI taxonomy): Eukaryota > Metazoa > Mollusca > Cephalopoda > Sepiida > Sepiolidae > Euprymna > Euprymna scolopes. The sequence goes on from NC_136503.1 coordinate 48,807,900, forward strand.
ATCGTGTTTTTTTTTTGTTGAATGCAAATTTTTGAATAAATAATAAACAAATTTTAGTTTTTTAAATCCATGAAATAAGAAAACGTTTATTTAAAGAATGTTGTTTTGCAGAAACAACACAACTTTTCCCCTTTATGAATGAACTTTTTTTTTTTTTAATTAATATTGAATAAGTTCAGTTTCAATATAAATCGTGTACTCTACAGATTTTGATGGAAAACATACAAAAATGTAATTTCTATATTAAAATTAATCTTGTCATTTATATGTTCACTGCAAGAGTAGTCATCAAAATATTTCAATGCAATTAAATTGATATATGAACAGATAAACAATAATTATTTCATTATTTATTGTTTGTTTTGAATTTAAAAAAAAATATTTATCATTTGATTTTAATGTTTAATAATTGTTTATTCCATAAATTCATAATTCAGGTTTGCCGTATTTGATTGTCTTCTGCTTCTTCAACCATACATAATTCTAGTTTTTAATATTATTTCTACTGAATAATGTTCAGTTTCTGTATAAGTCAAAGAGTGTTCCTTTCTTTTCTTTTTTAAATGCAATTTTTTTAAGTAAATAATGAACAAATTTAGTCTTTAAAATCCATGACACAACAAAATATTTATTTACTTTTAATGCATAAACACAACTTTTATTTTTTTTTAATTCTTGTTTTTTTTTTAAAAAATTAATATTGTTATAGAGGGGTTTCATTGAGAGAGAGTCTTAGAGATAAAGTAAGAGTCTTATTATAAGTGATGCTTTTTCTTAGTGAGAGAGATTTATTAAGAGGGATGTTGTAAGACTCAGAGAGAGATTTTGTTGTAAGTGACTTAGGAGGGATGTTGTGAGAGACTTAGAGAGATTGTTCATGTTAGGAGAGATTCTTATATATTAAATGTTCATTCTTTAGATGTGTAGATTGGAAGAGAAGGAGAAGCTCTTTGAGTGATGACATAGTGTTCAGACAGTTCGGACATTGTGTAGACATGATGATGTCGAGACGTGTATGTAAAGACATTTTATAACACAAATATATAATACAATTCCACTTTACCTTTTTGTAAAAATCATAAGACAAGATGAGCTTTACAAAAAAACACTTGATGGTTTATTTCGTCACACGGTCGTGTTTCCATCACCAAGAATTCAAGGCTTCACATTTTCTTCTTGAAGTGACGTCTCGCTCCCTAGACGTCTGACTCCCTCTGAGTTACTTCACTGACTGACTAACTCCCAAGTTTTTTCTCTATTCCTAGAACTTTCTATTTTCCGTGACGTCATACACATGTTAAAACATGTGCCTTCTTTCACGTGCTCTGGACATACGTGTCCAAAACTTTTCCTATTTCTCAGTAACCTATTTATCCAATATGTTAAAAACATTATCTTATAAGCTGCATTCTTTCAATTTAAAATTTCATAACAAACTTGATAGTTAACATTCTTTCCTTGAAATATTTATCTATATTCTAAACAAATGTTTGTTTTACATTTTTAAATTCTCACACGTAATCTATTTCTAAACCTAGATTACGAGGTTCGAATTTCTCTATTGCTATTTCATTTTCATTTTAAACTAAATTCTCCATTTTTATACTTACATGAAAAGGGGACAGCCCTTATCATGTAACAATATTGAATAAGCTAAGTTTTAGTATAAATCATGTTTTTAGTTTTATTTTGTTAATGCAATTTAAGTTTTCTAATAGATTTTGTAAAATATCTTTTGTCATCGACAGTACAAACTGTTTGGCAGATCTTGTGTACTAGGATCTCGCGCATGACGTAATTTTTCAGTGAACAGGCCTGAATCTATATTTACGTTGGTCGTGGCTGTACTGTCTTCTGACTTTGTAGGCATGTCCATGTGTATAATAATAATAATAATACACATGGAGATTAAAAATCTGCTTCAGGTTGTGTTGGTGAGATGGTTAATAATTTTGTAGGTGTTTACTGCATCATTTTGTAGTCGTCGGCACTTTAATATAACAAGTGTCAGAGTATGATAGGAGTCTGGTGTAGAAGGGTATTTGTTTGGTTGGATGTTTATTAACAGTTTTGAGGTGATCAGTGAGCAAAATGAGGACTCTGGAATGATGATGCAAATTCAATGCTGTTGAAAGGGAAATAACTCGTAAAATACATTAATTCCTTTTTATTGATTCCCTTGAGTAATGTATTTTTTTTGTTTTGTTTCGTTCTATCGCTTGGTTTTTTGACATATCCATGTTTTCCCCCAAATGCTAACAATATGCATGCTTAGAGACCTCATGTTGAATTTAAGATGGTAATTTGTCATGTCAAAGGAGATAACTATTTGGTAAAAAAAAAAAAAAAAATATTGGTACTAAAATCTATGAAACAACAAAATGGTTACTTTTAACACAACTTTTTTTCTTTTTTTAATTAATATTGAATGAGTTAAGTTTTAGTATAAATAGTGTTTTTATTTATTTATTTTTTTTTGTAATTTAAGTTTTCTTTTGTAAAAACAAAAAATTATATGAAATATGTTGCATCAGTTTCTCTTGGGGGGGAATCTTTTATAATTATATAATTGTAAGCATTTTTCTTTTTTCTAAGCAATATCATCGGCAAGTGTCGATGCTAATTTCTGAAGAGGATGAAATGAAATCTCGACTTAGTGTTTTACACACAAAGATTGAAAACCTTCATTTGGGTAAGCTGTCTTTTTTCATTATCTTTCTAAACAAAATCCAAAAATTGCTTGATGCTATTTCAAAATTATAACTTGATTTATGCAGCCAAAGTGTTAAATTTGCCTTACACCCTCTCTCTTTCTTACCGATTCAGTGCTGGTTGTCTGCTTCATCACTCCACACCCTATGACATAATCAAATGGGGAGGTTCGATTCTGCTAAGTTTATATCAATTCTTGATCCAATAAAATTAGATAGAGCTGATGGTCACGAACTCGACAGATGACACTGTTTGCTTTTTGAGTAGTGAAAGCCATTTTCTTTAACCTTTCACATTATAAAGAGTTGTGGAATCTGTCAACCCCGACACCACAACACGGTCTACTGAAACAGAAACAAAATTTATAAATACACGACGGTTTCATTTTTTTTATCCGATTGCAATAAAAAGCATCTAATATCCTTAGTCTCAATATTGCCAAATTCATATGGGACACTGGATAGATAACAGCCATTTGCAAGAATGAACCCCTAACAAACTGCTTGAATGTTTCAGTACATCTCCCTAATTATCATCTGAGGTAATGCCATGTTCATTAGACTGTTGCAGAAGAATGTCATTGAGGAAAACAAAAAAAAACTAAACATTTATTTGTTCTTTTTGTCTCATAAATTGGTTCATTTAGGTGACTGAAAAAAAGGTGCTTGTGCGGTATAATAGGGTTTAAAAATAAATGCATTTTAAGTAGAACCACAAATACACACTTATGTGTCATGTCGAAATTAGTAAAAATTCCCAAAATTATGAAAATGATTGAGCAAAAAAAAATGAAAAGTTAAAAGTTAAATTTTTTCGAATTATAGTTTTTGTCGTATTTGTTGAAGAGTTCTTAAAATCCAAAAATCCAAGGAAGGTAACTGCAATCTATGATTTTGACAAATCTGCCATTTCAAAATAGAAAATGGCGGACCGCTAGTATCTATGATTTCTTTTTTGTAAAAAACATAGTTTTAGCAGATCTTCTATTTAGTAATTGTTCATAATTTTTGGAATATTGTTTTTACCTAAAATGCATGCGAAATTTAATTATATTGCACAAGCACAAAAAAAAATGTTATATATAAGACAAAGTCTAAAATTATGAGCATTTTCTCCATAAGTTTATTTATTTATTTATTTATTTATTTTAGTTTAGCTGGCTTTGACAATTGTGGTTAAAGCTGGTATATTTTGGTTATATAATTTATGTCAAGATCAAACCTATTTTCTTTTTTGTGATACTAAGTAGCTAATATGACTACTGTTTTTCTTCATCATATTAGCAAAATTCTAAAAGCGAAATATTGAATTTCAAATAAGACCAATGTTATTTACTTAATTGTCATGTCACAGTAATGAATGCATCCAAAAAATCATAATAAAATGATAAGGTAGAAAATTGATTATTAATGAAAATAGATTCGAAGACAATTAGCAAAAAGTTTTGTAAAAAAAAAAAAAAGTTTCCAATCGTAACGACAGGGAGGTAAATATTTTCTGAAAATTAAAAATTGTTAGCCAGTTTAGCAAAACTTAATTTTCGCTAATTTTCTTCAAAAACTGTTTTCATTAATAAGTAATTTTCTATCTAATCGTTTTTCATAATTTTTGGATATGTTTATTATTGCGACATGACAATTAAGTAGATACCACTGGTTTTTACTTGAAATTCAATATTTAACATTTCGTTATTATAATGAAGAAAAACCGATTACTCCTCTGGTAATGTGTACCAAGGGAGATAAGTCATCAGATTTAACTGGTTTCTGTAGATGCATATGAGAGGCTGAAATTACTTGCAAACTTGCAGTATAATTTGACAATAGTGCTCTATCAAACATTTAGAGATCTTGTATTTGGATTTGGATTATTTCAACTACTGTTCTCATCTTGAATATTATTTTCAACATTTTAGCTGATGTAATCTTTGTTCTTCAGGTGTATCTTGCCGGACTCTGAAATCTGCACAAAATTTCAAATTTCACGGGGGAGGTAGGGTAACATGCGTTGTTCTCTTAGCCTTGACTGAGTAGAAGTTTTAAGTAACTCACAATTATATTTTGAGTGTAGTCCGCACGAGATTGAACTTTCATCCTGCAGAAGATTGTAACTTATAACTGAACTTTACTAAGAACTTTATTCAAAATTCATAAATATAATATTTGGAGATATATGAACATGACAAATATTATGATTGGTGACATAAATGATTTTGAAGGAAATATAGTTAGGAAATTAGTCTGAAACAATTTATTTGGATTTACCTATTCATGTGTGACATATTTGCATTAAAAGCAATTTCATATTTAACAGATGATGAGCATGTGAAATAGTATTTAGTCATCCATCAGCTGTTTATTTCTACTGGAAGTAAACAGTGGTTGTCCAGTATTTGCCTGATATTAAAAAAACAAGAATAACAAAAAAAAACTGTATAATGTACATACATTATACAGAAAGTAAATATAATATACCAAAAATCACGTTGAGCAAGTAGTTTCATTTTTATAAAGTAATTTTTGACCAAATTTGAGTTCTTCCAATGTCCTCATGTTAAAAATGACTTTGCAAGAATTACACTTGAAAAGTTCAGATCTTGGCATCATGGACTTTACTTTTTGAATGAAGTTCATCATTCGATCACCTTCGATTACAGAGATAGAAACTCCTTTAAAAAATTTTTGATGGATCTCTTGTATTCTGAATGGTATTCCGCTTGAAGTCCTGCAAAGGCAATTGCAAATTGACTAGGCGGTGTACATTGTTGTACATCTGCTCATTGGAAGGAGCATGCCAAACACTTCATCAAACATTATTTTTTCTTCTGCTTTAACGATGCTTCTGTCATCAACAATTGTTTTCTTTCCCCAACAATTGAATATGTATCTTATTGAGAAGATCAGAAACTGGATCTTGGATTTACTTCTGACATCTTTATCAATTTTGCTTCTTTTATTTTGTCTTTTATTCCTCATACTCCATCAATGATGTTCCTGACAAAGGAGGAAGAATTGCTCTTTTCTGGGTCAGCATTAAATTTGAATTTTCAGATGAAAGGTTGTACCCATAGAATCCTTTAAAATGCTCCAAATAAGCTGAAATTTTGGAAATATTTAATAATTGATGTTTAATTGACTCGCCTGGGTGCCTGGCATTGCCCGGATGTTTTGTATGTGTTGAGCAAAAAAAAGAAAAGAAAAAGTTGTCGTAGGAAGGCAGGCTCGAACCCATGATGCGAAAGTGAAAAAGAAAGTGGAGATGTGTGTAAGGGTGTTGGTTGAGCAAAATAAAACAAAAGTGGTAGTAGGCACGCAGTCTCGAACCCATACCACGAAGGCGGAAAAGGAAGTGAAGAAAAAAAAAAACATGATGCGTTAGCGGGTGCGTCCATCGCCAAACCGGAAGTGACGTAGGTTTAAATTAAAGCTAGACAATCAAAGAGGCAATGACTTTTGAAAATATTGGCAGAAAAAAGCGAGCCCTCCCTGTAGAAAAGTGCTCAGTTGAAGGTGAAAGAATTGTTTTTGGCCAATTTTTCGATATTTGTCGTCCAAAGGATCAAGCTTCAAAATGATACTGATTTCATGAAAATCCGTTGCCTCTGTCAAAAGTTTTTGCAAGACATACAAACATACATTCATACATACATTTAAACAGACACGTAAGATTTATATTATAGACTAGCAAAAGTACCCGTCGTTGACTGGGTTCAAAAACAGCCTACAGAAAATGGACTGATTTATGAAAGTACTAGTGGGGCGGGTACCCGGCGTTGCCCGAGTGTTTGGAGGTGTGTGTGGTCAGTAAGGGGGTGGGGGATGTTAATGAAAACCTAAGAATAAGCGAAGTAAAAAAAGAAAACAGAAAAACGAACGTTAAACCATATCTGAAAAATAAAGCGGGAGGGGAGGATGGGGGTAATCATCAAAACATAAGAATAAGTGAAGTAAAAAAAAAACTAACGTAAGACAAACGAACAATGTTAAATGTAAAAATCTGAAAAAGAAAACAGAAAAACGAACGTTAAAACTTCTGAAAAATACCCCCCCCCTCCCCAAAATAAAAAACATGTGAAAAACGGCTTAAATAAGCCTGTTTCAATATTAAAATTTAAAAAATCGGTGGGTACCCGGCATTGGCCAGGTGGTTTTGGGTGTGTGCGGTCGGTCGGTCGGGGGTGAGGGGTGTTAATGAAAACCTAAGGATAAGCGAAGTAAAAAAAAACAAAAAAAACAGAAAAACGAACGTTACGTGAAAAATGGCTTAAATAACCCTGCTTACATATTAAAATTTAAAAAATCGAAAAAAAAAAAAAAGAAAAGACATCTCACACCACGATTCGAACCCAAAATCTTTAGATAATGACCCAACACTCTAACCAACTGAGCTAATACGACGTACATGAAATTGTGTTCTTCAGATATTTAAACTAAATCAGGTTATGACGTCGTTTGACGCATGCCTCAAACCAATCTCATCATGAGAGAACGGTGTTTGCTGCCCTCTCCCCCCGATGTAGAAAAGTGTTGATTTCGGGGTGAAAAAATTAACGTTTTTGGCCAATTTTTCGATATTTGTCGAGCGAAGAATGAAGCTTTCATATGAGACCCAATTTGTGAATTTTTGTTCTGTCTGTCGAAAGTTTTTAGCAGACACACACACAAACATACATACATACATTTTCGCTTTTATATATATAGACTAGCGGGGGGGGGGGTACCCGGCGTTGCCCGGGTGTTTGGAGGTAAATCCAAACTCCGGGGGGGGGGGGGGGTAAAATTTAAAAAAAAAAGTTTTGGTAGGTGAGTATGAGTATCAAGCATGAACTCTTGAGGCAAAGTGTGAAAAAAAAAGTTCAACGTTAACCATTGGACCACAGCGACATACAAATGGAAACACGTTTGAATTTATTTAATTACTTAGATTTGGCAGGTGCACATTTTAATGACTTAATGAGGTCAACTTTGACTGCGGGGTTTTTCATTTACTGCGAGAATGCTTTTTTTTTTTTTTTAGGTGCACATTTTAATGAGGTCAACTTTGACTGCGGGGTTTTTATTTTTATTTTCCCAAGATGTGTGTTGTCCAATTTAAATAGTAATTGTTTGATATAAGGAAAATATTTCCACATTGATCAAAGCTGATTGCTTTCGGACATTTCCGGCGATCGCCACCGGAAAAATACCGCCAGAATATGTCGTTTTTATTATAGGAAAAAGCCTAATCCACACGCGGCGAGCGAAAACTGTTGAATATTTATCTTCCCGAAGTCGAGCAAATTAAATAGACAGGCAAGCTCCGTTAACTCAGAGATATTACAATTTATATGCGATATAAAAAGTTTTAAGAAGTTGCGAGCCAACCGACCGCTTCTTTGAAAAACGCTGTTCTTGGACATACACAAAAAGCGGAGATACATACACACGTTTTCGCTTTTATATATATATAGATGTCTAATATTTATTAATAGATGGCTAATACTTATTGACTACTAATACTTAAGATTTCACAAAAATCGGAAGTATATGAATTTTCACAAAGAGCTTCCATCCCTCTCTTCGCATAAAACTAAATTAAACTAAATATAGCCCACATTACCCATCCTTATGCATAGCAGCTGTGTTCAAAAATTCATAATGATCAATTAGTTCAATAATATGAACGAACAAATTTTTTATAAAACATTTTTCACCTTTTCCTTTTATGTTTCAGAATTAAATGATCTCAATGAGCAAAAGAAAGTTTTGTTGTGTGACTATAAACGCCGCGAGAAGGATCACAATGTGATGAAAGATGCAATTCGCAAGAAGAACCGTCAGAACACAAAACATAAAGAAGAAGAAAAACAGCTCTTTAACAGGTTTCTCTATTTTCTTTTTGAAATATGTTTTCATTCAGTTATTTTTTATGAATATATTTCATGTCAGAGAA